>NW_015386080.1:498020-539072 GCF_001527695.2 Protobothrops mucrosquamatus | reverse complement strand
TAGGGGGGGGATTGTATAGGGATTTTAATAGGGATTTTATAACTTTTCTAAAAATAACAGGCTTATTTAATATATATTTTAATTGTTTTTAGATATTTATTGTATAGTTCCGTTTTTATTGCCTGTAAGCCGCCCTGAGTCCTTCGGGAGAAGGGCGGGGTATAAATTAAAGTAATAAATAAATAAATAAATAATAAATGTGTTACAACTAAGATAAAATAAATTAAATATTGCCATTTATTTAATGCTGCAATAAATGCAACCCCTAAATACTAAGATTGTAGCAGTTGAAACTTTCAAGATCAGCTGCTAACATTTTGTGGCAAGCTTCCTACATTCATTCATTTCAAATTTGATGAAATCCCACTTTAATCAAACAAATTTGGACAGCTAGTATGGCATCAAAACAAAAACCCAAAATTAAGAATAGTTGTAAAAAATTTGTTGTAAAAAGCTTGACTGGGGGCTAATGTAGATTCCTATGCTCAGAACTTTGGGCTTTAAAATCTTTTGTATGACTATAAATAAAAAGCTAATATATAAAAAGCATAAATCCAGGAAGCTTCAAGGATTTAAGTAAAGGTTGAATATTGGGATGGGATTTATTATTAAACAGACTGCCATTGTCTCAAGCTGTAGATGCTCAAAGGTGGCAGCAAAGTTTTATGCACCACATTACTTGCCCTGAAGTCCTTGAACTGGTTTGCTGCCATAGAGAATGCTGTCCCATTGCCAATGTAAAGAGTCATGGGCCAGCTACCAGATAGCTTTGTACACAAAAGAGGAAGTAATAGCATCTTGTTTTAGGTTCAGATTGTCTCCATCAAGTATCAGAGACAATATGAATAGTATATGCAGAATAGTCATAATAAAACAAGACTGCACTCTTTAACAGATCAGATAGATGACTAAGGGGGCTGGATGCTAAAACATATGAAGAACAGTTGCAAGAACTGGGTATGGATAGTCTAGTGAAAAGAAGGACCAGGGGTGACATGATAGCAGTGTTCCAAAATTTAAGGGGCTGTCACAGAGAGGAGAGGGTTAACCTATTTTCCCAAAGGACAAACAAGGAATAATGGATGGAAACTGATCAAGGAGAGATTCCACCTAGAAATAAGGAGAAATTTTCTGACAGTGAGAACAATCAATTAATGGAACAACTTGCCTTCAGAAGTTGTGGGTGCTTCATCACTGGAAGCTTTCAAGAAAAAACTGGACAGTCACTTGTCAAAAATGGTATAGGGTCTCCTACTTGAGCAGGGGATTGGACTAGATGACTTACAAGGTCTCTTCCAACTCTGTTATTCTGTTTACTGTATAAGCAACCAAATGCAGCCTCAAGTCTAATTTCAAAGCTGTTTTGAATGGATAGAGTTTAGTACTCTAGCCTCTTCTAACACCAAAGAAGAGAAGGTGAATGAAAAGAATTAGAAAGAGAAGGAATAAGCGGCCAAATTCAATTTTTGTTCTGCCTCCCTCTCCAACATTTGGTTTAGTTCTGGGCATCACTGACATATACAGTATTGTGGTTCCTTACTCTGAAGATGTTTTCCTCAAAAAACAAATAACAAAGGGTTGTCTTTCTCCTTTTTACATCATGTCTTCCATGTCTATCTTATAGCCAGAGGACATCTGAAATGGAAAACTGGCAATTTGCCCTCCTTGCCCTCTCTACTACTGCCCTCCATATTTGCAGTCCAGCAGGAACTTGCAGATTTCTTTTATACAAAGAGGATGCTTATTCTCACGGACTCAAGTTTGAACACTAAGCAGAGAAAAAAATGTTCATTATTCTATAGGGACCATTTTTAAGCATGCTTTTTATTCTTGACCAGAAGCTCAGAAAACTCAGACAATATAAAACATCTTAAAAATAGATGTTGGATTGTAGTGTGAAGAAGGCTTCAAAGAAGATGCACAATTTTAACACTGTTGATGGTATTGTCAGATATCGTTTGTATCCCATTAAAATTTCCTTGCAATCCTCACATGTGAATGGAATTATAGCACAATGACCACTTTTCAAAGTTTTAAAGAAAAAAATGAATAAATGTACTGCCAAATTTTTGTAGACATCTTTGAGGATTGAACACACAATGAGCTGCATGGACAATAGGGCCACCCGCTAGACAAGAAGGAAAGGATGACCAGTGTGAAAAAAACCTTTAATGAATATTTATTCTACAAAGAAGCAGACTTTAGTCTGATGTTATGCCAAACCCAGAGGATTTAGTGTTTTAAAACAAAAGGAACAGAAAAGGAAAAGATTTAACTATGGACTACTTTTTAAGACGTCCAAGTGGAAAGATGAGGTTCCTATATGAAAAATAAAAATAAAAATGCTTTTTCAAGAAAGTCAGGATATTGAAGCAGATCAAAGGGCTATTGTAAAATAAGACAAGGCAGATGCTAAAGTGTATTGAAAAGGCCATTGCAGTGGAGGTCATAATATCTATTATGTGCAAACACCTTTTGCTTCTAATTTCATTGAATGGATTTGAAATGTCTATCCTAAAACATCTTAAGAATTAGCAATAAAAACCTAAAGCAATATCATAATAACATTTAAAAAATCTGCTCATTTGAATGAAATATTTACTTTACTGTAATAATATATTCATAATAATTATGTCATGCCTTCTTTTAATTAATACAATTATATTTCATAATGGTGAACAAGCTCATGGTATCCTTAAGAAAAAACTTTATGGAAAGCTATGGAAGATTGTATTTAATTCCAAACATCTTTAAAGAGACCTGGCTGAATATGGATTGCAACTAAGCTTTTATTGTAATGAAGGAGAGGAAGTCCTTAACAACAATGATAGGCTCAGAATGAGTAAGAAAGATGGTATAAAATTTGTATTCAATTCATGTTCAGTTCTCTGGGATATTTTTTGCATGCCCTTTTCTCTATACAGATACTTTGGTCTCCCTGTTTGCATGTTCACACAACCTATTCACAGAAGTCCCAAAGGTGCTTTTTCAGGAGGTAAATTGACTTTCTTGTTTTTCGTTGAAGATGTTTCACTTCTCATCCATGAAGCTTCTCCATCTCTGACTGGATGATGGGGAATGGAAGAATTTATAATCCTTGCAGACAGGTGGTCATTTGAATTCTTTTAGAGAGTCATTGAGGCCACCTGGAAGTTTATTTGTGTCATCAGGGACACCTGAGTAGTGCAAATGGGTGTGGGGCCTTCTTGGAACTGCTGAAAGGACTATGTTGTAGACTGGAGATAGATGATGTCATATCCCTCCCCCTCTGTTGAGAGAGGGCTGTTCAGTTTTGACATAGATGGACTCTGACCCTTCTTTCAAACCAACGATCCTCTCTGTCCAAAATGTGAACTTTTCTGTCTTCGAAAGAGTGGCCTTTGTCTTTTAAATGCTGAATCTTGTCCTGATTGGTTTGTTTTCCTATGTTGTGCCATGCATTTATGAAGTGGTTGTTTTGTTTCCCCAATGTACAAGTCTGCACATGGCTCACTGCATTGTACTGCATATACCAGTTGCTCAGTTTGTCCCTGGCTGTTTTATCCTTGGGGTGGGCAAGCTTCTGCTTTAGTGTATTCATGGATTTGAAGTGTGCATATATGTTGTGTTGGCTGAAGAACCTGGTGAGCTTTTCTGATATTCCTGCAATGCACGGAATGACAAGGTTGCTTCATTTATTGTTTTCTTCTTTGTTATGGAACAGTTCCTGCCAGGTCTTTATGGTCAACATAAAATTTGCTACCCCAATTACTAACCTTATTCTGCTCTGTTTCAAGTTAATGACTTCCTTTAAGATTTTCTATACCATGTAACTGTCACTATAAGGGGATGATGGTTCAGCGGTTAAAGATGCTGAGCTTGTCAGCTGGAAAGTTGACAGCCCAGGTTTGAGATCCAAGCACTGCACAATGGGGTGAGCTCCTGTTACTTGCTCCAGCTCTTGCCCACCTAGAAGTTTGAAAGCTTGCAAGTAAATAAATAGATACCACTTTGTTGGGAAGGCAACAGCATTCCGTGCGCCTTGACACATAATTGTGCTGGCCACGTGACCACGGAAATGTCTTCAAATAATGCTGGTTTCATTGTCTAAGAAAAGGAGATGAGCACCACCCCCAAGATTCAGACATACTGGACAGGGCAAACGTTTACCTTCTTTGTAACTATCATTAGTTGTTGCTAGTATCAGCTTAAGAAAAGAAATACTATTTTAAAACCCCTACAGCCAAAAACAAAAAGGCTTTTCTCATTAGCTGTAGATGAGATATAGGCAATATCATGGGAATAATTGAGAAAATAGTAATTCTCAAAACATTGGCCAAGTGAAAAGAGAAAAGCTATTCTATATCCCAATTAAGGTTAATGTTGATTAATGAAGCCTTTCTGGGATCTCTTTTCAAATATTTTGAGAAAACTGCCCATTTTCTAGACACTGGGGCATAATCATAATTTCCATTTTTTCAAAAAGGGTCAAAGCTGACTTCCCTATTACCGGCCAAGTAATCTCTTAAATATAAAATATCTAGAATCTGATTGGATTACAGTGATTAATGGAGGCTTCCTCAATAGATTGATGGTTACTTTTCTTCCTATATAAATGGCATGATCTGGGGGTGACGTTTACTCTGCAAAGGCAACTTCTTGTTATACAGAAAGGACTTAAAGAAGGTTGTAGCTTCTTAATTGGTATTCAAATTATTTACGTTTGAAGCCTTAAAATTAGCCAATCGTTTCTTATTAAGCAGTGATGATCCCATGGTCCTACTATGATCTATTTTTTCTTTCCATGGTCCTACTGTAATCTATTTTTTCTTAATCACTCTTAAACAATATTGTGCTGCTTCTCACACTGTAATCATTTACAAAAGAACAACAGTTCTGGCTTTCCTAATAAACTCAAAGATGCAGAAAAATATTAATGATTATGATATCAATAAATTTAAAACTCTTAAACAGCATTGACACCTACATTGTGTTATGCATGAAAGATCAGGACCACACATGAAACTCCAATTAAACTCAGTTATTACTAATCTTGCCTATGCACAGGTATCTACTCCACTAACAGTAAAGACTGTCTTGGTGTTAGAAAGGGTGAAAGAAATTCAAGAAGGGTTGGACTTTGTGGCTACATAGAGACTGGAGGCTGATTCCTCTTTTAACTTTTTACATGGGATTATATCTTACTAATCTACTATATATGAGGATATCCTGCTCTGATTCTGCACAATATGATACATTTTTTTAAAAAGGCATTGGCCACTTGACAGACCACTTGACAAGATATTAGACTTAGATATATAAATGTAAAATATATAGTATCACATCCAATATAATTTTTGCATTATGTTCATTTTCAGCCTTAGTCTCATTAAGTGACAGTTAGAAGTAACCATTAGACATAAATAAGTTTTTAATTCCTAGTGTGAATGCAACACTGTACTGCACTGTAAATAAGAGATGTGGCACTATTTCCCCTTTAAAAATTAAAAAGAACTGTTTGTATAGCACAAATTTGTATAACACAAATTATAATAACATTGTTTCATTGTGGCTTAGGGTCAGCAAGGAAAAAAATCTAGTCGTGCCAGGAATATTAAGGTTGCAATAAATCAGAGACAGTGAATGAGGTTAAAGAAAATAAGAATATAATAAGTCAGGTCAATGTGGATCAAGTTATGGTAACTCAAGTCTAACAAAGTAGCTGGTATCAAAATAAGTCAAGTTGGGATAAATCAGTAAATGACAAATCAAATCAAGGTCAGTCAATTTCCCATTTATATAGTTATATCTGGTTCTATTGAGCAATGATCAGGACCTTGGATAGATCCCAATGGGTTCTGCTAGCTTAAGTGATAGAAAGAGGTCTCATTGAAGAACCAGAATCATCTTAAAGGTTGAAAAAGGCCAGCAAGGACTGACCTGCCACTGGCTCCACCCCTGCCTTAAAAACTGTCTGTGGCTAATTTATACTTTAGAAGAAAACAGTGCTACATAAAATACTACTAATCCTGAGACAGTCATGCATTCAGACTATAAAGAGAGGTTCAAGAGGTTTTGACAGCCTGCAAATTATTCAGACCTGAAGCTACAAAAGCTGGGCAGGAGCTGAATGCAAAGAATATGAATTTTAGTTTGCTAATTTTTGATACCGGTTGAACACAGTAATCTCTAATTTGCTTTTTCTCTTGTATTTATTTTGCTTGTCCTTTGGAATTTGATTTTGAAAATACACATGGGCAAAATAATTTTCACATACTGCTAATAGAGTTAAGGGAACCATAATAGTTTCCATTCAGTACTGACTCACAAAAAATCACGCTATTTCCATATAATGAAAGCAGGAAATAACTGCAGATCATCAGGAGGAGCAATGAAATCTTATGACTGGAATAGATATCCACTAGAGGCAAAACTGAGATCATCAGGATCATTTTCACTGAATTAATATATTAACTTATGTCCCCAGCGGCCTTTACTTTTCACAATATACCAGCTCTTTGTGATTATTTTTTATCTTTTAAAATGAATTAACTGTTCACATGTATATAATACAATAGTGTGCAGATTTGAATAAAGATATGCAGAAGGAATACTTTGAACTGGGATGAAGAATTATCTACTAAAGATAAATAGCAGAACCTCCATAGCTCGTTCCCATGGATTATAATAAAGATTAAAAATATTTCTCTGAGGCTTTAAAGATGAATTTGGCAATTTGGAATCAATACCAACTGAAATAACACATATATTTGCTTAATCTTATGTCATTTTGCGTTTATTCATTCTGGAGAGGAATTAAATACCATGAAAACCACCATGCCTCTCTTCTATGAACAATATTCCTTCTAGCTTCTACGTATAGTAGAAATACTTAAAATATCCTCATAGTATAGGATCCTATCATTTTCAAAATGTCATTATATGTAACATTTTAATACTTGCCACTTTAAATGGGGAAAGTAACACAGTGGCACTTTATGCATTCTTACATTCTCTGCATAGATATTTTACAAATTACAAATATTTATCAAATGTATAGCACCTTAAAACAGCCTTATTTCCTACGTATTGTAAGTAATATAAATATATATTTATTAGCATATTATTTATTTATTTAATAATTGCATCTTTATTAACATGCATCTTTGTTTATGAAATATATGTTATAGGGTACAAATATGGACCCAATAATTTGCGTACAAATATGCCATGCAATATTTGTTAGGGTCTGAGAGTTGCATAAAAATACCCCAATAACTTAATTAATAGCAGCATATTTAGCAAGGATAATTGTTTATGCAATCAAACTGAATAAGATAATGAGTGTAGTCCATTAATGCTGGAACTGATACTATTTTAAGGATTAATATCAGATGTGGGTTCACATACCTATTTTACCTCCTTCAGTGGTTATAAAATTTTAAGCTCTGAGGAGGCACAAGGACACACATATCACTTTTATCCCTCCATGCTTAACATTTCTAGGAGACATGGGGGTAAGCTCCAAGGGTGTCTACAAGCTATTTCATTTGGTAACAGTCCCATTGGAAATGTATGTGCATGTACAAACATGCTGAAAAAGCCAGGACAGTCATATGAAACTAACAAAAAAAGTGTCTGCTTTCACAGAATTGCTTCGTTTGCACTAATTATGCAAAGCATCTCTTTTGAATGTTTTGCACAACTCTGTTAGACTCTGTTTGTGTGCTTGTCTTTTTCATTGCAGTAGTAGAGAGGATAGCAGTATGAGTTCACTGTTTTATAAATGTGATTAATGCCATTAGTAGTTTATGTATGTTGTTAACTTTCACTCTGTTAGATTAAGAGAGAAAGAGTTTTCAAACAGCAGATCATTTTAAAGTTCTATGCAGAGATATAAAGTAAAAGGTTTTCAGGCACTCACTTGGGAAAGTGACTCCCATTTTCTGTCAAGACAAAGCCTTCTTGGACCCGTCTTCTAGGATCACGATGTACTAGCCATTATCAAGAGGCATAGACATAAAATGAAGAAAGAAGCTCCAAAAAAATAGTGTCTAACATTGTGCTAGTAATACCAAAGGCTTTCAATGAACCGTAACAATTCTGAGGGATTTGTAAGAAAAGCCAGAAATCCTGGATGCAAACAACATCTAGTTTAGTCTAGTTTAGTTTACCACTTTGAAATGTTAGTAATAACAAAATGTGGATAATTGAAAAAGAATTTTGTGGGGTTCAAAAGCTTATGTGTTCCCACCAGCAGAACATGTTACAGAATTGACTCACTAACTGTTCTTGCATAACAAGTGTGCCTCCTATTTGATTATATAGTATTGTTGCCGTGTCAACCTACTTTTAACTTCTATATATTCGGCATTTTTCTAGAATTATGGATTCACATAATATATATGCATGGTAAATTTCCTGCCAAAAAGTATATCATTAATAATAAAATCACCATCCGTCAATTGCAAAAGGCAGCTTTACTTATAATAGCTTACATGTTGTGTCAATATCTTTAACACTATCAAATAACAATATCTGCCTATTCCAGGTCCTTGGAAATGACTCAATAGGTGGATAAAAATACCAAATGTAGTCTAAACATCTGGCTGACTGTGCAACCAACCATAATATATTATGATTGCCCACTCCAAAAAGACTCTAATAATGTAACCGAATCTGTATTCTTAGACTTCATAAGTTTCTGTGATGTAACATGGCCAACAGTGATGTGCTTAAAAATTGCAATATTGATTTCAGTATGTTAAAGATACACAGGGGAGGGAAAAGAAAACATCAGTGGGGCAGATATGAAATGAAAAAAATGAAATTACCAACACTGTCAATTTCAAAGCTGGTTTGACCTGAGAAATGGAATTGCTTTAAATTAAGTTATCCTTGTTTCAGTATTTTTTTCAACTGTTTAATTCAGTATTTATATATGCATAGGTTCATTCATGGAGTTATGAATTACGAGATTTTACTAGTTCTTTAGATTTTACTAGTTCAAGCATTGTGAATCTTAAAATGCTTTTGTGAATAAAAAATATTACTGACAGAAAGCAATGGTTTTAGCATGAGAATGGCTCCCTTCTGGGAAAATGAAGTATAACAGAAAATATAACTCTTGATGCCAGTCAGATATCCTCTCAACAACATTCCTAAGAAAGATGAAGTGGGAGAGAGGTGCTTCCTTATAAACAACGTATGCGCTGTACTATGTAAAGATACAAAAAACCCCCTCAGAAATTAATTTATTCAAAGAAGTTTGAAACAGCCCCAAATAACAGCTGATTCTCTTAAATTCAGCATCAATGGACAGATTGTTGGAACACAGACAAAATTTACCCCATCTAGATAAGGCTCATAATTTTTTTAGAAGTAAAAGATATGATTTTTCTTGATGCTTTTTTGTCTCATAACAGGTTTTTTTTAAAAAAGAAACTAATCTATAGACAGATATGTCTATTTATCTGCAATATTTCTATCTTTAACACTCCCTTGTAATTTTTCACATTAAGAAGTGCCCTAGTGGTATTCTGAAAGCAAAATGGCTCTCATGCTAAATTTTGATCAAAGATCAAAGGAGCTGCAATAAATTTCCTTGACTGCTTTAACTGTAGGGATTTTTTTTTTTTTGCCAAATCATGGCTTCTTAGAGAAGGAAAGATTTATGGGAGAGAACTGATATGCATTTTTGTCTACAGATACGAAATAAGGTAAATCCTGCAGCTTAACTGATTATGAATGCAGAGATTCGCTTTTAAGCAAAGGACCACTTATGAATATACTGACATGTGAAGCTCTCCTATATTTCTATGGGAAAATTAGACTTTTGTTTTGTTTGTTTGTATGTTGTTTGTTTCAGTTGGAGAAACTATTATCAGTATCTCAATACTATTCTTGCAAGATATAACATTATATCTTTATAACATTATATACATTATATAGAAAATGACCCATCCAAACTTACTTCTTGACCTTACCTCTATGATAGTCCTTAATACACAACAAAATATAATTTATGTGCTACCAGTTATGACAAATAATGATTGGAAGGCCATAAATCTGGATATTTCAGTATTACTGAATACTGAAAGTACAAATAACCTTTAAGTTGGTATCTGAAATTATGCCTGCACGATCACTTGTTTTGACTTTTACAGTGTTGTTGACTCATTATGACACTTTTTAATAACTACCCACAGGCTTATCCTTGCACTAATGATAAAGAATGTGAAGTTGGGAAGTACTGCCACAGTCCCCATCAAGCGACATCTGCCTGCATGGTTTGTAGAAGGAAGAAGAAACGTTGTCATAGAGATGGCATGTGCTGTCCTGGAAACCGCTGTAACAATGGTATTTGCATGACTCTTAATTTTTAAAAAAAAAAAATATAATGAAAAGTGTCAAATATTTTAGTGATTGATTCTCATATTTGTTCTTCAAGATTTGCCAAGTATGAAGCGGATTCATTTTGGGAACATTAATGGTCATTTTAGAATGAGAGAAATAAATGGAGAAACAGTTGATTTCTTGAATTCATGAATTATCAAAATTGCAATGGAACTTTCTTTCTCATGAATTAGACCAGTGATGGCAAACCTTTTAGAGACTGAGTGCCCCAAAAATGGCCCTGGCCCTGGCCCTGCCCTGCCACCCACCCCTTCTTTGCCCCCACTCCACCCCCCACCCCACCCACTCTACCAATGGCTGCCCCATCCCGCCCCACTCCCAGCCCACCCCCACCCTGCCACCCATCCCGCCCTCCCACAGGGCCACTCACTGCTTCCACGGGCCACCGCAGATTGCCCAGGTGGCCCAGCAGTGCCATGGAGGCCACGCCCTCTGCCCACACCACGCAGCATCAACTGCACACAAAGGGCGGAGTCTTGTCCCCGCTGCCTGGCTGCCATGTCCTTGGCTGCGCTGCTCCGTGCAGGCCGCACTTGGGGGCAACTCTCCTCCGGGGGGCCTGCTGGTGAGGAGGGGGTCATGGGGGGAGGTGGGGCTGGGGTGACGGCATGGGTGCCCACAGAGAGGGCTCTGAGTGCCGCCTCTGGCACCCATGCCATAGGTTTGCCACCACTGAATTAGACATTCCTTCTTAACCCATTACTCCACTGTTTCTCTCTCTCTTTTTCTTTTTTTTTCTTTTTGGTCTTTCAAATGTGGAATAATCTTACCTGGAGGGATGTGGCTTCCTTGCAAACTTCTGACCATCTCACAACTCACTTTTGAAGAAGGAGAAATAAGAGAGTAGAGGAAGGGGTGAAATGTTACAGCATGGAGAAGAGTAAAAGGAGGGTGTAGTAACCACCAATCACTAGGTTGGAAGAGAAAGAATCTGTGCTGTTTGTTATCACAGCATGGCTATCCTGGGAGAAAAGCACAAAAAGTAACTTAACAGCCTCTACTGTTTTGCAGACTTTCATATTTTAAGAGCAGTTTAAGATGAGCTTATTGAAGGCCATGAAATAACCTTTTCTCTATTTCCTGTCACTTTACTTTAATGAGTAAGAGCAATTATCTTCAAAAATGAAAGCCAGATTTCTGGAGTTATATCAAGTTATATCATCCTTCCTATTAAAGATAAGCTTTTAATTTGTATTAGGGATTTCTTTATTTCTAATTCTTTAGTAACATTGCATGGTGATTTCATTGGTTTGGTTGATATGTAGTTTAAAGTTTAATTATTAAAAGCAAATGGTAAATCTTTTTCTTGTTCATTAAAATTGTCCTTTTATTCATGGAGGTCATGCACATTGCCATTTTAAGGGGTCATACTATTACAGAACTTGAGAGCCATTGCACCACTTCAATGAAAGGGACTTTTGTCCTACTGTAACATTGGGCATAGTGTTTTACCTAATCTACAGTGTTAGTGCCAGTCTCTTCAGGAAAGAAATCTACTCAAGCATAGGCTTCCATAGGCTCCATAAATTGAATTCTCCATCCAATTTATGGAGAGTGAAATGAAAGACGGCATTCTCTGTCCCACTCATTCAGACATGCACACATTCTTTGACTATCTTGCACTTGAATAAGTACAGTAGAACCTAATTTTGATCAAATCCTTTGAAATAATTTCTAAAGTAATTTTTCTTTCAACAAATTGAATCAGTGATACAAGAAAAAATATATAAGGAAATTATTTTACCTGGGACTATCATTATTTAGATACCAGCATTATTGGAGGTCTGATAGAGAATCCTATATGAAAATCATTACTTCTTTGTATATCTGGAATCAGCAATATAATGTCTATGGAAAACTCTAAAATTTTATTATTATCACTATCATCAAAGAGTTTATTTTAATTGCACCAAATCTTTTATCACGATTCTTCCAGAAATGGCATGAAAATTTTATATTTGCAAATTTGGAGGGGAGATGCCTCAGGCATGAAAAAAATCATGAATTGTTGCACATGAACAGGTCACACCTGTATACACATACACATATATACATACATACATATAAAATCAAGTGAGAAGAATAACAAAGTATATATAGTTAATATATTAACTGTTGTCAGTCATTCATATTTAGCAATACATTTCCTGTGGAATGGTTTCTACTGAAATTTGGATTTAATCTAATTAAATATATTGTGTTGAGCCAGACTTGCTTTTTAAAGTAACACTGGCAGCCCATAAACTGGTGTCTTGAAATAGATGGTTCTTGGGTTTAGGACATTCATTTTATCCTTTTGTTTTTTCCAAACCAAAAATGGGCTCAACATTGCAATTATACCAGTTTCAGGAATGCTCTGGGGACTGCAGAATGAGACTGGGCAGATGCATGAGCTCCACTGCCTGCAGGTTGTCAAATCTTACTTTCAAATTGTTCGTTCTCAACTTAGTGACTGATTGATACATTAAATCCAAACACTCTATTGGTTGGAAACTGAAATCCTGCTAAAGACCAGCCTCTCAGCCTCAGTACCCCAACTGCAGTTTCCTGATAATAAAATTAATCAGTGCTGTATGGGACAACCACGGAAGACATCAAACATACATCAATTTGGGTATTCATTTTCTTCATGAAAATTAACAGATTCTTCGTTTGTGGCATTCCAGATATGTTATTAACTGTTGTAATTTCCAGCTCTAACTTGCTTCATTCATTGATTTAGGTATTTGTATACCAGTGACTGAGAGCATTCTCACACCCCATATTCCAGCTCTAGAAGTACCTCGTAATAAAAAAAATAATCACTATCCCACCAAGGATTTGGGCTGGCAAAATCTAGGAAAAGGACAGTCTAAGCTGACACACGCAAAAGGTAAGATAGCTTGATTTATAAACAGTCTGAAGTGGTTTTATGAGAAGGGAAGAACATCTTTTTGTAAAAACAGTAAATTCATGTATTAACATTTTGATTCTCTTAAATGATAGGCTCCCTTTAGGTGAGAAACAGGAGACCCTTAGAAAAATAGCATCTCTTTGAATGTTGATAATGCCTATTTCTCTATCCTCTATGTTGGTCCTGTGCCCAACTATATATAAGATCATATTTGAAGGCATCCTTCCCATATCTTTAAATACTGAGGAAATTTTTCCCACTAAGTACCATATTCCTCAGGAATAATTAGTTTGAGCTTTGTGTGATCAAAGTTTTATACTAATGATTATTTCAGATAGCTTCATAGCATATTCTCTCTTATTTAAAACAGTGGGAAAGGGGAGAGATGGATAAAAATGGTCACCAGTATTCTGTAAGTCCCACTATTTAATAGTTCTTATAGAAGTGTTCATAATTGAGCTACATATGGAATAAATTATTGGCTTGTTTATTTATTTATGGGACTAGAATATATTCTGATAAAGAAAAGAATGGTTGCCATTCAATTCAACTTCTCTAACCATAAATAAAATGTTCTCCTTATGTGGCCTGAAAGATCTTGCAGATACATTTAAACAAATTTATATTGATCATAATATATTTGGAAAATGCCAAAATCACTATGTAAGAAACACATTGCTTTTAGTATGGGAAAAGATAAAAGCTAAAGTTTATATGAAAATACCAGGATGGCTTTCAATAATGGAAACTTTTGTTCACCCAAACCTAACTAACTCTGAGAAAATTGTAAGAGTTGGAAGATCAGGGTATTGATTTATCATAGTGGCCTCAATTGCAAATACAGCTGAGATATGAGAAAGATGCTAAGATACATGGTTTTGTATAAAGACCAGACAATGTTAGATCAGATATTGTTGACTTCGGATGAAAAGCTGATTAAGAAACTGTATAATTTTCTATTAAATTTAAAAATGGCACAAAAATGGGACAAAAAATTTTGGGTACAATATAGAATTAGAAAAATGGCAAAATCTTTGGGAAAGAAATTATAAATTGGCAATGGCAAGTGCTTATAAAGAAAATTTATATAAAATGTTTTATATATGGCATTTACCACCTGCTAGATTAGCAAAAATGTTTAAAAACATATCCAGTAACTGTTGGAAGTGCAACTAAAAATCAGGCACGTACTACGATTTTTGGTGGATGTGCCCTAAAGCAAAAAAATTTGGACAAAAATACAGATTTGGCTAGAAATGATATTAAAAAACATGTAGATTTTAAATTGGAACTATTTTGATTAGGTATATGATCAGGAAAATATGATAAAAAGGTGTATATTATTGCATGTATTAACAGCAGCAAGAATTGTATTTGCTCAGTACTGGAAAAATGAAGAAACACCATCTGAAGAAGAGATAATCAAGAAAATACTGGACTGTGCAGAAATAGATAGACTTACATTGAAGATTAAAGAAAAAGAAGACACAGAATATTTTCAAATATGGGATGTATTTTATGAATGGCTGCAAAAATGGGGTAGAGATTAGGAATTTAATGTGTATTATTAAGTAAAACAAATGGACCCAGACAACATGTTGTTTACTAAGCCCTTATGAATTGTAAATGTAGAAAACTAATAAAATATTACAAAAAAAGAATATATTTGGAAAATAGCTGCCCAATTGTTTTATTTGTCCTTCCTAGGATTACTAACTAATGAAGGTTTTTGGTTTTTTTTAGGTCATGAAGGAGACCCTTGCTTAAGGTCCTCTGATTGCACAGAAGGGTTTTGTTGCGCTCGCCATTTTTGGACCAAAATTTGCAAGCCTGTGCTACACCAAGGAGAGGTATGCACGAAACAGCGGAAGAAAGGTTCCC
Organism: Protobothrops mucrosquamatus; assembly: GCF_001527695.2. Taxonomy (NCBI): domain Eukaryota; kingdom Metazoa; phylum Chordata; class Lepidosauria; order Squamata; family Viperidae; genus Protobothrops; species Protobothrops mucrosquamatus. The sequence continues at coordinate 523,903 of NW_015386080.1, read as the reverse complement.
ATGGCTTGGAGATTTTCCAGCGATGTGACTGTGCCAAAGGGTTATCATGTAAAATCTGGAAAGATGCCACTTATTCTTCAAAAGCAAGACTTCATATGTGCCAGAAGATTTGATGCGGGATTTGAAAATTGTCACCAGCAGGCCTTGATAAGTGTCTACTGCATAGACTATGGTGGAAAAAATAATTGTAAATAAGAAATGACTGGCCCAAGTATCTTTTGTGGCAAGAAAAAGCATCATCCCCACATGTGTTATAATTCTGCTTGGAAGTACGACTGAGAACAGATGGATGTTATTTTTAGTGTGACACCATTCTACATTGGGGCCAAAGATTTGCAACAAAGCTCTACTGATAGTCTTGTGGTTTCTCCATATTAGGTAGTTTATCCCATTTTGATGATAAAATAGGATATATTTACAATACAGAGCAGGACTTTGCCAACATATATTTCTATCAACACATTATTGTGTACTGAATAATAACTACAAAAAGTCCCCGGTAAACTAAAAGTATTAGAAATACAGGAGGAAGTAACTGCATGTGTGACTATAGACTTTATTGTTTTACAATCCAAGTCCATCACTTGCATAGGGATTTTTAATCTCCACCAAGATACATGAATAGAGACAGTTAAACTAGGTTTACAATCTAGATTCATATTTCTCAACCTTAGCAACTTTGCTATACTGGCTGGGGAATTTGGGGTTTTGAAGTCCCATATATTAAAATTGCCAACAGTAAAAAAAACACTTATCTAAATTCATATAAATGATATAAACAGACTTCATAACTCAAACTGGCTCTTCTTCATTTATTGTAGCTAATGGCTGCCATTAACTTAGTTTATTGGTTTATTCATAGCCACAGGGACTTACAGTGAAAACAGACTATTCATTACTATATCCAAAATGGAATGATATGCTAAGATGCTGGTTGTAAATATGCATTATGAATTATTCTTCATTTTTGCCCTTAAAGTGGGCAGGATCATTAAACCTGTTTTGCGAAATAATATGTTAATAAGGGTTTTAGATCAGAACATAAACCATGAGATATCAGTGTTAAAACACAAAAATAGCAATAACTTTAAAAGCACTAAGATTAATATGGAGATGTGTCATAAGAATACAGTGAATATGTTCTGAATGCACCTTAGGAATGTGGTTAGCATTGGCACTACTGGATTGCTGTATGTATATCAATGAATGCCAGTGGAATTCACTTCAGCAGTATTAATGGGCTAGTAAAATAGACACCAATTTCTGCTCTTTCCCTCCCCATTCACCATCCTTGTATGTTCTTTCACAGTGCTGATATCCCCATGATATGATCTGGGTTAAGTTTAGGAGGCTGATGTTTCCTCTTTGCTTAAAAGGACAAAAGAATTGTGTGTGTGTGTGTGTTTGTGTGTGTGTTTCTAATTCTGTTCATTTTTGTTTTATTTGGGGGTCTCCTTCATGTGAGTTTAATATGCTGAGGCAATATGCCATTTGTAATATCTGTTTAAAATGGAGTAATCAAAAATAACCACCAACAACAATAGCAACAATGTCTTTTGTAGCTAGCAATTTTTTTCCCTGACTTTCTAAAGCCATGAAATGACCATGTTTTGCAAAAAATTAAAGTTTATCTGTAATTAATTTATATTTCAAAACCCACAAATAAATATCAGCCAAATGCTACATGTTTTTCATGTCTATTAAAAAATACTTTCAAACCATTTTCCATTTCAGTGCCAAACTGCAACTTCAGAAAGTACCTAAATTATCTAAAAGCATATGGTAGTGGTAAAGTGATCTGCAGCCTGTCCTTCGTTTTTTATACACAAAAAAGGCAAGAAAGTGGATTTTGGCAGAGGTGTTGATAATTCTCTAAGTTTTTGCTTTAGAAACAGAATTCCATAAACCTTTGATGGAATTCAGAGTAACCATGAAACTATGCTAACAGTCCAGTTGGTAGAGTCCTTATTCCAGTGTTAATAGGATATTATATGTTCTAATTCCCTCCCATATTATTCATGTAGTTTATTTTAATGTACATGATCTAGGAGGAAAAAAGGATATTACTTGCAAATTTGTTTTATGAATGTTAGACAGAATTGCTTAAAATAAAAAGTAGCTTTGACAGATAGTAGAGAGACAATGCAGGTTTAGCTTTTTCTGGCTTAATTGTTCTGCTTAAAATATCCCAAGACATTGCCCCATCCATCTATGTTTCAGATGTGTATTTTCTTTGGCAAACTTCTCACTGGAATCTCATTCAAGAAAAGCAGCTTGAGGAAGAAATTAGAAAACTGTTTTTAGAAGAAGCACATCAATCGTTCCTGCTACCAAAAGATTATTAGTTCTGAAGCACCAGATTGAATATTTAATTTTTTTTCTCAGTAATAAGACACTTATATAGAAGCTTATTTAAAGTTTATAAAGTTCAAATGATTTAGGAGTTTAATACAGGAAGCTCTATTCAGTTTACTTCAATACAATGAAAATAGGATGGAGATGGACCAATTGTGTCACTTCCTTTGCTTAAATAATGGAAGCAGGTTACTGACATCCTTTTACCTTAGCAAGATTATTGGAAAGAATCCTCACCCTCTCAGCACAGCTAATAGTAACAAAGTACATCCCTGCCTCATTGAAATGTTATCTGCATGCCCTTCCCCACTTTATTTTTCCCCATATCTAGTATTTGAAATAATTTATTTACAGGAAATGTTTAATGAGATGTATTTTCTTATAGAAGAGGTTTCCTACAGAAAGCTTTGTAGCAAACTGTACTTGCAATTTGTTGACTTTGTAATTTAGAAAGAAATGTATAATAAGATTAAATATATTAAAATGTTTTTCCACACTTTGTCCTGGTATTCTTTCTCCATCTCCTAAAAGGAAGTGCAGAAGAGAGGGCTATGTATGAAATGTAACACATCACATTCAGAATTTATTGCAATTAGTATGCAATGTTCTACTGTTGGTCAAAGTCACCTGGAATTTTCTGGGTTTCTGTTTCTGTTTCCATGGCACCATTTCACATATTGAGATAATGATCATGCCTATCTTTGATTTATCTTCTTCATACTAAATATACCTGACTCTCAATAATTTCTCATCTACTTAGCATTAGAGAAAACATCAAGAAACGGGTGAATTGAAAGTTTCTTTCTCTTTTATTTCAACGATTAACTGGTCTTAAAGTTTTCCTGGATTCCTCTTTTGGCATTTGGTATGCTGCCAAAAACCATTATATTTCATTCAATATTACTCTCTCTATCTGAACCTCTGACAGATGATTAATTCTTCATTGTTTTATTTAATGGGATAGGTTTTTTTAACAGAATGTACAGAATTTATGGGAAGGGCCCACTTTCATAGACCCTGGAAAATAGCCCAAATTTTTATAGGACTATATATTTTCAGAAATAGAGAACTCAGTTATTGTGAGTTCTTTAATTATTCCTGCAGACCACTGTCTGAATGTCTCTTCACTTCTCTTAAAACTACGACCATGCATTCTTTATACTTTTCATATAATCAGCCAGATTCTTTGTCCATGTTAAACCTTCGGCTCTCTGATTTTCTATAACAGTGGTGGCGTGCCAGAGGCGGCACTCAGAGCCTTCTCTGTGGGCACCCAGGCCATCGCCTCAGTCCTGTCTTCCCCCACGGCCCCCTCCTCACCAGCAGGCCCCCCAGAGGAGAGTCGCCCCCAAGTGCGGCCTGCATGGAGCAGCACAGCCAAGGACATAGCAGCTGGGCAGCGGGGACAAGACTCTGCCCTTTGCGCGCAGTTGATGCTGCAGGCTGTGGGCAGAGGGCATGGCCACCATGGTGCTGCTGGGCCGCCTGGGTGATCTGCAGTGGCCTGTGGAAGCAGTGAGTGGCCCTGTGGGAAGGTGGGGTGGGCAGTGCAGTGGGCTGGGAATGGGGCGGGGCGGGGTGGCCATTGGCAGGGTGGGTGGGGTGGGGGTGGAGGAGCAAAGCAGGGGCAGGCGGCAGGGTGGGGCCGGGGCTGTGTTTTGGACACTCAGTCTCTAAAAGGTTCGCCATCACTGTTCTATAATGTTGTCTGATTGAAGCGGTTCAAAGTTTGCTCTCATTCTTTATGCCTATGGCCTTGCTGTGCATTTCAGAATTTTCATACGGACCAATACAACTTAAGTTGTTTCGTTTTTAAAACAAGGACATGTTAACACAAACATTTGAACTTATAACCTTATTGTAGAGAAAACTGAATTTTGCATTCCTGTGATAATTTCATAATGATTTGAAACTTTGGGGGATTGATACTTTATTGAATGCTTTGTGAAGAATGACTACTTTATATACATTATAAAAGTCCTATGTGAAAACTCATTTCTGTGTAGAAAATTAAACAAATCCTGCATTTATGTCACAATTTGTGGCAATCAGATATACACATATAATACTGCAGGTGCATGCAGTGATCTGCAAATATGTAAAACGTGATCTGCATGTGGGAATTATATGTAATATTGGTCGTGTGAAGCCTACAATCTGAGAAGCATATCTGTTTTAAATCATTCACTACAATTAGTTGTGTTTTCTTCGTATTGTAAATCTAATGAAAGCACAAAGTTGCACGTTACAGATTAAAATTTGGGAATTCATTTAAGTAAATCCACAAGGATTGTAGAATGGAACTAAGTGAAATCAATTATACTTAAGCAAAACATGAGTAAAATTTCAATTCTTATGATAATCACTTAGTAATATGAATCACTGAATACAAAGGAAGTAATTTTGAGTTACCATATACAGGATTGCACTGGAAATTTGCAATCTATCAAAGAAGTAAATAGTTATATGTTACTTATATGTAAGGGTGGAGGTCTATACATATGTTGTATATAGTATGTTTAAATGTGCGTTATATATGTGTACACTTTGAGAGCAAGCAACTAAATTTCATTTTTAATGTGTGCCGTTGTGCCCACAGTAAAAAATGACAATAAAGGTTATCTAATATCTAATATCTAAGTCAATTTTTGTGAAATGACTGGGTTTTCCTATAAGAAAACAAGAAATGTATAAAATAAAACAAGTGTCTGGATTCAATTTGAGTTGGTTACCGAGAACAAAGGTTTAATCTTCCAAGCTCTCAGGTTTATGCTGGAACCCACCATCAGGGAATTTCTCTGTCTCCAGAATGTGTGTACACTTGGCTGTTCTACACATTGTATTTATATGATTCCTGGCTGTATGTAGCTTTTAGTTGTTATTTGGGGTGTTGATGGCTGACTATTAAGTTGCTAATTGTAATTTTCAATGTCACAAGGAAGTTACAATTAATGTCTTAATAGCCAGCCATCACCAACCCAATTAACAGGTAAAAGGGAACCATATTTATACAACGTGTTGTTGTTAATTGCGAAGTCGTGTCCGACCCATCGCGACCCCATGGACAACGTTCCTCCAGGCCTATACAACATGTAGAACAGTCCAGTTCACATATTCTAGAGAGAGAGAAGTTTCCTGAGAATGGACTCCAGCATGAGTGTGGAAGAATATATCTTTGATCCCGCTGACCGACTGAGATTGGATCCTGCAACATTCCCTGGGACACTTATTTTTTACCTTCATTCGTGAAAAATGTTTCTGTTTTAGTGTTAATTTTAATTTGTTAGTCCATTTTCTCCAGATGAAATGCCATTCACATTCATTCTCATAAATCATAACTTCACCTACTTAAAAGAAGGATGAAACCATTTCATCCAAAAGAGAATCGCCAGTGGTTTCTTTGAATGAAACTACTTCCCAACTTCTAATTTGGTGAATTCAATATTCTAGTCTAACTAAAAAAATTGAACTTAGGAAGTAACAATGAAGTCAGGTTATACAGATAGGGTGTGCAAGCTCCTGTTTAAAGACAAGGCTCAATGTTAGGAAAAATTCTATTCACTCATCTAGATTTCTTATTTTCAGAGATAATTTCCTAAATTGCTTGAAGGTTGCTAGTGCAGGAGAACCATTATGAATTGTTTTGTTAATAAACAAATATATCTAGCCTTTATAAATGAATTTACTGTGACATCTGTATAATATGGCACTTTGCATATATACAGAAAAGCATAAACAGAGGAGCATGGATTAAAAACAAAAACAAACATTATAAAAAACAAAAACATACATAGATAAACATCATCTTCTCTTTGTAGTTTTCACTCATGGAAAGAACATGAACCTTTTGAACAAACTCATGTTCTGCTAAAATCTGGATTTTCATCAGCAGGAAGCAAGTTTAATTTCAGTGACTCTTACTACTTTCATCTCTCAAATTCTCTTCCAATTTCATAACTACTGCCTCCATCAACATAGCCTCTTCTAGTATAACACTATTTTCCAGTTCTGTACTTAGATCTCCCATGTACACAAGTTCTTTCCCCTCTGTTTATTTGTAAGATTTATAGTCCACAAGGAGCTCAACGGTCCTATGTGGCAAGTTGGAGAGAAAGAGAGCACGACTTCTACAAAGTAGTGAGCTCCTGTGGCCGAGGGTAGACTTGTATCTAGGTCTCTCTGATGTTGAGTCCAACAGCTTAATCCTACTGACTTTATCCAGGAAATATGAAGGTAGTACATGACCCCTACCCATTCCTTCCCCCCATTTTTCCAGGTAAGACTCATTCTTTTGCCAAGAGACATTCTAGAGTCTAGCATTTGGGAGTCGCACAATGACTTTTTAAGGGACATGCTTTTTAAAATGCTAAATTTGAATAATATTAACTGTAATTAAATGTGGAATTACATTTAGTTAATTTCTCTAATTAATATTTAGTTAATATTAAAGGATAATATTAAAAGGCTAATTTGATGAAAAAAATCTTTGGAAGAGTTCTGGTGACTACCCTCTAATTTGATCAACCACATGGGCTTTGGGTTTCTGACCCAGTGTACATGTATTCCAGTCACATGTCATGAAGTGCAGGTCAAATACAATGTAAATTGCTCTGGGTACCTGAGTTACAGAAACTGGGAAGTGTTTGGGGAAGGGGAGGGTTTTTTATTAGAAATATATCACATACTGAAACAGGCAAGTGTTCCTCAGAATGACTGCTCTGTATCACAGTAAACTCCCTAAGTCAGGGCTTTTTAACCAGTGGTACGGGTACCACCTGTGGTACATTGGCACCTGACAGGTGGTACGCGACCATCCTAGAAAAGTGGTAGTGGGGGAGGGGAATGAGCTGAACCGGTGGCAGCACCGCACAAGCCTGAGCGAGAGATGGCTGGAGCTGCAGGGCTGTCAGGGCTCAGCGGAAGTGCCAGGATCAGTGCCACTTTCCAGCTGATTGGCACTTCTTCGGGGCTGTCAAGCTCAGTGGAAGCACCAGGATCAGCGCCAGGCTCCAGCTGGAGCTTGGTGCTGATCCTGGTGCTTCTGCTGAGCCCAGAAGAAGTGCCGATCAGCTGGAATGTTGCAGCCTCTCCAGGATCTTGTGATTTACATTCAAATGCTTGGCAAGTGATTCATATTTATGATGGTCACAGTGTCCCAGGATCATGTGAAGTGGTTAAAACCTGCTGCAACCACCCAGCAGATGGAGGGAATAAAAACCAAACAACCCCCTCACCCCACCCCTGCTGCCAATCCTCAACAGAAATGCTCACAACAATGAAAACCTCGGACAGGAGGAAGAGCGCCGCCGGGTGGGCAGGCAGGTGCCTTGCTCGGCTGTGGCTTGGGGAGCACTTTTTTCAGTGCCATTGTAACTTTGAACAGTCACTAAGTGAACTGTTGTAAGTCGAGGACTACCTCTACTTCATCACTTTTTTCCTTTTCCTTTTTTTTTGATCATCATGTTTTTCACACCTTGCTAGGCTACTGGTGGTACTCGGATATTGCCATATCCTAAAAGTGATACAATGGGTGAAAAGGTTGAAAAGCCCTGTCCTAAGTCATAAGCTGGAGAATGGAATGTAGGAATGCTTATGAAGGGTTTACGCAGGATCTAGAAATGATTATCTTCTTCAAACTGCAAAGCAGAGACAGACATCCATACACAATTCTTTTCTCTCTACCAGCTGAGGGAAATTAATTTGAACAATACAGCAACATATAAGTTTCCCTTCCTTGCTGTTCAATTTTGCATAAAGAGTAATCTCTTTATTAATTCTATAAGAAAGAGAGAAGCTGATGGTAATAGAATTTGGGATGCCATTAGGATCCGAAAGATTGAATTCAAACACAGTATTTTCTGAAATCTATTTATATGGATATATTGTTTGTTTGTTTTTCATATCACCTTCCATTTATTAGGGAAAAGGAATGCCTTCTCTTCCAAAGAAGCTTGTTTTTCAGACTACAGAAGAGGTGAAAATGTTTTCTATCTTTCTATTTTCACACACACACAAAAATCATAATGACAGGCCTTTGTGTGCATAAAGAAAGCAGCAAATTATTTTAATCCAAGGTTCTTTTGTTTCACTGCACTTTGGAGTTTTCCATTCAAGTCAAGGTTGTAGGACTGCCAGAAGAGCTCTGGGAACACTTGTTTCTTCATAGCATTTCCATTTGGACAGAAAGACAATTTTTCAATCTAAAGATGAATCTTAGGAAAAATCACCAAGGATGGCTTAGATCTGGGATAGACAGAGGGATTAATCTTTGTCCAGTTTGTGTTTGTTCATAAATCTATTCCATTCAGGTTTCACATTAATCAATGATTTTAAAATATATATATATATTAGCATGAAAACTTTCATACAATGTGATCAATCAACTGGTATTTTTTAAAAGCTGATTTTGCATATGGAAAATAAACTGACTGAAAGATTTAGCTTGGGCCAGAATTGGGATTTCAGAAAATAAATGAACTCAACTTGGACTGACACCAACTTGGGTCCTAAATCTGAAGTGAAAATCATACCTCTGGTTGACAAGTATGGGAAAATTACAGATAGATGTCCTATTTTCTTTTTAGTGTTTAACAGAATGGGATTAACTTTTCAGAGCCAGCAAGTTCCGGTGACACAGAAATAAATGCAGAGGCTTTGTAACTAACTTTTAAAAAATTATATAGGCTGGAGAGATAGTGGTAACTGTACGTCAACTTATGAAAAGTTGATCTTGAACCTCATTTCAACATTAATTTATTAGTTCCTATCATCACTCAATCTTAGAAGATGGTAACCTTGTCTGGTTAGTATTTGGAAGAATGACCACTATGGAATAGCTAATAGTGTAGGCCAGACTCTAAAGTGTTTTTTTTTTTAAGTCTCAGAAAAAGAGAATAGAAAACTACCTGAAATGGTATGTGGGAATGACCTGGGAAAAAGAAGGGAAAACCACAGTTTAAACAAAGGAGGAAGTCCAAAGGAGGAAGAGTGGAGAAAGCATTTTGGAAGGGATTTTCCCTAGTTTTTGGAAAGGTAAAAGTGAGGGATTGGAAAGATATTTCAGAGTTGCAAGATTCTGTTAATGTAGCCTTACAATAAAGATAGAACTAGTATTCATTGCCATGCTTCTTGTCTGGACTATTTCAAAGAGCTAACACCACCTCTGTACAAGATGTCTCTATGTAGATACCCAGAGACAAACCAATTGTTACATATAGCAGGGCTTTTCAACCTTTTCACCCATTGTATCACTTTTAGGATATGGCAATATCCAAGTACCACCAGTTGCCTAGCAAGGTGTGAAAAACATGATGATCAAAAAAAAAGGAAAAGGAAAAAAGTGATGAAGTACAGGTAGTCCTCAACTTACAACAGTTCACTTAGTGACTGTTTGAAGTTACAATTGCACTGAAAAAAGTACCCCCCAAGCCACAGCCGAGCAAGACACCTGCCTGCCCACCCGGCGGCGCTCTTCCTCCTGTCCGAGGTTTTCATTGTTGTGAACATTTCTGTTGAAGATTAGCAGCAGGGGTGGGGTGAGGGGGTATTTGGTTTTTATTCCCCGTCTGCTGGGTGGTTGCAGCAGGTTTCAGTCACTTCACATGACCCTGGGACACTGTGACCATCATAAATATGAATCACTTGCCAAGCATCTGAATGCAAATCACAAGACCCTGGAGATGCTGCAACATTCCAGCTGATCGGTGCTTCTGGGCTCAGCAGAAGCACCAGGATCAGCGCCGAGCTCCAGCTGGAGCCTGGCGCTGATCCTGGTGCTTCCACTGAGCCTGGCAGTCCCGAAAAAGGGCCAATCAGCTGGAAAGTGGCACTGATCCTGGCGCTTCCGCTGAGCCCTGACAGCCCTGCAGCTCCAGCCATCTCTCGCTCAGGCTTGTGTGGTGCTGCCACTGGTTCAGATCATTCCCCTCCCCCGCTACCACTTTTCTAGGTGGTCGCCATGTGCCAATGTACCACAGGTGGTACCCGTACCACTGGTTGAAAAGCCCTGACATATAGCATTTTCAAATGAATATGAGTCAAGAATTTGCATAGAGCTTTTTGCACTCAAGTCAGATGCACTGTGGTGCTTCCAGGTCGAAAGGATTAACTGATGACATCACTGTTGCCCTGGACCACCGAATTGGGGATTCTTCTCATGTCCCCAGCAGGAGCTGGAGTGAAGGCCAAGAACTCAACCTTGGCCCACGGCAGTTCTCAGGTCCCGAACTCAGGCTTGCTAACCTCTTTTGCAGGGTTCTAACCACTCAAGCCATCGTACCCCTTGCATTCAGCTTAAACCATGAGAAAGCCAAAATGGTAAGGAAAACTCACTGCAAAAGTTCTATACTGAGAAAAGGAAACTGGAAATGATATGATGTTCTTTGTTTTGTCCATAAAATTACAAATTGTCTTTGAATAATTGTAATCCATTTCATCTCGCATCAAAGTAAAGGATGAATAATAACATTTTATCTTCCTGTTTTCATTCACCCTCTGCTTTCATTTTTGTTCAGAGTGAATTGAATTTGACAATTCAAATACCATTATCACAATTTGATTCAGAGCAGCAACTCAAAAAGAGGTTTTAAATATAATTTATCACATTTCCCAGTTGTATATCAGATTAATTTCTGGTTATTTGCTTTGTAAGACACTCCACTCAATGGCAAGGAACTACATATTGCCTGATCAAAATCCTAATAGTGCTGTACCAAAACATTAATGGGCCAAGATGCTCTTTTAGCTTATTAACTATAGACAGTTGGCCTACATTTTTAATATTGTTTTGACATTGGCCACAATCCACGGAGAAGAGATCAGTGTCTGAAAACCAGCTTCTGTGTAGAGAACCTTTCTTGGAATATTTGACTACAGGTTGGAAAAAAATGAATCTTTTCATCATGATTATATACATCATTTTGAAAAGACTTCGGAGCATTTAAATGGCTCACCTGAACAAAATCATTTTTCTCCATCTTTTTAAATATTTCATAATTTTAATAACTGGTGTTGGTGTGGTGCTAGTCAACCTGCTTGTAAGTTTACTTCGGCTGTACTTTTCTTTCATCTTTAGAGTGATTTTCCTTTTGACAATGGTTTTCTTTTTCTTTTTTTCTTCTGGGGCAAAGAATAAGTGGATTGTGGTTTCAGAACAAGGTTTTTGATATTAATTTTCAACTGATCCTTTTGTTCCATAGCTATGGACTGAAGAGGTATGAAAGAAAGAACAAAGATGGGAATAATTAATCTACCAGTTTTGTACTTTTCCATATGGTTGGTTTATTTATTTTCTTTATTTTCCAATCCATTTTTCTATTCTTTTCAAAAAGAGATGCAGATAGTTATATAAAGTGAAAGTTTTGCCCATCCTTTGCCAGGAAAAATAGAAATATCTAAAGCACATTTCTAGGCCAGAGGACACATCTGGCATTTTGAGTGTATGCCATGGCTGCTCCCAAAAGATAGCCATTATGAGAAAAGTGGATGGCCGACCACAAAAGACCAATGAGTTTAGCTGCTATTCCCTGCTATTTCACTACTGTCTTCCCAGCCCAGCCCATCTTACTCTACCACACCCTGATGTGCTTTCTGTCATTCTAACAATAATATAAGATCTTGGCAGGTATCATTCTCCACCCCACCTCCAGCCAGAGGACATAGTGGAAAACAATATTGAAAAATGTGCAAATATTATATATTCCGTATCATATTTGACTGTACAGCCAGAACACTTAATCACATGAATTTTCTATTGCGACTCTCAGTGGTCTGGCAATCAGCCTACCGAGCCTTTGGCAAAAATCAAAATCTGTGGTTAGCCACCCAGTAGGTCCCCAAAGTATCTTTTCTAATCATTTGCCATCAACTGGCTTCACTCACTGGAGAATTTTGAGAACCAATCTGATGCTGAATCCAGGAACAACTGTCATTCCTACCCTATGACATCACATGAATTTAATGTAGTTGGGATTCCAAAACGTTCCTAAAGTGCTGCCATGATTTAAATTATATTTTGCTGATGTACATGATTAGGCTCAGATACTATAGATGGAACTTTCAGCTCACATATTTTACAAGAAATTATGCATGACAGTTATGTGCTAACTCTGGTTTGGAATATCACTTTTAAAGCCAGGGCCTGGGAAATAAATGCAAGATGACTGCAAACTGAATGAAGACCAAGCAGTTGTGAATTAAATGACTGTCAGTTGTGAAAGGGTGAAGACAGGTGTAACCTTGAGTTGCCAGATGCATAAGGAAGAAAAGATGTCCTTGCAAATCAGATTATTATTATCATCCATTAACAAAATGAAAGTAATGGAGTGGTTTATGAAAAAAGGTGGGTGGCTTTTCCTTCAAACTGTTCTGGTTTGAAGTCAACCAAGGGAAATAGAGATATTTCCAAGGACGTGATGGCAAAATAAAAAAATAAAAAAAAATCTGCCCATACTACTTTCAGTAGTCTGGATTGGATTTCCAGGGGAAAATATAATTTTTCATAACAAAAACACGAGTCAGCTTTGTTAAATCATTCTACTGGACCACCTAACTTGAATGTTTTAAAAATATTTAAATATTTAAAATATTATTCTAATTTTAAATTAATTAATGTAACAAGTTGCAAAGTATCTGCCATCTTTAGTAACAACATGCTGTAAATTTCACGTATACTCCATATGCATTCCTTGTATTTAACCATGGGAGTACTTTGGCTGCAATCCAATGCTTTGATTGGAAATGTATCCACTTGACTAGCAACCTTACTCACATAGGCAAGCTGGGATGATCAAGCATCCTGGAGTGTCCTGGAGGACTGGAAAGAATTGTGGGGAGCAACTTTATCAATTTTCCATTTATGACTGACCATAACCACCAGGACCACGTTTGGAAAAGCACTTACCTATCTAAAAGAAAAGTCAAAGATAAAATGGGATTATCAGCAATGGAGTCTTGAGAGAAAATTGAAATGGAGCTATTTCATTACTTTCTGACAAATGAATGATGTGTCCCTGACAGCTGTTTCATGAGTGCTTCCACAGTACCACAAATCAAAACTAAATTGCTAACATCTATCCATAGATTTCACGGTTAACAGTTAAAAGTAAATAAATTATAAAATATACTTAGAACTATACAATCCATGTCCCATTGGGTGATCATTTCAGAGATATTTCCTTATCTAAACAGAGAAACAGAATGACTATAGGTGGGCAAAAAGCAGCAGGAACTGGAGTCACTTCCTGCTGGCTTCCCCATTGAGTTTCCTTGCAAGAAGCAGACAGGGAACATTGAAATATTCCTTCCTTCCTTCCTTCCTTTCTTCCTTCCTTCCTTCCTTCCTTCCTTCCTTCCTTCCTTCCTTTCTTCCTTCCTTCCTTCCTTCCTTCCTTCCTTCCTTTCTTCCTTCCTTCCTTCCTTCTTCAGAATTCAGAATTCCATCTCATAAAGCACAGTGAAGGATTATACCACAATGTCTAATGTATGAGGTAGAATAGCAGCTGTTGTAGACTACCAGCTCTAATACATGATTGTTTCCATTTTAGCTTTTTATTGTCTCTTAAATGGCATATAAATGTAGTTTTTCTTTATGTGACTATGCCTATATATCCTGTACATGTCTATATATCTCTATATGTGTCTATATGTCTGTAATACCTATATACCTAAACACACGGGTTTGGTCTAATAGTTAAGGTACCAGGCTAGAAACCAGAAAACTGTTGGTCTACCTCAATCCAACTCACTCACAGGGTTGTTGTTATATATATATCTTGTCTGTCTGTCTGTCTATATATCTATATATGCTTCTATATACTGTATCTCTTTATGTGTCTATAGACACATAGAAATAAATCACATTTATAAACCATTTCAAAGTGACAATAAAAAGCTAACAAGGGAAAAAAAGATCAGAGCACATCTGCTTCAACAATCAACACCCAGATAAACAAGGATTAATAGAAAGCAAAGAATCAAGAAGGCACATAGAGATAAAAAATTTACACACCGGCTCAAAAGAGACAATAAAAAACCTAAACATGAAACAAAAAGATTAGAATACCTCACCAGTAATCAACACCCAGATAAGCAGGATTAATAGCAGGCAAATAATCAAGCAATAAATAATACCTGATCAAGGAAGTACCAAGGAGAAAAAATCACACCCCCATCAACATTGGCAGGGCAAGCTACTGTATATGAATAGGGGAAATAATCCCACTCTCACTCACTATGTTAACAAGCCCTATAATGAAATGTTTGCAAGTAATCAACCAAGCTCAGGGAACACCAAAGACTCCACTGCTCTAATTAGAAATATAAATCTGACAACAACAATAACAGAGTTGGAAGGGACCCTGGAGGTCTTCTAGTCCAACCCCCTGCTCAGGCAGGAAATCCTACACCATTTCAGACAAATGGTTGTCCAGTCTCTTCTTAAAAACTTCCAGTGTTAGAGCATTCACAAGTCGTTCTACTGATTGATTTTTCTAACTCTCTAAATCTCTAATCCAGGGGTAGTCAACCTTGGCTCTTTTATGACTCGTGGACTTCAATTCCCAGAATTCCTGAGCCAGCTTAGCTGGCTCAGGAATTCTGGGAGTTGAAGTCCACGAGTCATAAAAGAGCCAAGGTTGACTACCCCTGCAATCGGTCATTGTATATACTGTACACTGAACAGTATGGCAATGTATTGAACTATTTTATCTATTCAGTTGGACTTTTAGCACATTTTTTTTCTGGACCAGAACTTTGATGTACGGATGTGTAAAATACCAGAAATATCTCACTGAAATTGCATCTATGTGGTATTTGGTCATACGTCCAGGCTTCTTGGTTTATTTGTTCTTGAACTTTATTTCCTCCTCCCAGAGGGATATATTTACTTTGTTAGTACCTACAACAGCTTCAGATCTGGTGGGTTTTCATTTTTCTAGCCAAACTTCAAATTGCAGTCCTTACTTTTGGCCCTTTGCAGTTCTTGATCAAGAGTTCCCCTGTGGATTTGGATCTAGATGCCTGTTTAACTTCTGTCCACAGCATTTCAAAGTCATTAGTCAAGACCTGGATTGTGGCCATTAGAATATTAATTTTTCAGAATATATGGTTCCTCCCATATTTTCCTCACCCTCCACATCTGGAAGAAAGATAATATCTTCCCTAGAGTCTTGCTTCTGCTTATTCTATTTAAATTTCAATTGGAAGGTTATGTTAATATCTTATTCTCAATTGGTGAGATGAAGAAAGCTAAATGAGATTTAGTGACTCACTGTGTGGCACATGCTTATATAATTATACTTTTATACTTCTATGAATTTATATAAGCACAAACAAGGGAAATAAATTAAATCATACACATGAATCAAAAAGAACATCCTGTGATTAAGTGACCACCAAATAACTTCTGGGTGGCATATTTTGCGACTGTTCAAATAATAGAATTTTGTAGGCAAACCGTTAACCATTCCTTTAATTTCTTTTATGTCAAATAGCTTTGGCCTTTTCCAATCAAATAAGTCAGACATGTGGCAGTTTAAATTACCTGTAAGATAATTGTTGGCCAAATTTTTGTCAGTGCATAGTTCCATAAAATCCCTAAATTTTCTACTCTCCAACTACATTGCCATAAATAAGACTTGTGCTCTCCTGAGGAAGTTAAACTGTTAAACTCATCTATAGGTGAACTGCGCCTTCAACTCAACATTGCTGTATCACCAGAGTCCATCCTGTCTTCATTTCAGATTATCTCAACTTTCTTCTCCCATGAGACACATAACATTTCCATCTCTAACTCTCTGTTTATAAAGAGGATAGTAGAAAGAGGTTGTAAAAGTTATGACAACCAGTGAGAATTTCTGACCAATCTGTGCCTTCTCCTTAGTAGCAGCTTTGTGATATTCAACTATTCGACTAGATTTTTCCTTCTTATTCCCAAGAGCTATTACCAGCAGCTGTCCTTTAGAAACAGACTTAGAAGTGTATTGCTTGCATTTAAATTATATTTACTACAATCTTAAAACTTACGCTTGCTTTTATTACTTATAAATTCTTTCTATTGTTATTATGAAAGACAGGAAATTAAATATAACTATCATAAATTGTGTATTTATTCATTAGATTTCTAGAAGTTATTGATAACTGCAACATTTGAGATTTCTTCCGTTTTAAGAACCTGACTTCACTGTAATTTGATTATTTTTTTAAAAAAAATCTTGTTTAAATGACATAAATCATTTTGAATTGCTTTAATGTTCTATACAAACTTTAACAAGTATTTCATTCCCATATTTAACTCAAAGATAAACATATAAAGAAAAGTTTGTTGGGTGCAGAATGATGTAATGCATGAATGAAATCCCATTGAATTAAAGGGAAACTTCATTGCAGAGTAATTACCCTTCTGTCTAGTAGGAAAAGAAACTAGTTCCAACACAATTGTTAAATGATGCAAAGTTAATTGGATGATTTAGTTTGGCACCATTTTGTTGAGTTCCTCCTCTAATGAGCACATTCCTTATTCTTCCCAAATGGATGTAATCAACTACTAGAAATAAGTCAACCATCCAATGCCAGAAAACACAGATGTGTTGGGCTCAATGCTGTTGACACAGGATGCCAAGTCCATTGAAAACTTCAGTCAGGGACTGGTACCACACCCAAAAAAGCCACAAGAATTAGATCATGACTGTAGTTCTTCCTTAGCCTGAAAGCAACATTATAATTCAAGGAACCTTCTGAACACTGGGATGGCATGCATAGCCAAGCCAACCAATTGGATGGAGAATCAATTGAAAATATGAACCCAATGAATAAAAAAAATATATCAGGGTATCCAGCTTCAGTGTTCAAGAAAAAGCAACTGTTCAAATGTCACAAGCTCATTGTTGAGATTCCTCCAATGATTCCTCTTTGGTTATATGGATGCTTTTTAGGGAGGGAAAGTTGCAAGACTTCAAACACTGAAATGCATTAATCAAGCCCCTTTTAACTCTGTAATCTTAGAGAATTTGTTTGTGGGACTATGCACATTAATATGAACTAATAGGATCTAGATGGGTGGATTAAACAATATGCATGTGTATGGATGTAAATAATGAAGGGAGTGTGCATGCTTGGCTTTGTTGTGGAAAAGGATGTTAAGAACTACATACCATCTTTTCGTTGTTTGTACTTATATGACTTGGAAGTGCTGTCTAGTTAAAAAGTCAGTCTGAAGTTCTGTAGCTTATTATCTGACAAAACATGCTGGGTTTTTTTCTAAGAAAAACAGAGAACCGAATGGTCAAAAATGAGCTACAGTGACAGAAATGATCAGAAACTGTTTCTGTGTTTCCTAGGACAACTAGGACAAAGTTTGTGTGCTTCTATAGCAACAAAAATGTATGTCATAATGCAAAATACATGCACTATTTACAATTTACATTGGACTGGAAGAACATGACAACACATGAGTCAGAATCACCATTGATATCTATTGTAGACAGGTCATTAATATTTATAGATATTTTGACAACTTCTGATAAGGTAAACCCTTTTATGGTTCTAAATTGAATACAATACCAAATTGCTCTGCCTAGTTATAATATAACAAGGTCTTTATTTTTCATTTGGCTTTCTTGACATATAATCTAGCATGCATTTTCATCAGTCATTACAGCGTTTAACCCAAATGCTATCATTTGGACTGGTGAGAAAGATGCTAAAATTATATCTGTGCTTGTATCCCATTATTGATTCAAGAGTTTTAAAGGTATGTTCTAAGAACAGTGCAGTGCCAACTGATGTTTGCTTCAAAAAGGAAAGATAACTTCTCTGGAAATGTGATCAAATTTGATTCCCTTACGTCTGCTAGCGCAACCTAAATGTAATCCAAAATGCCACTTGTTCCTCAACAAAAAGGTGTTATTCTTTAACACAAGATTCTTTATCATGTCTTGATCATCTCAGGATTACAATGCTAGAATTTGATGGTTCATTTGTTTTTACTGATTTTCACTGGCAAATCTCCGAAAGTAACTTAAAGGAAAATTCCTGTATATTTCTCTCTTGGAAGAAGCCCTAATATCAAGATAAAAAAAATCTGGAGTTGATTTGGGTTGTAGTTATACCTTAACAAATGAATTAATATTTCACCATGAAAATATAATTTATTTTATCCAAACATAATAGCTGAAATCACTTTCCATTTCTCTGAACTATCTTACCCAGATTACTTATACTGATATAAAAGCATTAAAGACATTTTATTAAAAACATTAGTTTCTCTAAAAAGATGTTATTTATTAAACTCATTTTGCACAAACATATATCAATATGAATTTCCCGTTTTTTTCCTTTTATTGTAGCATAAAAATAGTTAAAGAGTCAATCACAGATCACATGCTCTGCAAGTCAAAAGGAAGGTGAAGGAAGGCTCCTGTTGAAAGGAGGTGGACAAAAGATAGATAGATAGATAGATAGATAGATAGATAGATAGATAGATAGATAGATAGATAGATAGATAGATAGATNGACAGACAGACAGACAGACAGACAGACAGACAGACAGACAGACAGACAGACAGACAGACAGATGGACCGAGACAGGCAGACAGACATACAGATAGAGTCACCATGTATCCTACTTATAGGGGAAAGGAAAAAAATTAATACTCCTTGATGGTCAGGAATAGATTGTTTTCTATTTCTCTTAAGGGCTTTCGGTACAAGTATAACCTTTAAAAACCTTTAAAAACAAGGCTGTAGTGTTGCTCCCTGACAGCACTATTCAGCCAACGGAGCAGTCAAGTCATCCGATCACTATCTTCCCTGTAAGAATGAGAAATATTATATTAGCAATAAATACTATGCCTTATGTGTTTATTCCCAATTTGTGTGTGTCTCTCTCTCACACACACAAACACAAACCTGCACACAAATTAGCTTCTGCAAATTGCTTTGTCCCCATTTTTAGAAATGCACTTTCTTTCTGGTTTTGGAAGGTGTGGTATTTCATTTCTGTTCCTTTTAGGACAGGGGTCCCCAACTCCCAGTCCATGGACCTGTAGCGAGCCGCAGCACGCCAACAACCAGGCCACACAAAGAAGCAAAGCCCCATCCACAGGATGCAGTCAACATACAAAAACATGCCCCTTCCGGTCCGTGGAAAAACCTCTCTCCACATTACCAGCCCCTGGGGCCCAAAAAGTTGGGGACCTCTGTTTTAGGATATAACTTATATAGTTCTTTTTTTTTGCTTCATATACAACTTGATGGGAGCCTTTCTCAAAATAATTCAGAATTTTACAGCAAATAACCATTTAGCATGGGTAAAAGTCATGGACAATATTAAGATAATAATTTGTTTTTATATATTATGACCTCAACAATAAATACTTTCTGTTTACTAAATATGTGAGTGACATCATAATTCTTTTTAGTTGAAGTTAAATTTATTATTATAACAGCCAGGTGTGAATAGTAATTGCAGAATACCAGTAAAGGAATTAATACCATCAGTGATGGATGTTTATTAATATACAGTAATGTCTTAGTGTTTATTAAAATAAAAAAATGTAAGTAAATAACATTCAATGTTGCCATATTTCTATATGTTTATATATTTTGCATTTTATAGATGTCTTATAGGTGCTAGTGTGTGTGTGTGTGTGTGTGTGTGTGTGTGTGTGTGTGTGTGTGTGTGTGTGTGTGTGTGTGTGAAGATTCTTTGGCATGTTCTTTTTTGGCAGAGCTGCATTAAACAACAGGAATAGGGTCTTTAGAGAAATGTAAATTGGCCAAGTTCCTACTGGCTACCTTCAAGAGTACTCTACCAATTATGAAATATTCCTCCAGACTTCTTTTAGAGCAGAGATTGCAAATATGAGGACAGGGCAACAACTTCCAAACTGTTTAGAAAATGGTCACCTGAAACCTGGTGGACCCAGTACAGACCTTTACAACCTGCTTTTAAAAATAACCTTTCACCCTTCCATTTGCTTTTCTGGAGTTCCAGTTTAAGCATGAAACTGAACAGGACTTACTGAGTTCTCCTTGCAATATGGTATGCTTGACTGCTTCTGATCATCATTTGGTTTTTTCCAGATGCCAGGAGGGAAGGCATAACTTATTTTGGCAAATGTGGCTTCCTCAGTAAGAATATATTTACCATTGGCACAGATCAGTTGCATCAGGACTACTGCTTGCTCCCCATACTCGTATGCTGCTTAACATGAGTGGCATGTTAAAATGATAAAATATAGTGCTGTAGAGATAAATACCGGTAGAACTTAACTTGCACCCATAACTGAGCCCAAAATTTATGTTGCTAAGCGAAGCATTTGTTAAGGGAGTTTCCCCCCATTTTACGACTTTTCCTGCTTAAGTGAATTATTGCAGTTGTTAAGTTAGTAACATGGTTGTTAAATGAATTTGGCTTGCCCATTGACTTTGCTTGTCAGAAGGTTGCAAAAGATGATCACATGACCCCCCCAGGGCACTGTGACAGTCATAAACATGAATCAGTTGCCAAGCATCTGAATTTTGATCACATGACCATGGGGATGCTGCAGTGGTTGTAAGTGTGAAAAACAGTCATAAGTCACTTTTTTTCAGGGCCATTGTAACTTCAAACAGTCACTAAATGAATCGATGTAAGTTGAGGACTGCCTGTAGGTTGCACAGAAAGACAGGGCATAGATAGCCAGATAAATGAGTTTTAGCAAAATAAACAAAGAGGGCTAAAAAAATCCCTTAAGCCCGGGATACAAGATCATATTCGGAAGAGACAGGCAAGTTTACTGTCTGGTTTGCCTTATAAAAAGAGGGGTTATATATGGAGGTTTTTTTTTTCTTTTAATCTAAGCTGTTTTGTAGGGCTGGCACAGAGCAAACTGTTAGATTTGCAAATGAAAGCCTTGTTGCAGCTGTGTTACTGGCCATTTTCTTTTATTCTGCTGCAGTCTTCTTTCTGTTGCTGTACCTTGCATTTATTTGCTATAGCTGGCTATGCCTGGGCCCATATCCTGTTAGAAATTCTGTATATAGCCCTACAGAAAAGTACATGTGGATTGTGCACTGTCTGTTTTGTAGGGCTATATACAGTATTTCTAACACAAACAAATTGGCAAAACCTGGTGTCTTTTGGACAGAACTTCTAGGCAGAGATGCCTTTTTTAAAAAGAAAAAAGAAGATTATGTAGCTTTGCTGAGTTTAATCGCGGGGATTTCTGGGGTGCCAGAAAAGTTGGCATTGTTGATTTTTGCAAAAGACCCACTCATTATTGGCAGGAATCAGTTGTGTCAGGTATATTGTCTGCTGGCAATACTCTTATATTAGTTAGATAGTACAGACTGGAAATTTAGGAAATTTAGAAATTTGTCGCACACAACAGAAACCACAAAGAAAAATGGTTAATAAGATAAAGTTATACTACTAGCTTTACCAATACATTTTCTATTTTAAAAGTAAAAGTCTGGGACAGTATTTTAAAGTATTAGACTGGCCCCACTTTCAATCACTGTCAAGAGAATGAAATTTGAATTATCTTCAACCTATATTTACAGTGTTGAGAGTCAAATTACACTCGCAGATATGTTGGCATCTCCAACAGGATATAGCAAAGCTGTAGCCAGGATATACACTGAACACTGAGAAACTGGAAAAAAGCCTAGGTAATGAATGTTTATCTTGTCATCCCAAAAGGGGTCTGATGGGCAGTGAGTATAATGAGACATTAAACTGATGGCTTGGCTTCTTTGATAGTAATGTAATGGTAATGGTGATGATGATAATTCACCAGCACTCTTTGAGCATGGAGTTGAAGTAGCAACTTTGTCTTTGTCAGACCTAAGGGCTGTTGAATTTGTGAACTAGTATTTAGAAAAAAGGTATAAAATGCTTTGAAACCATGTCATTTAATTCACTGATTCCAAGTAGGGTCCATTTTGGGTTTCATATCTGCTTCAGAGGAGTGATTCAATCAAAGATTCGCTGAGTTAAGTGTTCCTACAAAGCAGCCCAGAGGCCTTGTAAATCCATATCTAATAGTAAACACAGCCAGGCTATTTAGGCTTCTCGTTTTCTCCTGTGAACTAAGAGAATGTATTGAAATATATCCAACACTATTTTATAGCTATAATTCTCACCTTGTTGATCCTGCTTGACAGAAAAGTATAATATAGGGTTTAAATAAATATTTAGATAGAATACAGATTTCTTCTGAACTATCCACTATTAGTGATTTTCTCATGAAGGAATATCTGGCTAATTTTCAAGAAACTTTCAAGAAAGTTAGGAACCCAATGTGGAAATCACAGCAGTAAAACATAATGGAATAATAAGTGTAAAGTGACTGAATAATGAGGATTGAGAATTGCTTCAAAATGATCCAAAACAAATGTAATTCAGTTCAATATTGAATCATCATTTTGCTATGACTGCATCTGATGTGGAATTGTACAGGGTTTTCTTGCTTTATACAACTTTACTTTATTGCAACTTTATTAATTTATATTCTTTTCTGCACGGGAGGTCTTGCTCATGGTCACTCACATCTTGGTCATTTCTCATTTGTATTGCTACAATGCACTCTACATGAGACTGTCCCTGAAGAGCCATAGGAAATTACAATATGGTCAAGAATACTGCAGTGTGCAGTATTTGACGTCCAGGTTTGTCCACATTCTGCCCCTGTTGCACAAGTGCATTGGCTCTTGGTTTCCTTCCAGGTGCAATGCAAGGCACTGTTTTTCATCTTTAAAGCCCTACAAATTATCTGTGGAACTGCCTCTTCCTGAAGATATATGCCCACCCTGCCAAAGCATATAAAGTAGACATGCTTCAGGTCTTTTCTCTTTGCCACCTTGTGGATCCTCATAAGTGTGTCTTTTCCGTTGCAGCCCTTGTTCCATGGAACACCAATCCTGCTGGAAAGCTGACTGGCCCCCACCTTTGAGAGCACTCAACACCTGGCTCTTGTCATAGGTGCTGGGATACAGTAAGGTCAGAGTAGGATAAGAGTGTGATGGGTTCCACAAATGAAGCTTTGGCTTTACCATCTTCTTTCCTTTTATTGTTTGTACTCTTGGGTTGTAGGCCTCCAAGAGCGTAGCTTTAAAGTGGGTAGCTATACAAATGTTTTAAATAATAAATAAAGAAATCTCCAACCTTTTCTCTATCTCTTTACCCAAATGACAAGGAAAAATACCTTTCTAACATTCAGAAACAAAGTTGTGCTTATTACCTTGTGCCAAAACTAGTGAAGGGTCCACACCTAGGACAGGCTTTTAACCTGGGTAAATCCACTGATTGTAACATAGTGAAGAATATTAATAAATTTTGTTCTGCCATGATATATTCTACACTATAAAGAATAAAGAGAATGACCTTGTTGGAGAGAGAGAGAAGATCCCATGCCCAAGATAATAAATATGCAGAAGGCCAGATGAAGGAAGAGTACAAAACTGTCCCAGACAGATAACCCCTGAATTCACATGAAGATAAAAGAGAATAGAGAAGCACATTAGACCTACAAGATTCTCTTATTACAGTCAATTTTAATAAAACTAGTTTTACACATAAGTGGCATCTGTTTCTTGCTCTAGATTACCTTGTACAGCTCACATCAAGCTTGCAAATGATTGCAACTAACCTTTGCTGAATATTCTCTAAACACTTGCACTATTTTTTTTCTTGTTTTCAATTAATCTCTCATGGGAAATTCATTTCATATTCTTTAATATAAATCTCCATTGGTTTGTCTGTGTGTGTGTGTGTGTGTGTGTGTGTGTGTGTGTGAGAGAGAGAGAGAGAGAGAGAGAGAGAGAGAGAGAGAGAGAGAGAGAGAGAGAGAGAGAGAGAGGAGAACCTTCAAGTCAGTACTGATTCCTGGTCACTTCCTGGACAATTCCTTGCAATTTTCGTGGTATTTTTTTCATAAATGTTTTGCCACTGCCTCCTTCCTCTGGCTGAAAGAAGATCACTGGTCTAAGGTCAGCCAGCCGACCTCATGCCTAAGGTAAGACTAGAACTCATAGTCTCCTGATTCCTTGCCTAATGCCTTAACCGCTACATCAAAATGGCTCTCCATTGGTTTACAAGGATAAATTTGTTAATTCAAAACCCAGAAGGATAGTATGTATAAATAGCAGTATAAGTAGATTAAGTCAGGCTGTGTTAGATCAGCTGATTTCATTCAACTATAATTCATGAAATGCAGGAACAGCTAACAAAGACAAAGACAATGTGACATAACTGGAAACCTACACATTTGCTGCAGCCATATTATTCTTGCCAACAGCCACTTGAATAAGGAGATTCTATCACCTCTCCCTAGTTTTCTTTTCCAAATAAATTAACATTCTCTGATCATGAAATGTACATTGACCTAAGTGTCTTCCGCCCTCCAAAATGTTTGTTCTTATGAATATATTAGGTTTCTGTTAAGTCTCCCACTTGTACCCAGAAGATATTGCTGACACTCAACTCTGAATTGCACCAATAGAAAGAATGTTCTATAATGTCTCAAACATCATAGAAATGAATGAACGTTGGTCTGATGGCCATGGACATTGGAATCCTTCATCTATTTTTTCAGGAACAACATACAGCACAGCTTGAGAACTTGTGCACATCCGAAAGCTCATTTCAATACCATTGCTGCTTAAAATAAACTTGTCAGCCTTAACTATTTCGTATTGTATTGACTTCATAATATTAGAATTGGTAAAATCTCTCTTTCTCTTCTTATAAAATGCAATTCCAAGCCAATTTCAAATTAAAGTAGATTTTTTGCCTTTCATATAGGTTGTTCAGGCTTGTCTAGATAGCTATACTCTTTAGTTCACAGCATTTTAACAAGCCTCAGGTGTATTAAATCAGATTTTATAACACATATTAGGGTTCATGTTTAATATCAAATTAAGTATTGGATGATTTATGGAAAAGGTTTCATCTCTCTTTTCCTCCCCATGAGGCTTAAGACTAATCTTCAGTAAGAGCTTCCAACACTTTCTGAATTCAAGCTTTCCCCAATCATAATTTTCAGTGTTTTTTCTAATTTCACATGAGACTAATACCCAGCCTAGTATCTATTATTATTCCCTTGATTTCTTTCTCTAGGAGAATGTAGGAGCCTAGCAATATATTACTGTGATTACTGGAGGTTGCTAAATTCCTAAAGTTTAAAAAAGAAGAAAAAATGACTTTTCCCTGTCTCATAGCAGGATTTAATTACACTACTACTCGTTACATTAATGTGCTATTTGGCTGTAAGGGGACTTTCTAAAGAATTATGCGTTAAAAGCTTAATACATTCCTTGCATATATTCCCTTTATTAGCCTTGCCCCCTCCCCTCAGAAATAAGTAACAAAATCTCACTAACCATCAATAGCAAAGACACCCTAGGATTTGCTTTTGTTGACAGAGGTATAATTTGCACCATTATGTTTATTCTTAGGCAAAGTTATTTTACTGAAAGAAATTTGGCTGTATTGCCTATTTCTCTCTCTCTCTCTCTCTCTCTCTCTCTCTCTCTCTCTCTCTCTCTCT
>NW_015386080.1:488558-497920 GCF_001527695.2 Protobothrops mucrosquamatus | reverse complement strand
CTATCTTTTTATATTTTATGCCACTTTCCCAATGAACAGAAACAAATATTAAATTTCATTTCATCAGTCCAGGGGTTACTTTATGCAGGATTTTTTGGGACTTGAGCAGATTTTTTTGATTTTTTTTAAAATGCAACTTTATTAAGTTTTAAAGAGAGATAAAATAAAAATAACAGAAAAGGAGAAATTGGGGAGGGAGGTATCAAAAAGGTGGAAAAGTTATAAAGCAACGAAAAGGGAAAAAAGTTGACTGCTAACTGCAGCATAAAGGCAAATATATGTAATCTCTTACTCTAAATTAAAACAAAAAGAAAAAAACATATAAAAATATACAAATTAAACAATCAAAATGACAATAGAGAAGTGTATAAACAAAAAAAGAATTTACAGTATATTTCTCTTTTAGCCAATTTGATTAGCTATTGAACAGCATGATGATAAAAGAATTTAGCGATAGTTTACCATTTTTCAAATTTGTCAATCACAGTTCAAGTGGTTATAGTGTAATATTGGTATTGTCCTATTTGTTAATGTATCCTAGCAGAATAAGTAACAATCATAAGATTTTGCCCAGATAATATTATCTTTTATTTTTAACATACTGTATATAACAAATTTTAATACCCCCTCTTCCATTTGTTCTTACAATAGTAAGACAGTGTAGTGCAAATTCATTCCAAGTAGAAATAAGATAAAAGTTTTATCTCTAGGAAAACATGCAGAAACATTCACCCAATGCTTCCTGTATATTAGGGGTATTTTTAATGTCAAAGATTTCAGTCTACCAAAGTTTATTAGTTTCTAAAATTTAGCAGATAAGGGAGAAAGAATGTAAATGTAAAGGCTATCAGTAATATATGCTATACCTACCATTCAAATATTCATATTAATATTGGATTTATAAATGGATTTTTCTAATGTATAGGATAATAAAGTAGAATATTTTTAATATTTTCAAATCTTATTCTCCAGCTAAACATACCAAATGTTGATAAATCTTTTCCGCTAAGGTCTAATTTTAGAAAGTGCATGCATTTATTCTCCATATGTGCTATTTAGATTAAGGTTGATCTGTTCAATATTGTACTGTATTAGTTTAAAAGGTGATAAAACATTACAGATAATCAGTGCAAGATTTTATTTTTTATTTTAGTTTCATTTGGCACTCAGCCTGTGCAGTCAACAAAATACAAAAGCCAATCCCATTGCATTTAAACCAATGTTAAATAAAATCTGAGGTTCACTTTGCTTGTAAGGACTGCAAAGTAGTTTATAGCAATAGCATTATGTCTCTGGATATTCTTAATGATCCAGGTTATGGTTGTCCTAAAGGTGCTTTTCAAAAGGTGACTGGACTATCTTGGTTTTTTTTCCCCTTGAAAACATTTCATTTCTCATCCAAGAAGCTTCTTCATCCAGAATTGAAGAAGCTGGTTGGACAAGAAGCTAATCATTTTCAAAGAAAGAAACAGCAACAAAGAAAGTCCAGTTACCTTTTGAAAAGCATCTTTGGAACAATAGCAATAGCACTTAGATTTATATACCACTCCATAGTGCTTTACAGCACTCTCTGAGCAGTTTACAATTGACAGCATATTGCCCCCAACAATCTGGGCCCTCATTTTACCGACCTTGGAAGCATGGAAGGCTGAGTCATCCTTGGGCAGATCAAGATCAAACTCCTGGTGGTGGTGGTAACTGGTGTCTAAAATCAATAGAAGTTTTGAAGCAAAATAACCCAAATTTCTCTTGGCTTTTGTATAGACAAATTCAAGACAGATGGCAAATTGATAAAAAGACTATTTTTGTTATGGAAGACGGGAATTTTTTGAAGCAAGTAAGAGATGGTGCTAAAGGACATATTAAAAGGATATATAATGTTTTACTAGAATTGGACTCAGAAACTGAATTAGTTAAAGACTGTATGATTAAATGGGCTCAAAATATAGGAGAAACAATACCTATGGATACTTGGGAGTTAATCTGGGTGAGAAATGTGAAGTTCACACAAGCTCAAAATTTACGTGAGAATTTTTATAAGATGTTTTATAGATGGCACTTGGATCCTTCAACTATGTCTCGTATCTATGTGAATTATGAATCCAAGTGTTGGAGGTGTGGACACACAGACGCAACTTTTTTTCATATGTGGTGGACTTGTAAGGTTATTAAGGCTTTTTGGACACAATTATGGTGGAATTTACAGCAAATTTTTAAAAAAAGGATTGTTTTTCTTCCGCAGTTGTTTCTCTTAGGTATTGTGCAAGATTTAGATGCAAAAGAAACAAACTTGATGCTTTATTGTTTAACTGCTGCCCATTTGTTGATAGCCCAAAACTGGAAGAGCCCAATTCTACCTACAATGGAAGACTGGAGATTGAAAGTTTCATATCTTGCTGAAATGGCAAAGATTTCGGCTTATTTGAAGAATCATTCAAATGAACAATTTTTATCAATATGGAGAAGATGGATTGTTTATATTCAAAAGAAGCATAGAGTAGTAGAATATGACCTAGGTTTTTAGATTTTTTTCTATTTTGTTTATTTTTTCTATCTTTTTTATAGATTAAGATACTTTGTGGAGTTAGGGATATTAGTATTTGTTTACTTATATATGAATATTATCCTGGGATTAGGTTTGGGAAGTCCGGGGGGGGGCTCTTTACTTGTTATTGTGTTTATTATGCTTTTGATTGTTTTTTTTATGATGGAAAATAATAAAATTTCTTGGGGGGGGGAAAAAAAAAGATCAAACTCCTGGCTGTGAGCAGAGTTAGCCTACAATATTCCTTTTAACCATTGCATCACCATGGCTCATTATTGTGTTTAGATTCTTGAATTTTTGAAATCAATGGCAAATCCAATGGTGTGAATTGAGTAAAGTTGCACATTTTGGATTTTCTGTTTTAAAGAGTTTTTTATTTTCTATTGCCAGAATGTTTCCTAATCATCTAGAATACATTTGAAATGATCCTTTTCCAGGTCCAAAGGCAAGCAATGTCACTTATAATTCTTCCTTTTGAGCTGTCCTGTCTAAGAAGTAGTCACCTGTGCTAAAGCGATGCCATACAGGTTACAAATCATACATACAAGAACAAAGTATACAGTTTTCATGTTTACATAGTGAAATAAGGGAAAACACTATATATTTAATGTAGTATCACAGAACGTAAAATGTGATAAGTTTTATATTCAGTTTTTCTGTATATAAAACTCTTCATCACTTTATGGATTGCATTTTACCATGTACATTGACATACACACATACCACACAATTTTACACACTAACATTATACAAAGCTTTGCATAATATGCCTATTTGCCAACTAAATTGTTCATCTTTGACTTTATATTGAAGTTACCTCAAAACATCTTTAAAATCTATTCTCAAAGAGAAATGAAAATGGTTTTGTAAGAATTAGTAATTTAGCTTGCTAAACACTTATAAGTATTTGGGATCTTCATAAGAAGATGTATATGTATAACAAATATTGGATCAATTTTATATAATATTTATACAATATTTATTTTTATTATAAATCCATATTTTAATTTCTAAGGTATAATTACTATCTATCAAATAGTCCTGAACATACACTCATTGTTTTCTGTTCTGTGGCAACTCTAATTCCACAGGATAGACTGATAAAGGGCTTTTTTTTCTTCATTTTTGCTAACTTTTTTAAAATTAATCTGCAGTGTGTTGGTCATGCTTGTGTAAATATTACATGAATGGAAGGTATGTTGGAGGAGAAAAGATAGTTATTACAATTCCCAAGAGCTTTCTTAATGATTTAGAAATTCACCCAACATGTAAACAACATTCCAACATGAGGAGAATAGAATAGATTAGGATTAGCTTTCGAATGGCAACCTTAACTTCACATTTTACCAGGGCTCTTCAATCATAGGGTCTCCCAATGAGATAGTAGAGTGGGATGAATTCTGAATTAATATGTTTCAATATTAGGTTAATGTCATATGTTGCCTTATATATTATCTACATTTTGGTTTGAGAGTTTTTGGGAAACTATAGTACTGGGTCCTTCTCCTTTTGTTCCACAACAACCTTATGTATGTTCTCTGATTATGATGCCATTTAAGAAAAAAGCAATACATTTTAAAAAAAATATTGAACTCATCCCCTCATATCTGTCAGGCTCAAAAGACCAAATCTACATGTAAAGATTTAATTAAACTGAATAACTGCTAAAAGCTGATTAGATAAGATAAGATATTATTGTCATTTTTTTTACTGTGGGCACATTGGCACACATCAAAAATGAAATTTAGGTGCCGGCTCTCAAAGTGAAACACATACATGACACACACCTAAACATACTATGTACCACTATGATTTACAGCTTTAGCTGAAGGTTGGCACCTGCTTAGAGTTAAATAAGGTTCAATAGCACTTAAGGGGATTGTATTTAGTTCTCTTGTAGCTCCATAGGGATTTGTAGTCACCTTGAGCAATATGCGTGGCAAACAAATTTGATCCCCCTTGCCATCCCTTCTCCTATGCTCTCTCTCTCTCTCTCTCTCTCTCTTTCTCTCTCTCTCTCTCTCTCTCTCTCTCACACACACACACACACACACACATACACACATTTAAGCATATTTGAATTTTTTTCTAGATCTGTTAGATAAATAATTTAGATTAAATTTTATAATCATTTGTTTTCTAAGTTGAAAGCAAATTGGTCTCCCTATTGAATGAGGCCATGGAAAAATCAGGGTTTGTTCCAGATAACCAAATCAAGATTGGGACTCCATTATATGGTATAATTTATACACTATAGTGTGTGAGGACATATATGAATACACAGACACGCACCAGAAATGGCTATGACCATTTAATGTGTTTCTATTGCATATGTTTCCTGTCTCAGTTGTGAGATCAGTTATAACTCTCTGGCCAAAGACAATAGCTAAAGTGTAACAGATGCTGGATGCTCCACAGCTGAGGTGAGGTATTTCCTTTCATCGTAACCAGTAACTGATAATGTCCCACAGTTGGAAATGGTAAAGACATAGCTGATTTCTAATAATATTAAATAAATCAACTTTTTATGGTGAAGTTTAAGAACAACTGATACCAGGTTCATCACTCCTTTTTGAAAGATATCAAAACTGAAGGTAAAATAAATCCAAGTAGTGAGATTTTAAGACTTTTTTTTTCTATCCAAACTTTAAGAGTCAGTTTGGATGGCAAGTTGGCAACTGGAAAACAACCCACTTAGCTCCAGACTGAAACCTGGTCAGAGTCAAAGGTAAGGTCCAGCCATTCACAGCTGTCATGCACTGTCATTTGAAATGAATGAAATTCCATTTTAAACTTTTAACATAACATTAAGTCCTTTAGTCGGATGAAGCCCATCATATTTCAGCCTGGGCTAGGGTGAGTTGTTGGACAATGGTGGTGGTCAACATTATTGCAGGACTTCATGACAAATTCAAGGTATAGTTTTCCTTGTGAAAGTATTGGGTTTTGGTGTGTTTGTGCAAAAGGAATGTTTACACTTAGGAGATTAAACAACAATTTTTAAACAACAATGAATAGGGGCATATCTGTGCAGAGACCCAGTTTGAAAGGGCAAGATGTGCCATGCCCACTGCCCCTGTTCAAACAGCTCAAACAAATATGAGGAGTTTGTATTTTTTACCAGGTATCATGTTTCAGCTGAAGATAGCAGCCGGGTAAACTTAAAAAAGATATTATTGTTTAAAGGTATTCCTAGTAATTGCCAGTAGCATATCTGAGCACTGATGAATAAATGTTTGCATTTCAAATCTGAAACTATGCACAGCCCACTTATCACCAATTTCGTCAAAAATAATAGCCATAGAATTGCCCCTTGGTAGAAAACCTAGTTGGTTACAGAAGAGATAGTTTTTCTACTAAGCACTATCAAAGCTGAGTTTGGAACGAGAAAGAGTTACAGTATAAAGGACTTGGCCTGACATACTGTAGGTAGACAATTTATTTATATTAGTGCCCAGGTCTTTGGTCAGTTGTTGTATGGGAAAAAGTTATACCAAGGACACATCTAAAAGATCTGAATTATTTTTTTCCTCTTTCAACTTTCAGATATAATAAATCAATTTTGTAATTCATGTGGGAAGTTGTCTAAGGTGAAAGCTATATGGAAGAACAGAATTTCTCTCTCAGACTCAGGATTTCTCTCTTTTTCTCAGACTGACATGTGTTAAAGTTATTATTTCATAAAATATATGTTTATTGTGCAGTTGTCTCAGCCTGCAGGCTTATAATTCTCCAGTATGTATAAAACAGTGCATACATAACTATAATCCACAGAGACTGCAGGTTTATTTAAATCCCCTGACTGTAAGGAAAATACCTAAGCAGCAGAATGTAAATAGAAAGTTATGCTCTATGTAATGACCTCACAACTATTTCTACAGCAAATAACAGCACTTTTGTCTAACGTTCAATTATGTATGTTATCGCGACTGAAATTCTAGCAGAGTTATTGAATTCTCTAGCTTTCTAAAGCTGCAAACATACTTTTTAAATAAATCATGCAACTATATAAAGATGTTTTAATCACCAGATGTATTTTGGTTTCTCAGTAGTACAGATGATGTACTAAGGCACATCTGGCAAGTAACCTGTCCAGCGAAGAACAATTTTCCCCCTGTAACACACATGTGAGCAGAAAATTTTGTACAGTCTCAGAAGTCCATTCTCATTTTTCAAAACCCAGCCCTCACCTGTGGTTGATGAACCCATTTGTATGGAAATCACATCATCATATTTCCTACTCCCATAAGAAAGTATGTCTACTCTTCCAGTAACTAATATATTCTTCAAAAAAATTCTCTCTTGCTTTCTAATCTTTTCTTAGTCTACTAAACCAACATTCCGTCAAGTAACTAAAACAGATGTCAAGCATCCAAATCTCAGAAAGTATCAGAAAATCTTGTTATAATTCTGTTTTATTCAGTCCTAAAAATGATACCAATAGAAAGGTAAAAAAACAGCGATCAGTCCCAGTTTTGATCTTTTCTGCACAAATCATTAACACTTTTTTTTCTATCTTTGCTAACAGAAAAATTATAAAAGTGCATTTTTTATATTCTGGCCAATAATACAGGAGCTATTAAGATGAATTAGAAGTGATTTGCATATTTTCCTTCAAGTGTTAATATTTTGACTTTTCTTGGTAAAATATTACAGACATTGGAGTTAAGATTAATTGTATGAAATCTATGCTCTTTCAAAACCTTATAAGGCATGAGTATCTAGGATTAGTCATAGCTATATAAAGCAAAACATCACTTGTTATTTTCCACAGTTCCTGGAAGAGGTCTTTTGCTAGAAAATGAGAAAATGTGGGCATGAAGTGAGTAGGCAAGAGCTCATTGAGAACTGGATAAAATACTTTTCCCTGAGGTCACTATGGTAGCTCCTGTCAACAGCCATTGCATCTCAGTACATGTAGGTTCCATGTAGCATCTTTCATATATAAACCAATTACATTTTTTTTTCTTGTATCTGACTGGAGTCAAGGTGACTGAATGGAGCTTGAGTGTTTACTGGCCAGATATTCTTCCTGATGCCTACACTGAGTTTGCAGCAGACAATAACTCATTGTGCCCAGAGAGAGAAATATCTGCCGCTAGCTAGAATCGAACTCACAGCCTTCTGATTGTGAGGTGGGAGCTCCACTTCTAGGCCACTGTGCCACTCATGTAAGCCAATTACATTATTACAACAATATATAGCATTAGACATTTTCTCCTTGACTGTTTGCCTTTAAGCAGAAAAATGTTTGATGAATGTATCCCACAAGAACACTAAGTGTGAAAGTCATAGGACTGCTGGACATAAGGCAGTATTGCATCTCCTGAAAAGGTTTCTGTATCCAAAAGACAATTATATGCTAATAAATATGATTTGGAATTCTAGCTGGATACATCATGATTTCTTTATTGACACTAGCATTAAAGATGTAAGTTTCCAGCAGCTGACAGGCTTGTCTTGTGCTTTTTTTTTCTAGAAGGACTCATCAAAATAGCTCCCAAGAGTTCTTAAAATTGCTAAGGCAGCTGTGTGGTTTATCTTAGGAAACAAAGGGGAAATCATTGATAGTCATGTAATAACATTCTTGTAGTAATGTAACAGGATAGTGTGAAGATGTTTACATGGAGAGAGAAAGGATTTGCTTTTTTGATGTGTTGTACCGTATTGTATTTTTCCTGTTAGTGCAGCAAAAACTTATATAGATTGGATAGATAGTAACTATATGTTCTGGGGCCTTTTCATATGAAGTTTGCATAGAAGTTCTCAAAATATACGTTTATTTTTTGTTGCTATAATATGTTTAAATCTTCCATTTCTCTTTAGGAGGGCCATGACCACATACTATCTGTAGATCAAGCTGAACAGATGCTGGCCTAGTTTATTCTATAGCATATCTTCAGTACTTCGGTTAGATTGCTAAAATGGCATCATTGTGATTCAGAGAACTGTTTCATCACATCATAGAGTTCAGAAGTATAAAAACAAAGGCTATTCTGATACTTCCAGCTTCATCACCAATTTAAGATTGATTGTGAAAGGCATGTGGATGCAACATCAACCCAGTCTTGTCATGAAAGAAATACAGGTATAAGTTTATTCTGTTACTGTACATACTAATAGTAAATACCGTTATCAATATACCTTATGGACTTTCAAGACCTACTGCTATTGGTCCAGCAATTCACCTGCAGAGTAGCAATTGAAATATCTGGAGAAATACTAGAAATTTTGAATACAGGTTTCTATAATTCCTCATTTAGCACTTCTTATATATTTATTATATTGAAATAATTACAATCTGATGGTAGAATATAATACACCATACAAGTAATATAGAAGAGTCAAATAAGGAATTTATGTATGCAATTTTTAGATGCATGTCATATAATTTAAACTTTATATACAGTAGCCCCCAAAGGTATATGGGGATAATAGTTATCAAAGTTGTATGCCAGCCATTTCTCAATGGTGTAATGCATACGAATATCTATGGGTAGATATAAATGAGTAGAATTCTCAGTATGAGAGTTTTTAATCTGTATAGTTATACACAGTGAAAACTTATATTTGTCATATCCATGTTCTAACCAACAGTCTTTCTCATTATTGTACATTTAATGCTGGAATTTAATAAATAAAATATTCTGTTCTAGAAATTCAATGTTCTAATTTAAATCTGAAACAAAAAGGTAGAGATGTTTGCAGGGAAACTTGTGCTGTACAATGAATCTGTGAAACGACAGTGGTTTCCAGCTTCAATAAAAGTCCTCCTAATATGGCAGCAAATCAGCACAACACATTTCACTATTGTTTT
>NW_015386080.1:468776-488450 GCF_001527695.2 Protobothrops mucrosquamatus | reverse complement strand
TAATGCTGGAATTTAATAAATAAAATATTCTGTTCTAGAAATTCAATGTTCTAATTTAAATCTGAAACAAAAAGGTAGAGATGTTTGCAGGGAAACTTGTGCTGTACAATGAATCTGTGAAACGACAGTGGTTTCCAGCTTCAATAAAAGTCCTCCTAATATGGCAGCAAATCAGCACAACACATTTCACTATTGTTTTCAGGCCAACAGAGTGGAAGTAATGGCCTTACCAAACAAGGTGACACATTTAAAAAGGACAATAAAGACAAATTACTAAAAAAAATTACATGACATTAACATAAAGGGAAAATTGAGGTTTTTTGTTTTTTTTTTGTCCTGTATGGGAAAAAAAACAGTCTCGCTAGTCTCTATTTAGAATAAAATTAACTTCCATTGCAATACTTCAATGGACCTCATTTTTAGGATTGCAGTACTTGTTTTTTTAAAGAACCTTATTTTATGTTTCAAATAATTATCATAGCCTGCATGTTTCTGTTTGTTCTTTAGCTTACAAGAACTGGATGTATCTGACTTCACCTTTTTCAGGAATCTCCTTGAAGAATCCACAGAAACATAAAACAGACCATTGAATGCCAAAATGGATTTTTCAGCTTTCTAGATTTTCTAGATATTGTATATTCTTTTATTCTTTTTTTGTAAAATTTTTATTATTTTTTTCCATATAATTCAATAGTACTTATTCAACAACGTATTATCTGAGTTTATCATTCACTAATACAAATTTAATTCCTAATCCTTTATTCTTTTCTCCAACCATTGATAAAACAAGTCCCAAGTCTCATAGTATTCTGTTTCTTCTTTTTCTTTCAACCTCATAGTAAGTCTGTCCATTTCTGCACAGTTTAATATTTTTTTAATTATTTCTTCCTTTGGTGGTAATTCTTCCTATTTCCAATATTGTGCAAATATGATTCTTGCCACTGTTATCACATGTAAAATCAGATATATACTTTGTTTATCAATCTTTTTTGGCATAATACCTAATAAAAAAAGTTCAGGTTAAAAATCTACATGTTTTCCCACCATCTTTTCTAGTCAAGTGTGTATTTTTTCCAGTACCTCTTTGCTTCAACACATGTCCACCATACATGATACTAAGTACCTGACTTATGTTTACATTTCCAACATCTATCTGACATATTTTTAAACATTTTTGCCAATCTTACTGGTGGCAAGTGCCATCTATAAAACATTTTATATAAATTTTCTTTATAAGAAGTTGCCATTGTCAGTTTGTAATTTCTTTCCCACAAGTTTAGCCATTTTTCTAATTCTATGTTACATCCAAAGTTCTTTGCCCATGTTATTATTGTTTCTTTAACTTGTTCATCTTCCATTTTCAAATTCAATAAAAAATTTATAGATTTTCTTAATTAGTTTCTCATCAGAGGTTAATAATGTCTGATCAAACAAGGTCTGCTCTTTATAAAATCCATACAGTTTAACATCTTTATCATATCTAACTTGCATTAATAGGTATGTCCACCATGATAGATCTACACCCTGATTTTCCATCTTTTGCTTAGATTTTAAATTCCCATCAGAATTTAGAATATCTCTATATGTCCATATTTTCTCAAAATTAACTAAATTTGGATGTATGAATGCTTCCATTGTTGAAAGCCATCCTGGTATTTTCAAATATATTTTACATTTTATTTTTTTCCATGTTAATAATAATGCATTTCTTTTTTTTTGTATTTAAATTTTTTATTATTTTTCATTTGAAAAAACATAAACATAAATCTTTTATCACAATATCAACCAAAAAAAATAAAGCTTAACAAAACATTCACAGACGTGTCCGGTGTACCCCTCCTGCACCACCCTCTTCCACTTACCACTCCTTCCTCCTCTCATTCTACCACCACTCCTCCTTCCTCCCTCTTTCCTACTTCCCTTCCACTCTCAACCATCCTGTCCTGTGCAGTTGGGGTATCACCGGACACCTCCTTAAAAAAAAATCATACATATAAATCCATAATACAAACCTACCCTTTTCCCCCCTCCCCCCCCCAGGACTTCCCAAAGCTAATCTAGGAAATAAACACAGAATAATCCAAATCTATTCACAATTACTCCATATTACTACACACTAGTATAAAATTGCTATGACTCTAAAATAACATTAAAATACATACAAAATTTTTAATAAGTATCTTTTGTTAATCAAAAGCTACATAATAATTTTTCAGTTCATACTTTCTCTGAATATAATCTATAATAATAATGCATTTCTTATACAGTGGTTCTGAAAGTACTTATGCATTTTATTTTTCCCATACCATAAAAAGGCATGCCAGCCAAGTTGTAAGTCATGTCCCTCCAAATATAACAACCTTTTGTTTCTGAGAGTTATCCATTCTTTAAACCATGTTAATACAGATGCTTGATAATATAAAACCCACTCTGGCAAGCCGAAACCTCCATTTTCCTAAGCTTCTTGTAGCATTTTCAATTTAATTTCAGCTTTCTTTCCTTGCCAAATAAATTTCAAAATTAATGAATTTAAGTCTTAAAAAAATTATCTAGTTTTATAGGTATCGTTTGAAATAGAAACAGTATTTTTGGTAGTATGTTCATTTTCACTGTAGCAATTCTTTCTAACATCGACAATTGCAAGTTTTTCCATTTTTCCAGGTCCATTCTTATTTGGTTTAATTTGGTTCAATATAGTTATCTTCTTTTATCATTTTATATTCTTTTATATTCTTTTATTTTCTCTCTCTCACTCACTCACACATTCACCTATCTTATTTACAATTTAAAAGAAGAAAGCTGCCATTGGAAAATGATAAATTGCCTCTTGCAGAGACCAAAAGCAGAATTTTTATTTTATCTGTTCCTCACCAATTTCTTCTCATATTTTTTCTCCACTAGTTTTTTTTTTATCAACGCTCAGTAAATGAGACTATGTAGGCCAGCCAAAATATATAAATAAAGTTATTTCCCCAAATGAAAAGTGCCAATACAACATATAACACCATACATTTAAGAGTGCCCATTCCACATGTGAGGTCTGTGTTTTCTTTCTTCTCCACCAGACCTTCAGTGGTGCAGAGATGTGTAATAATGGCTTTCCAGGAATAACAGGTTTTGCATCAAGCACTTCTCAGCTTGCCCTGGCAAGTGGCCTACTTAGTGACTTGATCTACGGCATGAGCCTGTTGGCTTTCTGAGATTCCTAATTGAATCCAGTCTTGTGGCTGGACACTTTTCATCCAATGTGTTGGCCACCTGTGTATGTGGTGGGAGAAATTCAAGGCATGCTGAAATTCTTACCCCAAACCAAAATTGTTTGTCAGACCCCATGCATGTCTGGGGAGAAAATGAGTTTGACGGCACACAGCTAGATTCCATGGTATCCTTTCAGCAGAACATCACAGGGAAATAATACCACAAGAATACATAATGCATGAAACAGGAAAAAGAGTAGAAAGAATAAACTTGTCTTAAAATGCAGTTAATCAAGCCATCCAGTTACCGAAACCAATAATTATTTTGGATTCTGTAATGTCTTGTTCAAAGAAAAAAAGGGAGGGCTGAAAGTCTTACAGTATTTTGAGTGCACAGAAATGTCAAACATGAGAAAGTTGAAAGAACTCCTGTGGCATAAGTGAGGATTATATGATTGATGTTTTTTAAGATAATCCATAACTCTGCAAAGTAGATAAAGCTAAGAGGTAGAGATTTTATGATGATCACTCAATGAGTTTCCAGTTAAAGTCCAATGCTCAGTTATATAAGGGGTTTTTTTTCCTGAAAAGCTAATGATATGATCCACTATTGATCTTCCTTCTCTAAAACCAGCTTGTTCATCTTTAATTATCCCCCCCGAAATTAGCCAATCCTGAAGTTTATAGTTTAGATGTTTGGCATACATTTTACTAATAACACTCAAAAGACTAATGTGGATCATATCTTGGTACTTCACCATCTAGTACAAAAATACACATATAAAAAAAATCCTCTCTGTTTTTGGCCTTCCTCGATTTTAAACAGGCCTTCGACTCAATATTTAGGAACACCCTATGGGAGAAATTAGAAGGTACTACTATCGATAAACGCCTCCTTTTCCTCATACAAAAATTGTATGCCAATTCTACCTTGAAAGTGAGGTGTCCCAAGGGACTTTAACCGGCTTAGTAAGGGTACAAAAAGGGGTACAGCAGGGTTGCATCCTGTCTCCCTCCCTTTTTAACTTCTATATCAATCACCTGATCGATCTCTTACAGAACCCTGATCTGCATCCACCCAACCGAGCACATCGCAAAATCCTGATTCTTCTGTATGCTGATGATGCTGTCATTATTTCTCAAACTCCTGTAGGACTGAAGAGAGCAATTAGGGCAACACTTGGCTTCTGCAGACAGAACAAGTTGGTCCTTAACTTTGATAAATCAAAAATTTTAGTTTTTGCTAAAAGACCCAGCCAATACTCCTGGAAAATAGAAGGACATAGTTTGGAACAGGTTAGAATATTTAGATTCCTTGGGGTGGTTTTCCACTCGCAAGGGACATGGAAGGCACACCTGGATCATACATTGCAAGCAGCCAATAGGTCCCTAAATGCAATCAAACATTACTTTTACACAGGCAGAGGTCAATTAGTACCTGCTGCCTTAAAACTTTTCAAGGCCAAAACATTGGCGCAAATTCTATATGGGGCACAAACAGGAATCCTTGCAAAGAAAAACTTGCTGGAAACCATACAATCCAAATTCCTGCGAGTTATCTTAGCTGCACCCAAAGGAACCCCAAATGCCCAATTAAGAATTGAGACAGGCATGCCCCAAATCCAGGTAAGAGCCTGGAAGATGATGATCATTCACTGGCTTAAAATGCATTTCTTTCCAGAGGGACTGTCCCCGTTAGTGCTGACTGACAACTTTCCTTCCCCCTGGAAGCAGGCGATAGATCATAAACTGGGCTCTTATGGGCTCTCTTCGGTATTCTTAATGTCCCTAGGCTTTGACCAAGCAAAGCAAGTAGTATCCAATAGAATAAAGGACATGGAGTTCCAAGAAGAACTAAATAGGTTGCCTTGCCACAGTAGGGATAGAATCAAACAGGGTGTGTGGGAATCGGCAAGATATCTGAATGATCTGACCTTCCCAAAACAAAGAATAGCTTTCTTCAGAGCCAGATTTAACATTCTTCCCTCAGCACTCCTACAGGGCAGGTATAAGAGAACACCAATAGCAGAACGGGTATGTATATGAGGTAAAGGAGAAGTCGAAGAATAGAGTGTACAAAATAACATGACACTCAATATGGCTCAAATATCCTGTCATATATAAGAGGGGAATAATCTCTCTAACGGTCCCTCCCGTCTGTTAAAAATACATCCGAAAGAGGAGGTCCTGAGTTTGGGAAGATAGTGCGTACGTCACCGTTTTATGACACAACGCCGTTACAGGTGTTCTTTTAAATTGGTTACACATCTATAGCCGTCAACTTGTGCCAATTTTTGGGAGATATCTTTAATAATGTTTGGAACATTATATTTACTCACACACTAATCGGCTATCTACTCACGTAAACTAGGGAGTGACCCTAACATTTTGAGAACATGTATTTTCTTAACAGGGATGTTATTATTTACTATTAATGTTAGTATTATTTATTATTATTATTATTATTATTATTATTATTTAATATATTGTAAAAAGTGATGGCTATTGCTGGTCTATAACCATAATAAAGTTATTTGTTTGTTTGTTTAATTTCAAGACAGAACTGAATTCTAACCTCCATTAGAATTCCAAATAATTCAGATGTATCTAATAATAAAGCCTATAAAAGTTTATAATGACAGTTTGAAATAAGTCAAAGCAAGGATACACCTGTCTCCATGCTGTTAGGCTTTGCATCTCCATATAGCAAACATTTTAGAGATTTAACCGATTAGCTTCTTAACCTATTCCAGTACAATGGAATAATTGTAGGAATATTAATCTTGATTTATTAGAAATTGCCATCTGGAAAAAAAGATTAATAAGATAACTAGCATGAAAATTAAAGTGCAATACATATTGTATTCTTTAAAAATCTGAAAACCAATTTTGAAGGTCCATTAAAAAAATTGAATTTAAAATTTAGCTTCTACTCCCTAATTATGTATATCCTGGTTACCATTACACATTTAAAAAAAACATACACAGTGAGTGCTGGAATTTCATAATTATATGTACAAACATAAGATATATATTGTTTCTTAAATATAGGCTTCCCTGTCTGGAATTGGAACAAACAGAAGCTGCACCTTTTTCTACCACTTAGATCAAAAAAATGTGCTAATCTTGAATTAATCTTAAATCAATTGCATTTTTAAAAGAAAAAATGGTGGAAGCTGTACATCTTCCACAATATCATTTATCTTATCCTTTGTTCCAATCTTGTTTTTTCTTTTTAAAAATGTTGACAGTTGGCCTTGTTTGACCTTACTTTTTTGAGGTCTTTATAGGTAGACTGCTCTCTGTCTGAAACTTCTTCACTACCACTAACTTTCTGGTCACAAATTCTCCTTCCAACTAGTTCTTCTCTGTCACTGGAATCTTGTTGTTCCATTCTGCTTTGCTTTCGTTCCTTTATGTTCCATATAAGTCTACTCCATAGTTGTGTTTGCACAACACACATTATCCATCCACCTACTAACTCAGTTAATAAATTCATTTTTTTTATGTTAGCAGCATTACCACTCAGGGTCTGTTACAGGTAGTCTTCGATTTATGACCACTGAGCCCAAAATTTCAGTTGTTAAGTGAGTCATTTGTTAAGTGAATTTTGCCCCATTTTATGACCTTTCTTGCCACAGTTGTTATGTGAATCATTGCAGTTGATAAGTTAGTAACCTGGTTGTTAAGTGAATCTGGCTTCCCAATTGACTTTGCGTATCAGAAGGTTGCAAAAGGTGATCACATGACCTTGGGACACAGCAACGGCTGTAAGTATGAGCCAGTTGCCAAGCATCTGCATTTTGATCATATGGTCATGGGGATGCTGCAAAGGTCGTAACTGTGAAAAATGGTTATAAGTCATATTTTTCAGTTGTAACTTTGAACAGTCACTAAATGAACAGTTATAAATTGAGGACTATCTGAATATGATAACTACATATTAGCCCGTCTAGTTGTCTTAAAGAATGTTAGAAGGATTCCCAGTTCCTGCCATCATATTCATTTTTTCCCTCCAAAAGAAAAGTTCAGAGATTAGTTAATGGGACATTTATGAGGGACAGAGCTAATAATTTTTCAACTATCCTTTACTATGTGCCTATTGTTTACCAGCTGTTACTCAGTGGTCATCTATTAAGTTCCTTATTTAAAAATATTGGCTAGAAATTACTCATTCCTAACCTATACCTGCTGAGGGTTCTAGTCAGTGTAAAGATTTTTTTCCACAGCAACTGTTACCAAGGCAGTTACAACTATCTTGGACCCAATGTAGCATAAAGCGTAACAAAACTAGGCCACTGGCCTAGTCAGCTGCATTATAATATAATCTAAGAGATGATTCTTAAAACATAAGCCTTTCAATTAGCAAATAAAAATAAAGCATTTCTCCATAGAGGGATCCGGATTTTTATGAAAACAACTTGAGACTGTAGGGCATCTCAATGCTGCAGATGTGTACATGGTATGCTATACTTATTCAAAACGAAAACAATCCCAAAGTTAAGACAATCCTCCCAGAAGTAAGCTTTTGTAGAAAAATATCCTCTGGTGCTACGGCTGTCTTCTCAGCAAATCTAAAATTATCATTCCATTTCAAGCGTGCTACTGATCTAGCATATGAAAATCCCAGCAACCACTTGGTGACAGGGAAGAAATATAGGAACCCTTATTTGCTATCGTCTACTAAACAGCTGATTTTTTGCAGCAGAGCTTCACTGAGCCCCATTTAAGAAAATATATAGTACAAAGCACTTCTAAGAGATAAAAAGCTACCTAGTGTCCAAAATTTTCAACCGATATAAGTTTCTGTCTTGAATGAATAAACACACACACACGCATGCATATGGAAAACCCATCTGTCTTATTCTCTTTTTAATGATGATATTCATTTTTGGGCAATAAGTATAAAATTTTGGAAGGCCTAGATCAGATTTTTTCAGAGTCAAGAGATTTATTATAGAATTGGTCCCTGGATTTGCAAAAAGGCATTGCTATAATACGTTTACTGTATCATGATTGTAGTGATGATTCTTTACAATAATTATGACTCTTCACATATAATAAACAGTTTGGATAAACCAAAAAATAAATTTCTGGACTTCCATTATTCTATATCATTAGATTAAAATTCTATTCTCTATAATAAGCCTATTGAACTAATAATTTCTAACTGAATACAGATATGGAGCCTTGGACTATATCTGGAAATCTGTTACTCTGAAACTTCTAATCCTCAAATTATTTATTTTGATAATAAATATTATCAGAATTATTTACCCAAACAATCATAAAGAAGTATTTATATTTCATTAATCTTGTGTTTAAAATATGACAGTGACCCTCTAAAAATGCTAACAATGCTAGCTGGCAGAACATTAATAACTAGGACCATAAGGTTGAAATAAATATAGCCGCCGTTCACAAAAAAACTATTTTGAACCTCTGTTTAATGTACAACCTGAATAATAAGCATAACTGAT
The DNA here is from genome assembly GCF_001527695.2 of Protobothrops mucrosquamatus. Lineage (NCBI taxonomy): Eukaryota > Metazoa > Chordata > Lepidosauria > Squamata > Viperidae > Protobothrops > Protobothrops mucrosquamatus. Next base: position 479,773 of record NW_015386080.1, on the reverse strand, counting down.
AAATGCATTCCAAGGAAGTGAATGATTTCTATGACTCTATAAAAATCATAATGAAGTTTAAAATAGCAGCAGCAAAGGATTGATTATAAATGTCATAGTAATATAAATGATGCAAAGCTTGACAAAAGTTTTCTCCAATTAGGATTGCCCCTTGTATGAACTAGTAATAACATACAATATTTTCCTATGTGCAGTTTACATATGGATGAATTTAGGGAATGGTGACCAAACTCTACCTAATTTAGAGGCACATGATCTGATTGGTAATTATTAAAGTTCACTTGGTACAAATGATAGGTTTAAGGAGTCCTCTGGTTTTACACAACCAATTCTATGCAATATGGTAGAAAAGAAATTGATGATAGCTCCCGCCCCCAAAGAAACTAAAATGGAGGTCATAGGTATCCAATATAAACCACATTGATGAAATGTTGATGAACTGTGTGATGCAAGAGTGTAGTGCAGAACCTGGCCTTTCATGCTTGCACAGAAATGTCATATAATCAAGTAATTTGCATTTGCATGATGTATATTTTTTCATGTTCTTCCTTTGTACTGTCTTGCAGAAGCCTACAAATTTTAACGAGTTAAAAAACAGTGGGCTGCAAGATTTTTGTACTTACCTTCTGGGTTCTATGTAATTAAATTATGTGTGTATCCTGTATTTCATTGTTTAATCAATGTAGGCCAGAATAGCCTCCCAGTACTTTGGAAGACCAGGCCAAGTTAGGAAAAGCTGGGCTGAAAGCTGTTTCATTTTTCTTTGAAGTGGATTCTGAGATAGCTCCTCAAATCCAACATTGACTTCATCACCAGTCTTTGTAATTTTGCATTTTTTTTGCTATTAGTATGCATCTGATCTTCTTAATTCCACATCCAGTTAATAGCGCTTTTTTTTTGCTTCCCTAAGGCAGAGATTGATTGTGATTATCCTTTTTATTTCAGCAAAATGATGTGAACATAGCCTAATTAAAACATATGTGTTATAGATAGAGGAAAGACAGAGAAACAGAACATTTATTTAGTTCTTACTGCTCATTATAATCCACTCAGAGAAATATGAGGTTAATTTACATTTTACTGAGGATGTATTGGTTAGTCAAAGTAACTAGGAATAATGAATCTTTAGTAATTAGTTTCAGAGCTGAAACAAACCAGGAGTTTTTCTAAACAGTGGTTGAAAGAGAATAATTTGAATGGGTAGGGGGGTGAAGAATAGATTTGGAAAAGTGGTAATTTTAATTAACCAGGAATGGCTTAAATCCATAGATAATTCATTAGACTCAATTATCTGAAGCTTCATAACAGATGGTTTAGTTCTGTGTGCTGAGTGAATGCTAAGAGGTTTTTCCAATGTCCCAAAGCTACAACCTACATGAAACTTTTTAAATGTAAATAATATCCTAGTAACAAAGAATGAAAATAACTCCAAGGACTGTGTGTAAGAAGTCTGATCTGTCATGGCAGCAATGGCATTTCACATTTGACATGCTGCAGAAATCTTTGAAAAGATTAACAGGCCGAGGGTTAGCAGACTTACCCGCAGCTTTAGAGCCAATGTACCTGGATAGTATCATGATGTCTGTTGTAGTGGAAACATTGCGTATCATACTGACCACATAATTGTGGCATGCAATCCTAATAATGCATGCAGCCAACTGTAAATGAAACCAAAGGAAATTTATGCTGCAGTACTTTACACCATTTAAATATCCATTTCTTGCCAAGTTCTGAGTAAGACAGGCATTGTCACTGCATGGGGGAAGGGTTATGATGTTGCTTCTCTGTAGCTCAATAACCAAGAAACGCAGGAAAAGATCTTAAACCATTAGCCCTTAAATGGAGTTTAACAACCTGAGTTTGTGTGAGCTCATTTCAATATTTTCCTTTGCTTTACAAAGAAGAATGGAGTCCTCTCATTATACACACACAAACACATGCACACACATTATTCTGTCTAATCTATACTACTCATGTAGGCTATATAAGATAATAGTTAACAAATAGCAGAGTTGGTAGGGACCTTGGAGGTCTTCTAGTCCAACCCCCTGCTTAAGCAGGAGAGCCTATATCAGGGATGTCAAATTGCCGGCCTGCGGGCCGGACGCGTTATCAGGAAGCCATGCCCACCCCATTGCCGGCAATGGCAAAACTGTCCCAATACATTGCACGATGTCACGTGGCATTACAAGTTTGACATGTCTGTCCTATATCATCTCAGACAAATGGCTGTCCAATATTCTTAAAAAAACTCCAGTGATGGTGATTAATTCTTCTAAGGGTAAGTGATATTTCCCTATCTTTCTCTTGTCAATCATGCTGAGGAAACCATGAATGGATATACTACTTGGTTGTGGGTTGTTTTCTGGGGTCACTGGAAAATTTTAGCTCTAATATTTACAATCAGGATTGTTTATTCTTTAAGATAATTTAGCAGTTATATTTTCCCATATTTTGCATGTGAGGTCCACACCAGAGTTTATATTTTCTGCCTTGCAACCCAAGGTGGTTGCCCCTGTAGGACAGAATGAAAAGAGTCTATATCTAGAATTGAGGAAAGACATTCAGTGGTCCAGATGTCATGCTGCAAAGCCTTCAAAGTGGCAAATATTTTAGCTGTGTCTTCAAATGGTTCCACACAAGTTCTCTGGGATCTTGGTTAGATGTCAGAATTTGTCATAGAAAATTATTTTAATCTTTCTTTTAAAGAGACAAATGTTGAAAACTCAGTTTGGTTCAAGTCTCTGTTCAATCAAGCCTGACATAAATTGTTTCTTCACTTTTCTCAGCAACCAAATGAATTTATGAAAGTAAATCTGAACAAAGATGCATCTTGATGCTAATTTAATTGTGAAAATGATACTATGTCAGTTGTTCCGAGGTACCATTTTGATTTTCCTACAAATATATGTTTGCATTTTAAGTCGGTATTGACTTCTAGTGACTGCCTGGACTAGTCCTTTCAGTATTCCTGGCAAGATTTTTAGAAGTGGTTTGCCATTACCTTTTTCCTAGGGTTGAGTGAGAATGATTGCTCCAAGATCACCAACTAGTTTTGTGCCTAAAGTGGGTCTGCAACTCATGGTCTCTCAGTTTCTAGCCTGGTCCCTTAACTACTACATCAAGTGGCTCTTTTCTCTACAAAGACAGCCAAAAAATTTCTTTAACATTATATTACATTGGAGGGAAAGCAAAATAACCAACCAACTTTAAAATGCTGAAAAAAATGTGCTTATGGTTGATCATGAAACTTGGTAGGGCCTTAGCAGTTGTCCAAATACAATATTAATCAAAGGTCTGATTGTTGTTTGTTGTCTGTCTCTTCTACTAGAATGAGAAGTGAAAAAGCTAGAATTTGAAAAATCCCTACTAAGTTCTTGATTTGCAATTACTGTGTGATTCATAAGCTTTAAGTCAAACAAATAAATAAACAAATATGTAAGAAATGATGAAGCTTCTTTCTACTTCTAGCAAGCAGTAGACATTGTATTAAGGCAGGGGTCTTCAAACTTGGCCCTTTTATGACTTGTGGACTTCAACTCCCAGAATTCTTCAGCCAGGCACGCTGGCTGAAGAATTCTGAGAGTTGAAGTCCACAAGTCATAAAAGGGCCAAGTTTGAAGACCCCTGCATTAAGGAATACAGTGATACCTCGGTATTTGGCATTAATTGTTTCTGGGAGGTGCGATGAATACTAAAAAGGATGAGAACCAACAAACCACATGACTTAACACTTGATACTTTGTTTTGAAAAGGGTAGTGAGTCACAGGCAGCCAACATCGACAAGTTGTAGCTTGTCCATTGAATACCAAACAAACGAGTACCAGCACAAACTTTTCGCATCAAAATGCTTCGAGTACCAAATTCAATGGATTTTAAAGCAGTCGAGTAGTGAGGTATGACTGTCATCAATTATTAAACAATGAACTGAAAGTATACAATGTAGCTTATTGCAACCAAAGTATAAACTGCTAGAGGAGTTATGTTGGTGTGTTACATCAAAAACTAGAAAGTCTTAATAGGACTTTAAAAACTAACACCTTTATTATGGTGTAAGCCTTAGTGGATTTGATTCCGCATAATCCAAAACAATATATTCCAGTTCATGAAAGCTTGTGCTACAATAATGCATTTCCCTTATTTCAAGCAAATTATAGAAGTATTCCTCAAAAAGCTGGTCTACACTTAGAAATTATCCAGTTCATACAATGAAAAGAGGAAAAAAAGCACATGCTTAAGTTTATATATTCTCATGTAAATACTTTTTTCTAATTGAAGTATTATGGATCAGAAATATTTAAATACATTAAATTGGAATCAGAATAATATACCAATTATGAAGGAGGGAATATTTGCATAAGCACACAGAACTGTCTGCCTGCTATGTTTCAATGCGGGTCACCTGGAGGTGGCTGGCTGCCAAGAAAGTGCTTAGAAATCCCTTGTGAAGCCAAAGGTGAAGTTTCTCCATTTCTGAAGAACCTTTCAGCCTCTGAGGTTAAGCATATGATTGCAGCTGCAGCAAGCAAAGTCTGCAGAAGTGGGAATTGCACATTCACTGCGTGAGATTTTGATTTAATTTCAGTGTGCGTTGTCAAACTCTTAATATTATTGTCTATCAAAGGTGTAGGATGGGAGAAAAGCCCCTTTAAATCATTCGTGTTTAACAAAAGAACATAATCCGGTTTAAACTTATGCTGAAGAAGAATTAACGGATATTATTTTGATAAATAGTATGTCACAAGAAGGAAGGACAGAGGAAAGTGCACCAAGCCATATGTGCACTTGTAAATACTCAGGACCCAAAGTATCAGCAAGACATTGCATCAATTCTTTCTACTCATTTAATGAAAGAACCATTTACCGAGAAAGGACTTAGATCAGGGGTAGTCAACCTTGGCTCTTTTATGACTCGTGGACTTCAACTCCCAGAATTCCTGAGCCAGCTGTGCTGGCTCAGGAATTCTGGGAGTTGAAGTCCACGAGTCATAAAAGAGCCAAGGTTGACTACCCCTGACTTAGATCATTAGAAGACAACTTACTTTGCCTGTTTCTTCTTCTTCCATAGTCTCCCACCAAAAGCTTGGGCAGAAAAATGGAATGGGGCTGGAATATCTGAGGGACCACTTCACTTTAATGATTTCCTATCCCATCAGACCTGCTAGGAAGTTTTCCCTTGGGGTAACATTTATTGAACAGTTGATTTGGCAGGATGCATGAAAGGTGCTTTCTTGGTTGTGGCACCTGCCCCATGGAACACAATTCCATCCGAGATTAGATTGGTCTTGATCCTCCTGTCCTTTCCTAAATTCATAAGGCCTGATCTTTCTACCAAATATGAGGATCTGGAGGTACTGAGCTCATTAGTTGTGTTAAATTGTCATTTACAGGTTTATCCTTAGATGCTGTTTTTTTATTTGCTAGGTAAACTCTAAGGCAGCGGTTCTCAACCTATGGGTCGCGACCCCATTTGGGGTCGATCGACCATTTCACGGGGTTCGCCAAGCAAGGCTGTCCGCCATTTTTTCTCCTTTTCCGGCGGGTGCCTTACCTCCCTTGAGCTGGGCCAGCTGGTGGTCGGCCTGCTCCGTCTCTGCCGCTTGCCAGCTACGCCTCGACCGGCGCAGGGGGCGGAACCACACATGTGCAGCGCTCCCAGGCAGGGAAAGTCCTCGACTTACGACCGGTTGGGTAGTCCTCGACTTACGACCGGTTTAGTCCTCGACTTACGACCAGTTGGGGGTCGCGGCATTAAAAAGGTTGAGAACCACTGCTCTAAGGTGTTTATTTTATATGGATGTTTTTAGATGTTAGCAACCCAAAATTGCGTGGTGCGATGGGTGGCCATTTAAAGTAAGTAAGTAAGTAAGTAAGTAAGTAAGTAAGTAAGTAAGTAAGTAAGTAAGTAAGTAAATCCAATAGTTCCTCAATGTTTTTATTAGCAAGAACTGTAGCACTGTACTGAAAGAATCCATGGAAGATTTTCTTCTTGAGATCTACACTTGAAGCTTAACTGAATTGTGACAACCCAGAGAGTCTGAAGAATATGGAGGAGTTGATTGTACAAAGAAAAGCAGAGCAATTGTTCATACTTATTGGCAAATGCAAAATGAAATAAATGTATGGTACTCCACTCAAAACAATTTCTCTGAAATTATTTTCTCCTTTGAAACAGTTTCTAAGCAAAGTCTCTTTCGTTAAAGAACGGGTAGAAACAGTTTAAGAATAAATTCTTAAATTTAAATGAAATTAAATTAGAAAGTCCAGTCCTATATGTAGGAGTGGACTTTCGAAGAGGACCGCAAAAGACCCCTGTATGGAAATTTATAGAATCCTGGCAACTAATGAAGATAAGCTTGACAATACCATGATCTGACTCTTAAAAAATTCTTAAAACCAACCAGTTTTTCTTTTGAAGTATAATGTTTTTATATCATCTCTCAGCATCAGAATTTTTCTAAAGCCCTTTATCTTAGCAATAGAGTCTAAGCCAGCAGAAAACACAGTATTTCCTTCTGTAGTTCCAAGCAATGCTCTACCATTTTCAACTTCTTCAGATCTCCTGTAAATTTATGTTGATGAAATTCACATTCTCTGTGTGGACATCTGTATTTAAATTTTCTTTCTCAGTGAGACCAATTCTTAATACACCATTTTTAATGGAGTGCAAAAAATATATTTATATCTAGGATAAAAAAGCCCAGATAGGTGGCAGCATCTAGCAGCTGATTTGGTTATTCATAGAAAATTAAATAGGATTAGATCTGGTTACTGCTTGGATGAAACCACACTCAAAATTCCCAGAGCTGTAGATTAGATAGAGAGATGGGGAAGTAGAAGGAGAACTGTATTGGAAGAAATTTATAGAAAGTAATTTCCATTGCTGCCACAAAAATGATCTCGATGTGTCTAAAAGTAACAGGCACTAAGCTTGATTTAAAGTAGATGTTATCTATTTTTAAGGAAAGCCTTTTTTTTAGGATTCAGTGCTGATTGTTTTCTAAAGAAGTAGCAAAAAACTAGAAATATGAAATAGGCAGTTGTTATTATGCTGTTAGCCACCCAGAGTTGTATCTGCAAGAGAGGTGGCCATATAAAATAAGTAAATAAACAAATAAATAAAACAATAAATTATAATGGATCCACTGAAATCTGTAAAATATTTATATTTTATTTATTTTTAATTATTAAATTGATATGCCACCTGTCTTGCCATCAGGCGACCCTAAGCAGCTTACAATAACGTAAAAATAAGGTTAAACATTAAAAAACAAAGACATTAATTTCTGACTGTTTATTCCCACTGGTTTTTTTATTTAAATACAATTAAATTTAGACTTAGTTCTGTGCAGGGGAAAATGTACTGGGAGTGATGGAATATCTCTCTTTAATCTAAGTCTTGCCCCAAATTTATTTCTAGGGTCAGTTCTCTTCTCCTGTTGACTGAAGACATTTGTTCTTAAAATGTTTGTGCGTGTGTGTGTGTGTGTGTGTGTGTGTGTGAGAGAGAGAGAGAGAGAGAGAGAGAGAGAGAGAGAGAGAGAGAGATGGAATTTTTTTTAATGAAAGAAAACATCTCTGCTATGAACAATCTGATTTTTCCATGTAAATTGTAAAACGGAACTGAAAAAACAGCTTGTGTCATCAGCACTACTGCAAACGCTATGCTAAAAAATTGAATGGAAAGATTATTAATGGAACTCAGTGGAAAGGATTAAGTTTCCCAGTGGGAGGCATTTGGACATCAGCCTAGCAAACGTCTTAGGAAGTTCACAGAAGAAGCCTTCCCTTCCTGAATAAGTATTTTGAGATGGAAAAAGAGAGATACTATGATGAATCAAGTCAAATGGACAATATCTTAAATCTTCCTTCCATAATTAAGAAATAATAAAATTTAGTAAGCCCTATAAGTAAGCACAGCAGAATGACCAGGCTTCTGTGCAATAATGTTTATGAATCAGTCATCTAAGCAATATAACGTTACTGGAATTTTTATATTAATTGATTTTGACAACCAACTCTAATAAAAAGCTCTAGGTAGACAGGCCCTCACAAGCACTTAGATTGCATCACTGGTAGTCAGTGCAATGCTTCCATGTGGATATGTGTTCATGGTGATAAATGCCAGCCAGCCAGCCAGTAGATCATTTGGAATTTAAACCAATTGCAGTTTCAAAATTGTCTACAAAGGTAACCCCATAAAGAAAAGATTACAGCAATCCAAATGAGTAATAAAGTAGGCACGAGTTCCAGTACCAAATCCTAATAGATTTTCCTATACAGATTGCAATAAATCTTCTGGGATAAGAAGTTATTTGAGCACAGAAAAAGCCTAGATCAATATCTTTCAATATCCTGATCACAACACAATTTTTACTATTCAAAAATGAGTTCTGCATATTTGTTAGACCAGATTTTATCTAAATAAGTCTATGATAATCATAACGTTCATGAATTCTCTTGTCTTTCCTGATCTAGTCCCAAAGACATGGAAGTTGAAGTCACACAACATCAGATAGCTAATTATTTTGAATTTCTTTCTTATATCTTTCTGAGGACTGAGTTGTCCTTTATTTTCCTTGAACAGATCCTGCATATTTTCTCCACATTCCTTTACAAATATGTGGAGTGTCTGAGACTATTTTTTTTCCAATATTTACATGAAACTGCTGGGGAAAGTCATTTGCCATCACAGATTCTCATAATATCAATACTTTGATGATACCTACTTAAAGGTATATAGAGATCTGTGATGGTGTAGTGGTTAGAATGCAGTATTGCAGGCAGCAGTTTGAATTCTCACCAGCTCAAGTTGACTCAACCTTCCATCCTTCCGAGGTTGGTAAAATGAGGACCCAGATTGTTGGGGGCAATATGCTGACTCTGTAAACCACTTAGAAAGGGCTGTAAAGCACTGTGAAGTGGTATATAAGTCTAAGTTCTATTGCTATTATATCTCTCAGTCCCAAGCTAAACAACTGATATAGTAGAAATCTTGTCCCATTGCCTAGAAGCTGTCAGGTTTTTTTATGGGGAGGAACCAGGGTTTTTTTTCTCATAGAACGCCCAGAACGGAGTTCCGACACCTTTTTTGGATGGAACCTTGTAGGGTAGGCAAAGCGGGTTGTATGATGTGTGTGAGTTCGGCACCTTTTTTTTTTTTTTTTAGAAAAAAAGCACTGGGAGGAACAGAATCAGACTTGCAAGATACTGTTGTTATAGCCAATCTCAATAAAAGTATTTTTTAACCTTATTGTGGTGTTGATTTTTTGGTCAGGTCTATCTAGTAGGACTGACATCAATCTTATAAGTTTGATGGTGCTGTACATATTCCTCTTCTTATATTCTAATGAATTAGGAAGGAGTCTGGGTAAGCATATTCTATCTGTCTTTTGTAAACTTGCAATATGGTTCCCTCTCTGGTGCCCTGGTAATGGCAAAAGTATACATTCAAGAAGAAAGAAAAATGCAGCCATTATTTAGATACATAATACAGTTTAACACTTGCTGCAGTCTGGTTCTTAGCAATTGTACAACAATTCCAACTCAGGGATATTTCTGAAGGATGTATCTATATAATGTGAATAACTAAACATCAAAATACTGGATACAACTCTCCTGTCTTTCATAAGATAGAAATTCTAGCAGTATGTCCAGCTCTTTATGCAATGCTGTTGCAAATCTGCTAAGTGCAGTCAAATTACTTTTATAAACTATTAAGATGCAGTAGAGGTCTCATACATGGCACTTGGTCGTTCCAGGAAGGAAGACAATGTGTAAACAGCCAACTGCTGGTGTTCTTATGCAGCTTTTAAGTTAAAGCTGGAAGCAAATGCTTAGCTATCTTGTTTGTTTAAAAAAAAAGTATGTGCAACATAGGAGATCTGATTTTTTTTATTTAAAAGTTTTAGCTTTAAAGGTACTGTTTAAAAGACAGCCTTACGAAACTAGTCAGTATAATGAACTAGACTTCATGTCTGCTTTTATTCTTGCAGGTCTTTAATTCTTGATATTTTCTTTGATAAAATGGTAGGTGGAACAAAAAGGAAGATTAAGAGGGGAATAGATTTTAATGTGTTGCCTATACTTATTCTTGTCATGTCAGATGTAGACATAGGTTCTTTGCTTCTAATTTTGGCCAGATATAAGTTCATTCTAGCTGGAATGCACTTGGGCCGGGGCGAAAGAACTGCACTGTAATGGCATGGAAAATCAAACAGATCATTTTAAATGTCAGAGGGAAACAGATTTTAACATCAAACTTCCAAAGAATGATTACACACAGCGAAATAGAGCTTTTGAATGGGAAAGATTTTAAAACATTCTGAAAACTACCTTGAAGTGCTCTTTTAAGTTTGATGAAGTCCTGCAGCATAACATGGAAATATTTATGTACTGAGGAATTAGGCAATGCCCTCTTTTCCCCCCTTTTCTCCTTGTTCTTTCAAATTCCTAATTGTTTTTGAACTCCTGACACAGTTAATTAGGCACTAAAAAAAATACAAAAAGAATTCTTGCTGGCATTGGCAATATGTAGCTTGTGTGTGCATGGGTCATGTTTTGTTAACAATCACAAAGCCCTGTTTTCAATTTTCTCCATTTGTTTACATAATAATAGTGTTGGCTAAGCTTTCAGATATATGGTAAATTGGATAAAAGCTGAAGCTTTCACTCTTAATGGCTTTTTACAATTTCAGAAATGGCCAACATGCACATAATTTGTTGCTTTGTTCTTTGAGATGGTAAAGATCCAGAGGAATTGAACTGTGTTGGACTTACAGAATGACTTACGAGGTTTAGCATTACCAGTATGTCCTTTGACTGTAGGCACAAGAAACAAACAGATTAGGTGATAAACTTGAAGGGGAAAGAAAGAAAGAAAGAAAGAAAGAAAGAAAGAGAGAGAGAGGGGGGGAGGGAGGGAGGGAGAGAGAGAGAGAGAGAGAGAGAGAGAGAGAGAGAGAGAGAGAGAGAGAGAGAGAGAGAGAGAGAGAGA
>NW_015386080.1:411686-468676 GCF_001527695.2 Protobothrops mucrosquamatus | reverse complement strand
TCCTACTCATTAAGTACGGCTCTAGTCATCAGTTGGGTTTGTTGTTCTTGTGCCAGCTTCCATGCCTGAAAGCAACCCCTGTGCCTGAGCTCCTTGACTCTATTTCTAGGTTAGCAATGGAATTTCACAGATTTATGGTTCTGGACTTCAATCTGCCTTTGTTAGGAGTGGGTCTGAGATAGTTCAAGAGTTCATGGCCATTGTGACAGCCATGGCCTATCATAGATCATTCAGGACCCAACATGGGACAGTGGTCACATTCTAGATCTGATGTTCCTGTTGGAGCAGTGGCTTCAATCATTATGTTACCTAAGCTGTGATCTGAAACTGAGAAAACTTTTGGTGTTTCCCTTGTCGTGGTGTTTCCCATGTTAATGGCTTTCTGGTGATGGTTAATTCTCTGAGTGAGGGGGCTGTGCTTCTGCCTCTTAAAGAAGTCGTTGCTAGACCCATCATTGCGTCTATTGTCCAAGATCTAATCTTCTGTTTTGGAGAAAGGTGATTGAAAAGGAAGCTTCAGATAGCTTTATATCAGTCATGTAAAACTCACAATGTCATGTGACGTCGCGTGACGTATCGGAACTTTTCCCCCATTGCCGGCAATGGGGTGGGCACGATTATTTGAACCCTCAGATTCCCACAAGGCTATTATTAGGAATAAACAAAATAAAAGTTTCATTCTCCTGAGTTCCATTGAAGAAAATAGAGATACAAGTGTAGGGAACATAATGACTGGAATAAAAACTCATTTTTTATTATTGACTACACTTTGTGAATATGAAGTATTCTGGTGATATGAAAACAGCCTTTCCCAATCTGGTGATCTTTATATTTATATATTATCTTTATATTACAATTCTTATCATCAAAAAATGGAGGTCAAAGGGCTGAATTGTGATGCCCTAATATGTGCTCAACTCTAAAAGTTCATCACTTATAGTTTATTCATTTTTAGATTAGAATACGGGTTTTGAACCATCTGATCTTTAATTGCTAATACTGTTCTCTCTTACCTTTTAATTATAATGATGACTCTCTCTTGCCAATCATTATATTTGTGAATAAATAATTTATGCATGAGTACTATTGTTGGCTTCAAAGAAAGAATGTGCATCAGTAAGAAGTAAGACCTATATTCATCAAGCTGAACATCAAGCTGCATTTACCTAGTCAAACGTTTTAACCATTATTGGAAAAATAATCGGCTGTTGCATTTTGAGGGATCATTTGACTGTTTTCTCTTAGATATTAAATGAGGAAGACAAGTACCTTCTTGACAGAATAATGCAAACCTTATTGCAAAGTTAAACGTGGAAGGAACACATCAGCTGAAATCACTTAAAACTAATCCTGCCCCATCTAAGTGAATGTCTTCCAGCTCTCCAGTGATTTTCAATTTTAGTCAATGAGCAGCTATAACAATAGGAGTAGAATTACAATTCTTTGCTGATGATGTTGATGTAAAAGTAAAGTCTACATGAGGATTCTTCACATAGTCCAAATTGGTTCTTTTTAATATCACATTACTATAGTTATTTGCAAGTTTTTCAGGTTGTACTCATTAAATTCCCTATAGGTAGTTTAGTTTGTAAGAGATGATATTCAGCTAGACTTGCATAGAACTAAATTAGGAGACCACTTAGCCATGACTCTTCTCCTACATCTATTGCCTTCCTTTCATATATGACATTTATAGAGTGATGAATACATCACCATTTATGCTTAAGTGCCATCATAGTGAAGAATTAAAGGAAGATTTACATGGTGCCAAACTAGAGAAGACTGATTCATAGAATTGGTAATTTTAAAATTAAAAGAACGTATAGGGAGCTCAACCTGCTGAGTATGAAATGAAACTCATTTTTTATTTTTATCTATCCCATAACTGTGCTATGCTCCTGATCTGTTTCAGGGATTCAATCAATCAGAATAGAGCTGGAAGGGACCTTAGAGGTCTTCTAATCCAACCCCCTGCTCAAGCAGGAGAAGATATACCATTTCAGAAAGGTGGATGTCCAGTCTTTTCTTAAAAACCTCCAGTGATGGAGCACCTACAATTTCTGAAGGCAAGCTGATCCACTGGTTAACTGTCCTCACTGTTAGGAAGTTTCTCTCTGCAAAACTATTTACACTGGGGGGGGAGTGTATTGGGTAAAAGTAAGTTTTTCATTGGGAATCCACTAGTGAGAAAAGGTTTAATGCCCTTACAACCAAGGGTGCCTTGAGATGGGGGTGGGAGGAAGGACCTTTAAAAAGTCAAGATACAGGTGTGAATATGTGATCAAAGGTCTCTCTCTCTCTCTTTTTTATCACATACTTGATCAATCATGAAACAAGGCTCAGAAGTTAAGGGCAAGTTTCCAGCCCATTGAAGCAGACTGAAAAGAATATAGCAAGACCACAAAAGTATGCATTAAAGGTGTCAATGAATTAAAAATGGCTTCTGAGGTTTCTAAAGTATGAGCTGCTAGCAAAAAGTGAAATACCTTTCAAAAGGACTGGTAAAAATGTGTTTGGCCAAAGGTGACAAAGCTGATTAGACCTTAAACTTAACCCCCAAAGGAGTGGTTAAAACGTCTGAAGGGGTAAAATCTCAGATAATAATTTCTGCCCTTTAGAGCATGAGTCTATTGTTAAAATGGTCACTTGAAAATTACTTTAAAAATGTGTCATAAAGTTTATGGCCCTCATAAAGTATAGACTAATGCTCAAAGAAAGAGTAAGAATATTAAACATAAGCTTGAGCTTCTAATATATAAATATAAACATGATTTAATAAGTATGATGGAGAAGTGATTGGATATATCCCATAAATGAAATAGAGGGAGAGAGCAAATATTGTTTCTTCAAAAGGAAGAGAAGCAATAAAAAGAAGGAGTGATATTGTATATTTAAATGCACAGGAAAAGTCACTATAGCTTTCTCTACTGAGTAATACTGTATAAAACATCAGGGTTAAAATAAGGGGAGGAATGAATAAAAAAAATACTGTGGTTGGAGTTTATTATCATCCTCCCAATGGATGATGCATTTCCAGAGGTATGAAATAGTGCCAGGTGAGATAGGTGAGACACATTGTTAGAATGAATAATTATTAGAAGGTACATTATTAGAAATTATTAGAATGCTATAGGGTCTCCTACTTGAGCAGAGGGTTGGACTAGAAGACCTCCAAGATTTCTTCCAGCTCTATTCTGATTGATTAAATGGACGATTGCCCTGTCCAATTGTTCTATAATATACTGGAGTCTGAGAAGAAACCTCAAAGTCAACCATGCAAATGCTACAAAGATGCTATGAAAGAAATGCTACACCACTGACTTCCAACCTAGGAAATTAGAAGCTACAGCTGCTGACAGAACCTGCTGGTAAGCCCTGTGCTATGAAATCTCCACGGCTTTGAGGACAGGTGCCTCCAAAAACTAATTTAAAAAAACATAAGCAACATCACACAATAGCATCCACAGTTGCTACGATGGTGGATTTCCAGTGCACACACCCTATTCTAGACTCTGCTTTTAGACTGGGAGTGAAGAGTTCCCTCTGTGCCCAAACAGGAACTGCCCAACATAATGTCTTCTTTGAACCGAAGGACCACAAGCATGGTCCTTTCAGGAAATTTCTGGTCTGTCTCACTGATAAGTTTCTCATTCAGAGGGTTAGACAAAGGCACAGAAGAATCAATTATCCTTGACTTCAGGCTTATAAAGTAATTGAGGGAGTGAAAGAGGCAGAAACTCTGGAGGAAAGTCATAATGTAATGCTGGAATCTCTGAAAGTAAAAATGAGAGTAGTCATACACGTATCTTGGACCTCAGAAAAACATGTTTTTATAAACATAATACACAGGATCCTTAGCATGAGAAAACAATGTCAATGGGAGCTCAAAATGGATGGAAATTCCTAAAAAGAACGTATTAAAATCATAATTGCAAACCATTTTAGTGAGGGCAAATATTAGGGAAATCAAATCAAACCAATTTGTTTATGGAAAAAGCCCTGAAAACAAGCAAATATAGAAAAGAGAATAGAAAACATATTCAGAGAGGCAGATCAGAACTGAAGAGCTGGTGTCAAGAAAATAAATGGAGGAGGTGGTGGTTAATTGTATTCAGAATAAATAAAAAGAAAAAAGCATACTGTTTGATGGAAGAGTGTACGGGCTCCTCTTCATTGGATGTTAACATGTGGAGGCTAACTGTCTGGGATGGTTTGGTATGGATTCCCATATAAACAGGGAGTTGAACTTAATGACCTAAATGCCCTCTTCTGAAAATCTATGTTAAGCATAATCTGCAAATCTCCAGAATTTGTAGGCATCATCTGTCTGTGGATAATTTCCTTGGCATCCATCAGACTCACCTGTCCACCCCTTTGTTTTAAAGATCCTTTATAAACATTTTAAACAAGAAGTCAACCTCTGTAAAATGCTGCAGCCCTGTGCTTTTTCTGGAAATGTGCTCAATACTAAAGAAAAACAAACTAGCCTTAAAATTCAGATGTGTGGCTTCACAGGCTATGGCTTTCTAAGAAAATATTAGAAAATAGGTATTGTCCCTGACAACATGCCCCGCTTTTCACAGAAAAATGGAAATCAAATATTCATTTGGATGGAAATTTTGACTGCACAATGTTCAGCAAAAATTTATCTCCTCTGCATATTTTATCTAAATATGTTATGGGGAAGTGAGCAAACTAATGGAATGTAACCAAAAGCTAGCCATAGTTACAGAAGAAAAAACTGGATAGTGTCTTCAAAAATTACAATGGTGAAATTAAGAAATGGACATTAATGGAATATTATGAGAGAAACAGAAGTCTGGCTATTGAACAGCCAATCATACAGCAGCATCTGAAAATGGATCATTTGCAGATTCCAAAAGAGTTACTCTTGAACTCATTCTGTGCCACCACACAAGTTTATTTAAGCAACATGGAGACACCTCAAGAGGTACATGCATCTTCTAACCTCCTCTTTAAAGAGGCTCTAGGGCTATGAAAAAAGAGGGAAAACAGAAAAAAACCCTATTCTTGATATATAGAACACACTAAATAATAAAGGCATTACAATTTTATGACACTCTCAGGATGAACAAGAAGTCTGTTTTGATAGCAGATTTAATTCTCTGCAATTATAACCATCAAGATTTACACAAAATTAGAGAGTGTGGCAAATGGTTAATGTATGCCAGAAAGGTTAATCTTCTGTTACTTAATTAATAATTTATGTCAATAAACTATTTACATAATACCCAAACTATGTGGACAGAAATAATAACGGTCATGAATTATCTTGTCAGACAAGATATATATGAGAATTTGAAAATGATGACTTTGAGCTTCAGAATCACACTACCATATGAAAACAATAAACATGAAACATGAGATGTTTTGCCTGGCTCAGCAATTTTATGGTTTACCATACTGATTAATGGTTTATATGTTTTTTTCATTGGGGATTTTATGTTGCTTTTATTGGATTGTTGTTTTTACCTATTGTGACCCACCCATTCCCTGACCGACAGGACCCATGGCAGAGGGGGCATGCTGTGGGGCCCCCAGCCAGGGAATTCTGGCTGACTGTGTCCAAGAGAAGAGCCTTCTCTGCTATAGCTCCACCCTTTGGAACATCCTGCCCCCTGGAGTGAGATCAGGTCCCACCCTCCTCCCTTTCCACAAAAGCTTGAAGACCTGGCTTTGCCAGTTGGCTTGGGGTCCTAATGAGGGACTGTCATGCTGGATTTAGTTGATAAATTAATAACAGATCCTACCTCCCTACTGCTCATCCTACACCCTCCCTTCCCATCTTTTAGTTATAGCTGATAATTTGTATTTTTAAAATAGTTTATAGTAGTTTTATTTGTATGGTATATACATTGTTTGTATTGTTTTATTCTTTTTAACAATGTAAGCCGTCCAGCATCACCTCATGGTAAAGATGGGCAGCAAACAAATTTAATAATTAAAAATAACTGCTCTAAAGAGGGACAGAAAGCAGCTTGTGTGTAAGGTACTGCCTTTTAGCAATGCTAAATACTGCCTTTAGCAAATGTGAACATGTGGGTTTTGCTGGAAGATCAGGAAATCTTCCTTTGGTCCAACTGTTCCTTACTGAGAGCAGACACATACTTTGTAAGAGACAAATAGACCTCCTTCAATGTTGGTGCTATGAAGAGCAAGGCTACATGGTGAATAGTGTACAGGTTGTTCTCAACTTACAATCACAATTGAGCCCAAAATTTCTGTTGCTAAATGAAGCATTTGTTAAGTGAATTTGGCCCCATATTACAACTTTTCTTGCAACAGTTGTTAAGTGAATCACTGTAGTTGGTAAGTTAGTAACACGGTTGTTAAGTGAATCTGGTTTCCCCATTGACTTTGTTTGTCAGAAGGTCACAAAAGATGATCACATGACCCCAGGACACTGGAACCATCATATGTATGAGTTAGTTGTTCAAGCATCTGAATTTTAATCATGTGACCATGGGGATGCTGCAATGGTCGTAAATGTGAAAAACGGTCATAAGTCACTTCTTTCAGTGACATTGTAACTTTGAACAGTCACTAAATGAACTATTGCAAGTCGAGAACTACCTGTATAAGATTTGGAGTAAGATTGCATAGTCAGTTTTTTCCTAATGAATGCCTGGTGACTTCTAGAAGATACTTGTTCACAAAGAATGATGCCTAATTGACAGAGACTGAGAGCAATTCCTCATAGCCTTGTGGTGTGTGTTTCTTGGTCAGGAGAAAAGTATACTTGTATTAAAAGTGCTGCTCCCATATCCTACATTTACCAGGCCCTGGCAAGAAGACCAGTTGGTTCTGCTCCTTGCATGCACTATAACACAGTGTAGGTTCAGGACAACAATTGGCAGAATTTATGCCATCCTTTGCCTGCCCATCTAGCATCATCTATCAATGGGAAGACAACCAATTGCTCCCCTAAACAGAACAGTGGCAACAGAAAAGTACTATATTCAGAAGAAAAATTATGATAAATGGAGTTTATTTTAATGAATTAGAGAACAACAATACTTGCTTTCTTTTTCCAAAACAAATCAAACGGAGCTTTGCTGAATTATGTATATTTCCACACATTCACAAGAGATACCTGTTAACTAGAAGCCCAGCATGGAGAGCTTTTTTAGGAAATGTATGGTCAGAATATAAAAGTAAGGTTAACTACCTTACTGAGTCAGGCCAGAAGCATATATTGTATCATTGGTGCTTACCTGGTTGGGCAATATCTATCTGCAATTTTAGAAACAAGTCTTTCCAGATTTTTCTAGAGAGATCTGAGACATTTTAGATATAACCATAATGGTCTGGTAGAAGTTATAACAATGGCAGATATGTCATGTAGATACATACCAATGCCACAAATTGTGTTATTAATGGAATTGAACACATTGTATAGGATAATGACTGTTATCTGTGTTCTCTTAGACAATAGACAATAGGTATTTGATTTTGCTTGCAATTACATATGTTTTTTTATTCAAAGAAAAAGACAAAATTACTAGTTAGGGACCAGTGGACAGGGACTCCAGAATTATTTGAAATCTGTTGAACATGTGAGATGTGTAGGAAAATGGATTTTCTGAAATAAAAGCTGGAACATTCAGAATAATATAGCCTGAGCAGCTCTACAAAGGGAAGAACAAAGATGAGGAGAAACTCACACAGCATTTAGAAAAAACAGACTTCTCAGTAACTTTGTTTGGCTAAAAGGTTAACATCTGCAGCACGGAGAGATTTGAATATCTCAGAAACATATAAACATATTTCTGGAAAGGGTTGAAATATTCCCTGCATTTTCTGGCACAGTTTGAGCCTTTTAAATTCTTACTTGTGACCCTGCTAGCCTAATTTAAGGAAGTGGTAATGTTATTCAGAAGATACCAAACTCGCAAATACACTACTTAAGCGCATCATGGCAAGAATAAATTAAGTGTTTTAGAATAAAATAAGCTGGTGCTGTCCATGTTACATGAGAAAATAACCTATTCATCGTTTACTGAAAGATTAACCTCATCTGATATTTCTACACATGTGAGGAATTCATCCCAGCTGCAGCATTATAAAGGTATCACATGAGACAATCCATATTTATAATAGCTAACTTTGATAGGTTTCATCCCTTTGTTCTCAGTTATTGTCAAAAGAAAAAAGAATGACACTAAAACAAACCCAGATATTTGCTTTCCAACTATTTTAACTGCCTATTTAAACAGATAAAGTCCAGACTTTTCTTAATTCTGTTAAGTTACGTAAACGAACATAAAGTAACTTCATTGTAATCCCCTTTCAAATATTCCTTTAGCAAAAATACATTTTTTATAAAAGGTTAGAAATGCTGGCAATTTTTCAGTTTCAGACTAAAATCTTAAAATAAGTACTGGTTACATTCAAATTCACAATTACCTCCAAATGATTTTAAATGCAAAATGATTACCTCCAAATGCTCAGTTGTTGACTTCAAAATTTCTAATTTAATGTTTCAAAACATTCTTATTTTGGATTTTTTTATATGGTGTGTGCATATGCATATGCGGATGCATATATTATATTTTAAATAATATTAACTGTCAACTTTCAAATATAGTCAAATATTGCTTTTGGATAACAATTTGAGATGAATTTAATCACAACCTTCAGAACAAAGCCACTAGGCAAAACTTTATTACTTTTACAAAAAAAAGTAGATAATGGAAAGATAGTGGATATTGAGGCAGGGGCACAAAGAGCATTGATTCTTAAAGAAGAATATGATTTAATATTGTCAAAAAGTGTAACTCAATATCATTAGAGTATCCAATAATCATTGTAAGATGTTCATGATGTTGAAAGATTTTATCCATGAAAATCAATGTGTTTTCTTTTAAACCTAAGAGACAATATCAGAAATTATGTATCAGAGTACTTGTAGCAACATAATGAAAATTAGGTGCCTTAATATTTCTTGACTCAGAGAAAGTTTTTGACAATTTAAACTGGACTTTCATCTTTAAATTTTTGAAGATAGGATTTTGGAGTGAACTTTATTACATGGGTGAAATCAATGTATACTTCACTAAAGGCCCAAATAATTGTGAATATGGAATTGATCAGGTCCTGTGACACACAAAAAAGAATAAAGCAAGGATGTCCACTTTCTCCATTGTTCTTCATTCGCATATTTAAAATTTTGACAAGAAACATAAGATAAGGTGAGACTTAGATTGAATAAGGAAAACACAAATATACTGATGAAGAATTCTGTTGGGTCTTCAATGGGTTGAAGACTCAAAAGAGTTGTCTGTAAAAAGTGGTTTTGAGATTCAGAAAAAAAAATGAAATATTTGGCATTACAACATGAATTCTTTGTTGTTTCAAAATAATTATGTACATTCAAAATAAATATGGAATGAAAGTATGGATTTAAATTGGGAAAAATTACAATTGTCATTGTTGGGAAGACTCTCGGTGATAAAAAGATTGTTTTACTTAGAACATTGTTCTTATTTCAGACTATTTATTTATTTATTTATTTATTTATCTATCAAATGTATATAGCTGCCCATCTTATGAGAAATGACTCTGGGCAAACATGAGCAATACCTATTTTGAGAACTGATGCATCATTTAAATAGTGGCACAAAGACATACCCAGATTTATATGACAGGAGAAAAAACCCCAAAGATTAAATCTTTGTATCTTGGGAAATCTTTAATATAAGATTATCCAAGATGCAAAGGAAGGAGGAGGGTCGGGATTACCTGATTTTAAATTTTACTTCATTGCCTGCTGTGTAAAAAATATGAAGGGATGTTTTATCATGCCTTATGGATTTGTGAAAAAACAAAAAGAAACTGTGTGAGCCAAAGAAAATTATTATTTTGTATAAAATCCTTTTAAAATACAGAGACACACATTGCTATTAATAAAGTGACCAACTTTTTTACAATGAAAAGGAGGACACAAATAAATTGAAGAAAAAATATCATAAAAGCTGGCTCGGCCCATGGAAGGTCAACTGCCCGCCGTGCCCCCGCCCGCAGCCACCCCGCCAGCACCACTGCCCCGCCGTGTAAAGCGGGCCCCGCGGCTCCCAAAGCACCAGCCGTGCTGGCTCTGGCCCCAGGGGGGCAGCCCGCTGTCGACACACCCCACCTGCAGCCGCCCCGCCAGCACCACCACCCACCCTGCGCAGCCCCCTGTAGAGAGGGCCCCGCGGCTCCCACAGCACGGGGGCAGCCGGCCACTGCCGCCCCTCACACCCCCGCCCGCAGCACCCCAGCCGCCCCTGCCTCTTGCGCCCGCAGCCATTATTGCCCTAGCAGAGCCGAAGATCAAGAGAAACTTACCGCTCCAGTCTCCTCCAGGTATCTTCAGAACTAACTAGGAGATGGTGTAGTTGGGTAGCAGGGGAGGGGTGCTAAGTTCCTGTCAATTCGCCTTCGCTGCAGACTTGCATGTGCAAAGTTTGCCAGCCGGGTGTTTTGGCGCACTCAGCAGCAATTCCTATTGGCTTTCGAAAGCCAATAGGGGGAGTAGCATAGCTCATGCAAAAATTTTTAAAAACCCCATCAAAAACAGGTGCCGGAACGCCATTCTGAGCGTTCTATGAGAAAAAAAAGCCCTGAAAATTAGTCTTCAAATATCAAAAAGGAGGACATGTAGGAGGACACTTTTCGAGGGAGGACAGAACTCACAAAAGGAGGACTGTCCTCCCTAAAGGGAAACGGTTGGTCACCTTACTATTAAAGGTCTCTTACCTGTCTTCCCTGTCATTCCTTGTCAGTTATCACAGAATGAAATATAAATGAGTTTATACTCACATTGGGATATTTCTCTTTATATTTTTCCCTTTTTCTTCTTTCAGTGCATGACAGTGTACATTAAAATTAGAAATGCAGTTTTGAAATCTTTATATTTAGTTAGGAAACAAATCTTTAGCCAATGAACACTATAATTAGGGTGGTTCTTTTGGCACTGCGAGGATATCAGTTTCTAAAACACAAAATGATCTTAGGTAGTTAGGATGATTCTACATCAATGTTAATTACAATGAAACAAATAATAAACATAATAAAAGAGATTAAATGTGATTATTGAAATGGCTGTGATATCCAGGAATGAAAAGATATATACTCCTTCCCAAAACAGAGAAAGCAAAGAAACATTTTGAAACTCATCATTAAAGTTTTGACACATTGAATAATCTTTGTCTTTCGTTTGATCTGTCTTTTGCTTACATAAGTAAAGAATCAGTTCATAAGCAGAGATGAAACACAGATCATCAATCCAAGACTGTAAGTCTGGAGTGGCACTAATTTTCCATCCAAGAAGAATCTTATTGCCACCCACAATTCAAACTCATGTTCATGTCATTAAATCATATTACACATCACCAAACCATATTAGCAAACTTATGAACATTAAAGCAATAGCAGGGCTAACATGCATGTTCCCTTATTCATTTAAATTTCCAACTTAATACAGTATTGTACTTCTCCTCCCTTATTACAGCCAAAGTCCAGGAATATTAAATAGTAGTAAAGATGGCAATATGAAATAAAACGGGATGATACCAAATCAGTCAACAAATAAATTGAGTTTTAACTCCCAGAGACCTTGAATTGATTGGTGCTTTATTTTCACAGTAACTACACGGTATTTTGCTACAATCAGGGTTATAGAAGGTTTCAAGTCTGAGAAAAGTAAAGTGATATAGGAGCTGTATGTTCTTCTACAGTACTGATGAAGTTGGGGTAAGCTTAAGCATTGTAGATCTTCCTATAGATTCAATAATATCACAACACATGTGTTGAACTGTTTGAGTATTCCCAGTGTCAAATGGGCAAACCTATTTCTTGTGTGGGATATTTCCCTATAATACTGCCAAAAGGCTAGTCCATGGAGAAAAAAAGCTTTATTCACCTGGAAAACTGAAGTGAGGAGAGATGGCTGACCACTTCCCAGAAGCCCTTTGTCATCTAGGTCCTCTAATGCTAAACTGTTCACTTCCCTCTGAAACCTGATATCATTTAATTTTTGCATATTTGGCATGACAGGGAACAAACAATCCTTGCTGATAAGCAACCTGCCATTAATATTTGTTCTATGAAATGAAATGAACAGAACAGAACAGAACAGAATAAAATAGAGCTGGAAGATATCTTGGAGGTCTTCTAGTGCAGCCCCCTGCTTGAGCAGGAGTACCTATAACATTTCAGACCAGTGTCTCTTCTTAAAAATCTCCAGTGATGGAGCGCCCATGATTTCTGAAGGCAAGCTGTTCCCTTGCTTAATTGTCCTCATTGTTAGGAAGGTTCTCCTTATTTCCAGGTTGCTTCTCTTTTTCCAACCATTGTTTCTCGTCTTGCCCTCTGGGGCTTTGGAGAATAGTTTGACACCCTCTTCTTTGTGGCAGCCCCTCAAATACTGGAATACTGCTATCATGTTGCCCCTGTTTCTTTTTTCTTTAGACTAGCCAAACCCAAGTCCTGCAGTCGTTCTTCATATGTTTTAGTCTCCAAGCCTTTGATCATTTTAGTTGCTCTTCTCTGAACTTTTTTCAAGGTCTCAATTTCTTTTTTGTAGTATGGGGAACAAAATTGGTTGCAGTATTCTAGGTGTGGTCTTACTAGGGTTTTATAAAGCAGTACTAATTCTAGTTTGATGGAAGGTCATCAGCCAATGTTAAGGGAGTAAACATGAAGGGAAGCTTTAAAAAAGAAGCTTAATTTCAATTTTAGACACAGCTGGAACAATAGCTCTATCTCTGGGTATATCAAGTATAAACCTCAGAAATCTGATTTGAGCCATCTCAAGAACATTCTTCCCAAGAACACAATAAAGGTGACAGTCAACATATTTTTTAACATATTCTCTGAAGCGGCCAATTATATATAGAGGGATATATTTCACCGTTCTTTATTCCTTGCTTTACTTCAGCACAATGGTACAAATCTTGGTCATAAACAATATTCTCATATGTGTCTCAGTTCTTCCGTGGGTAAGTTTGTACAATTACAGATATTTCAATCTAAAAGTAGAAGGTAATCTTGAAGATTTACTCTATTCTAGAACTAGATTTTCAAGTTTTCAGAAATTTTGATTAGGACGTTCTTTGAAGTTCTTGCACATAGGTCTTTGGATCCAAGCCCATAATTCTTTCTACCATCTGGCCAGGATTTCAAAAATATTTGCTTAATATTGTTGAAGTTGATGGTAAAACCCCTGCCAACTTTAATGAAAACAGCGCCAAGCCTGAAATTCAAGTTTCAAGGAATGCTAAACTATGAAACAATCTTTTTTGTTTTCTTTTTTACCCTTACAAAACAATTTTATTCCTCATAAATCATCTATATGTATGTCACTTTTCAGAAATAGGGGTATTCAAGCAGCTAGGATGTTTATAGATGGAGGCATAGATATACAAATGTTATTAATTTTATCTAACTCTAGAGAAATTAGTTTTAAACACTTGCCAGAAGGTGGCTTGCTGTGCAGCAGGATCTCACCCAAAAATGTTTCCGTCTTCCTGTTCTCAAAAATGGCTTGAGAAAGCAATGGCACCATGTTAAAAACAATAGCGGAAACTCTTTGTCAAAGTGTATTAGAGACTTTGCTTGAGAAAGAAATTGAACTGCAATGCATCCTAAGGAGGAGACCCATGGATGTATTTGTAACAAGAAATACTATGGAACATACTAAGAAAAGATTACAAGTTATGAAACTCACAAAACTATGCCACTATGAAGAAAATATGGAGTAGGAATGCATGATTGCTTTCACATCATTCTATCAGTGGTTCATAAATCACAATGACCAAACATCTTAGAAATAAGGTAGTTTCAATAGAACAGAATAGAATAGATTTTCTTTTAAAAAATGGCTTTTTCAGGAAATAGAAGTGTCTTCTTCTCGGCAATTGGCACAAATCCATGCAGATAGCTCATTTAGAAATGATTCTTCCAGACTGCATGAGTTCTAGAAAAAGAAGGAAGAGCTGTCAGTGCAAAACAAAAGCTATACAACAAAATCCAAAAAGACATCCTTAGACAATGAAGAGAGTATAAGGCATTTTTCAGACAGAACCCTTCATTATCTTAAATCCCTTAGTGCTTCTTCAATTGTAATTGCTTTCCAGATTCTCTTTTGCTCGAAAGGCCAAGGCAAACATGGCATCATGATACAACAGGCAGCAACACGTCTCCAAGCAGCATTCATCAAGTATCCCTGACTATTTGCTGACAGATGGATTTGTGTGTGGAATTGCTAAATCGGTGAAAAGCAAGCCCAAATGAATCCATTCTTGTGCATGAACCCTATTCCCACTTGATAATATCAAACGCCGTCTTGGTGGCTCATGATGCTGCAGCTGTGCAGATAAAGGGCTGCCTCTGGACAGGTGTATCGTATAACAGATTTTTTTGGTCATTACTGGAACATGGAATACTTAGAGGCAACCATTCTTGTCTAGATCTGACACTTCCTGTATAATAGCTTCCAAACGAATGTAATGAATATAACTCTTCTCCTTCACCTTCGCTTTCCATCATTTTTGATTATTGAAGCAGGTTCATAGATAAACTGAACTTTACCCACAGGAATGGATATGCTGCATTCCGTATTTTGAGGGATGTCAGGGTGACATGCAGTTTCAGTACCAACAGTGACACACATTAGAAGAGTCACTGTGGTGCAACACTATATTATATTCACTGTTTTTTTCTTTCTACCTTCACTATCTTGGAGCAAGGGGTAGGGAGAGGGAGAGGCAGCTTTCACTCAAATGGCTACAATGATATCCTTCTTGCAATGAAGCTACTTTGAAAATCAGCCAGATGAGGATGATGACATTTGTAATGTAGCACATCTAGAGAATATCAATTTGGGAAGATTGCTAGCAGTTACTATGAGTACAAAAGAGGCAATGATAGTACTAAATGTTGGATTAAAATTAATCTAGTCCAACAAATAAAATACATTTACAACACATCAGTTATTGCAAAATAATTTTGTCTGTGTGGATGCTTCTGTGGATGTGTGTGATCATATGCCAACATTTGCCATGGAGTTCATAAGCTTTGTTAAATAGTTGAATGCTTTTCAGCTGTGAAGCAAGATTAAAAAAAATTATATGTCAAAAAGTGAGAGTGAAAATAGCTATAACTGAAGTCAAAACTGCGTTGGAAGTAATACATGTTTGAAACCTATGACAAGTCTTAGACATAACTTCTTAATACAATCTATCTTATCAAGTAACATTAGGTGGGCAAACAAAATTTTAAAACTAAAAACAATTAAAATAATATAAACATTAAAACACATAGCAGCCAAGAATAAAGCATCCACCATAATGATGAAATTAACCACAAAATAGATCCCTACACACACTGAGGGCCTTAGGCGAGGTCATTATGAAAGGCAGCAGGGTTGGGGTCGTCCTGATTTGTGGGGAGAGGATATTGCATAAGGCAGACACTATGGCACAAAAAAATGGGTCTTCTAGACCCTGCCAACCAACATTCCTTAACTGAGAGCATCAAACTGGATCGCATGGGTAGAAACAAATGAGGAGAGATGGTCCCTCAAAGTTGATCAGAGTGTTGCTGAAGTGAAGAGTCTTTTTGCAATAGTACATCCATGCCACTTTATAAAAATGCAGTGTAAATCGAAATAAAGTACAACTTCACTTTTAAAGCCTCCAACAAGTGCTAAAAGACTTTGAAGCATCCATTACCTCACAGGTAAATTGCACAATCTTGCACAATCAAGTTCTTTCCAAACTGTAATTGCCATGTTGCTTCAGTTAAAATTTGAACTCTGGTAGCCCATTTTTTAATGGCCATACTTGGCAGCCTGTATGCCATGTCATCACTCTGGGTGAGCTTCATTATGAGCTGTACAGTGACAACTTCCCAATGGTTTTTAAGTATGATAGCAAATGGCATCTACAGAAAATAGAAATCATAAATCTGTAAATACAGCAAAATATCATTGATTTAACGAATAGTTTTTTTGGTACAGTATGTTCCTAATCAAGACAGAAACAGTGAGGGCTGGAAGATGACAGTAGGGCAAGAGTACATTCCCAATAATCCAGTCTAATTCTTTCCTCCAGACTCTCTAAATTCAATGATTTATGGCTCTGAATTTAAGGAATGTATATTAAGACAATCATTTGGTGACTGAAATGCCTGCTATAGAAGTCTGCATGTACTTGAGGTGAAGAGTAAAGAGGGAAAGGGGATCTAACACAGATTGTAAAAGCTACCGCAGGAAATGTCAAAGAAGAAGCCTCATTTTGGGTCCACATGTCCCTGTGAACTTCCCAATAGTATTCCAGCAATGTACTTAGCATGTGACCTTTCCATGGCTGTGCAGTCTCTCCCAACTACTTTCATAGTTCATAAAATTTTTAAACAAGTGCTTATAACAATTGTTTGAGGAACATGTGCCACAGAGATCTTAAACCTAAGTCTCCTGGCCCGTCTTCGATTTAGTTCACAGAGAAGCAGGTTTTATTCCTATATATTTTTCCTGGTGCTATTAATGCCCTAATAACATCTGTACAGGAAGCCTCTTGGGAGAGCACTGGGACACAGTCAGATTTAATGTGTGTTACTTGGCCAAGTTTCTGAAAATGTGACGCTTCACTTATTTTCTCCTTGAAAAAGCACTGTTGAGTGCTTTGCTTTTTCTGCCTTAAATGATGGTAACTTTTACTTACCTAACTCTGGTGGGGAAACTATTAGGTCATCAACAGCAAAACAATGTCTGCATAGAATCATATGAATATTAAACTCTAAATTAGTTTTCAGATCAAAAGATCAAAATAGTTGACCAATCATCTTGCCAAACACTTTCATACATGCTATTATTACATAAAGCTGTATAAAATAAAATACAAACAGTTCTTCTTCTTCTTCTTCTTGTGCCATATCCGTTATCGGACGTTGATGATCATGTTGGCGATCCTGTTTTTATCAGCAGCCGCATGAAAAAGTACTGCTGAGTTTTGTCCAAACCAGTCCCTTAGATTTTGAAGCCACGATGTTCTTCTTCTGCCTGGACCTCGTTTGCCTTCCATCTTTCCCTGGAGGATTAAATGGAGTATGCCGTATTTTTCTGGGTGTCGCATCACATGTTTGAAATATTTTAATATTTTATTAATATTTAATTAATATTTTAATTTTCATTTTTTAATTGTTTTGATGATTTCCCTTGGCTTTCCCAGGCGGCTTACCACCTCCTCATTTCTGATCTTGTCAACCCAGCTTATACATAACAGCCACCTGTAAATCCACATTTCAAATGCTTCTAGTCTCTTTAGGTGGCCTTCTGTCAGAGACCAACTCTCTACTCCATAGAGCAGGATAGAAAAAATATAGCTTCTGACAAGCCTGATTTTCAGTCTTAGGCTTATGTCGTGACTGCAGAAGACCTACAAACAGTTAGTAATTCTAAAGTTAAAAAATATAAAATACACCAGGTTAAAAAACATTTTAAAAGATACACACACACAAAGCTAAAAATACCTATGCAATGGGATAAACATATTAATTAAATACAGCAAAACATAAAAGTTAGTGTTTAACTAATTTATCACATTACACACACTCTTAACTGACAAGTTAAGAACTCATTATGGATGGTTTGAGGGCCAGGTCATCATCCCACAATTCTCTGATTTCTCTTCCAACAGTATAACTCTTCCAATATTATACCTGGTATTATAAGTTATAAGTTAAGTCCTCTTAAATATATCATTTTCCCCTTAACATCTTGCTGAGTACAATATCCTTAGTAAAGAATACTTATTTCACACAAACTATAGCACAGTTAGATAAGAGTACTCATTGCAAAGATATCATACATTCGTCCCAGATAAGAAGTAGGGGAAGTATATACTTTTAAGCATTTTGGTAAGCCAAATAAAAATTAGTTTTTTTAGTCAGAAGTTAATTTGTTTTTGTGTTATTTTGGAAATATCAGTTTAAGGAATTGCATTATATGGTCTGGAGCAGAATGATCTTGTAATCCATCATTCAAAACTAAAGGTTGTCATTCCAGCTAAGGTAAACATATAACTCACTAGAATTAAACTTACTATTTTCCTAAACTAAAAACAGTGATTAAAGTTTTAATGTAGGAATCCTAGATGAGGATGAGGATGATGATGAAAATGATGATGATGATGATGATGATGATAATAATAATAATAATAATAATAATAATAATAATAATAATAGCAGATCAACGCCGATTTATAATACAAAATAAAGTGTTCGCAGAAACAGAATTGGACGAACTGCAAATAATAATAATAATAATAATAATAATAATAATAATAATAATAATAATAATAATAATAATAATAATAATAAAGTTGGAAGGGACCTTGGAGATCATCTCGTCCAACCCCCTGCTCAGGCAGGAAACCCTATACCATTTCAGACAAATGGCTGTCCAGTCTCTTCTTAAAAACTTCCAGTGTTGGATATTCACCGATTCTGGAGGCAGGTTGTTTCACTGGTTAATTGTTCTAACTGTCAGGAAGTTCCTCCTTAGTTCTAGGTTGCTTCTGTCCTTGATTAGTTTCCATCTGTTGCTTCATGTCCTGCCTTCAGGCGCTTTGGAAAATAGCTTGACTCCCTCTTCTTTGTGGCAGCCCCTGAGATATTGGGAGACTGCTATCATGTCACCCCTAGTTCTTCTCTTCATTAAACTAGACATACCCAATTCCAGCAACTATTCCTTGTATGTTTTAGCCTCCAGTCCCCTAATCATCTTTGTTGCTCTTCTCTGTACTCTTTCTAGAGTCTCAACATCTTTTTTACATTGTGGTGACCAAAACTGGATGCAGTATTCCAAGTGTGGCCTTACCAAGGCATTGTAAAGTGGTATAATACTTCACATGAACTTGATTCTATTCCTCTGTTAATGCAGCCTAGCACTGTGTTGGCAGCTGCAGCTGTTAGGTTTAAGTTGGTTAAAACACTTTGTTTAATATATTAATGTTAAAGAATTGCATATTACAATAGTAAAAGACCTGGGAAACTTAAAATAAAAATTGCCTGGGCGCAAAAGATAATAAAGCATCTGAACTGGAGTCTGCTATTGAAAGGGCAGGTTCTGCTAAGCCACCTGTAGTTATCTAGAATAGGATCTCTGAAAACAAACTTGATGAGTAAGAACACATGTAGAGGGGCAATCTTTGGAATGCTGCCCCTAAACTCTTTGGAATACGAGCAGGAAAAAGTAGACATATCACTTGCAGGAGAAATGCTAGGAAGAAAAAAAAAGTTAGAGAAGTTCATATACAACTGGTACAGAAAATCAGAACATAATTACTACTTCTTGTCAGATAGGCCATCTCTGCTTGAAAGCTTCCTTTCTGGAAGAGCTTTTTCTTCTCTGCATAAAAGATTCCTTTCTCCAACTCTTCCTATTCATAAAAGGTTCTCCAAGCATTCAATTCAAACTGACCTTTTTATAATTTAAGATCATGACATAGAATCTTGTTCTTTGCCCTCTTCTGTTCAGTAGCAATGTTTGAGAGGGTTTTTTTCTTTTCAAATAGTATTACTATCTGGATCTAATTTAACCCAGGTTATCTAGAGAGAGAGAGAGAGAGAGGAGTCAGAGCAGGAGAATAAGCAGAAACAAAGAAAATTATTAAATTATTTCATATATGGTTTATAACAGCAAGGGTTGTTTAAACAAAGTATCAGACATTTGCCTACACACATACACACACATGCACATGTTTGAGTGAGCGTATGTTTAAGTGAGTGAATGGGAGTGAGAGAGAGTATATATAAACTAACTAAGTATGTGTGTAGGAAAAAGGATTGACAGAATATAAATGTATGTGAAGCTAAGTGGATGCTCTGCATTGTACAGTATACTAAAATAATAAAAAAAACCACAGTGTATGTAAGTGTGTGAGCATGTGTTTGATATTCAAGATGTTATAATGTGCCACATTTAAAATGTTGTGTATATTACTTTTTAGTTTTAAAAAAATTCTTACACAATCATTTCTCTTGGGCTATTTTTGTTCAAGGATTCATCTCCTTATACAGTACTAATTGATAGGACATGTATTCCTCTGCAGTGGTAATATAACTGGACAGCTGTCTGAGTTGACAAAATTGGTAAAAGAAATTGGTAAATCATTGAATAATATACGTTCAATATGTTTTCCTATCTGCGTTAGTCAGGCAGTGTTCTTTTTTCTGGATATCCACATGTGTTTTTTCATTCACAACTATTCTTCATAAACAGATCTTCAGTACACAACTATATCTAATATATACGTAGGGTGGTGGTAAAAGTCCCTGACATTAATAAAACCTGCTATTTTTCTAGATGTTCTTTTTCTTATGAAAAGTTTTCTAATGTAGTTTTTTCTAGTATACAATATATACACACATATGTATGTGTGTGTGTATATATATATACGTATATACATATACATACATACATACATACACACACACACACACACATGTATGAAAGGAAATTAATTCTGTTCTACAGGATATTAAGAAATTTTGCAAATCTTTTCACATATAAATCTATGACATGTTTTTGGATAAACATATGTAAAATATTGATGTTTAACTTTTCTCTGAATCTTTTAAATTCAAATTCTAGTCTAAGCTTAGATACATCTTGCCAATTTGGTACTTTGGAAGATGGCAGAACAGGAGAAAGACATGCAAATTTTGTCATGTTAATCATTTCTATAGCTACAGTATTTTATATTTGGCCTATTCTTTTAACAACAGAAACACATTTGGAGTTAAAAATGTTATTGCCTTCTTTTCCTCCATATAAGAAACATGATTAATTAGTTTTTGAAAGAGAAACAGAATCCTGATCCAGATTAATATTTGGTTTGGCTCAGAACAATTATTCATACAAAAAAGTAGGTTAAAGTGCATATAAAAAAAGAAGAGAGTGAATTTTCAATTACACTTTATTTTCTGGTCAATTAATTGAATGAATTCAGGTGCACATAAATGATCAAGCTGAATCGGCAAAGCTGTCTTTAGAACACTTCAGCTATTTTTCAACTTACTTCTCAGTGAAATCTCTATAAGATGGAAATCTTGAACTGCAAAGTTCAGAGATGATTAGAAAGTTTTTTTAAGATTCAGTCCATTATAAAAAAAATCAATAGTTTAATGTAAATTTTACACGGTTTTTCAATATAATTCAAATTAATCCAAAAGAATAAAGACATCAGTTAAAAGTAATTTGGTTTGATTTTTCTCTGAATTAGCCTAATGTAAATTACAACATCAATCATTGTCACCCAAATGGGCTCTGAATAAAAGTTTTTCCAGATTTTGGATTAATGTTTAGGAGATTTAAATATTCCAGTTTAAAGTTTAAATGATTGGTTTAGACAACAAATTTATTTAGTCAAGAGGCTGATTTACTTGTATAGAAGGAACTTATATTCATAAGTCTTTATATAAGTTGAAGCAATTGAGTTCTTAATTACATGAATATAAATCTCTGTGTAAAACTGAACACGTGGAAGCACTTTTGATAATAGATGCTTGAAGTCTGGGTATGTGTGAGACTTTATGATTCCTACAACACTATATATTCATATAATATCTGACCTACATAAAGTGGAGCTCTTTCATGAGGTCAGTGCATGAACTGACTTGTGGAAAAGCATTGTGTATACAATAATGTGCTAAAGGCACTTTCAGACAGTGAGACTTTTCATAGGCCAACTGTTCTCATTTTACATTTGAAATAGATCCAGGGCGGGAGTGGGCTGCTCTGATTGTAAAGTTACCACGATGCTAGGAGCATTTGTATATATGAATTTGTAGCACTTGCAGAGAAAAGACAGCCAAACTGAATGCTACTCCCCCTAGAGGGGCTTCCTCTCCTCTCCCTAACCCCATATACAATTGTTACAGGCAAGCAAGAGCTATCAGTCAACAACCAGGGCCACAAAATATGCTAAGCAACTCATTCCTGCCCAGGAGTTCAATAACTTGATAAAGTAGATCACAACCTACTACTTGATAAGATAGAAAAATGTGGGTTAGACAGCATCACCACCAGATGGATTCATAGCTGGCTGGCTGGCCGTACTCAGCGTGTGGTCCTCAATGGAACTGCATCTACATGGAGGGAAGTGAGTAGTGGGGTGCCCCAGGGCTCTGTTCTTGACCAAGTGCTCTTCAACATTTTCATCAATGATTTGGACGAGGGGATAGATGGGGAACTCATCAAATTTGTAGACGACACCAAGCTGACAGGAATAGCCAACACTCCAGAAGACAGGCTTAAGATACAGGAGGATCTGGGCAGACTTGAACACTGGGCGCTATCTAACAAAATGAAATTCAATGGTGAAAAAAGTAAGGTTCTACATTTAGGCAAGAAAAACCAAATGCACAGGTATAGTATAGATGGTACCTTACTCAATAGTAGTAACTGTGAGAGGGATCTCGGAGTACTAGTGGACAATCACTTAAATATGAGCCAGCAGTGTGCTGCAGCTGCTAAAAAAGCCAACACAGTGCTAGGCTGCATTAATAGAGGGATAGAATCAAGATCACATGAAGTATTAACACCACTTTACAATGCCTTGGTAAGGCCACACTTGGAATACTTCATCCAGTTTTGGTCACCACTATGTAAAAAAGATGTTGAGATTCTAGAAAGATACAGAGAAGAGCAACAAAGATGAATAGGGGACTGGAGGCTAAAACATAAAAGGAATGGTTGCTAGAATTAGGTATGTCTAGTTTAATGAAGAGAAGGATGAGGGTGACATGATAGCAGTCTCCCAATATCTCAGGGGTGCCACAAAGAAGAGGGAGTCAAGCTATTCTCCAAAGCACCTGAAGGCAAGACAAGAAGCAATGGATGGAAACTAACCAAAGAAAGAAGCAACCTAGAACTAAGAAGAAGCTTCCTGACAGTTAGAACAATTAATCAGTGGAACAACCTGCCTCCAGAAGCTGCGAATGCTCCAACACTGGAAGTCTTTAAGAAGAGATTGGACAGCCATTTGTCTGAAATGGTATAGGATTTCCTGCCTGAGCAGGGGGTTGGACTAGATGACCTACAAGGTTCCTTCCAACTTTATCATCATCATCATCATCATCATCATCATCATCATCATCATCATCATCATTATTATCAAACAAAAAATGAGTAACCACAATTAGATGGCACCTAATGCAAAATATTTGGAGGAGGCAAAGATTTTATGCCACTTTACAGACTTTCAGACTTGTTTTAAGGACTAAGTATTAAAGTTGTATTTAAGTAGCTGTATCAACTTGCAAGGTGTATAAGGGGAGTTAAACCAGAGCAACTGCCTAATTGCTAAGTTATACACACACAAAGCATTGTATAATGGTATACAATGCTTTATGTGTGTTGCATTGTATACAATTATCTGCTATTTTGTAGTTTGTTCAGACCTTGTAAAACAAAGAAACTTCACATATGTACAGGTAACTCAATTGTTGTAATTCTTTCAAGCTTACTTCAGACATTTCAGAAAAACAAGCAGCAGAAAATACTACTTTTAATTATTGTGCATTTTTGTTGTTGTTGAGTAGAAAAGACAACAAACACTATTTCATAGCATATATTTCACCAAATGTTTCAACCTCACTGAGGATCATCAAAAGAAACAAGTTCATATTTCATTCCTTCCACTCAAACCTCCAGGACTTTCTCGTTAAACTTCACTTGCCTCCTTTTGTTATTTCCAATAATTCTTTCCTCTAGATCTTCGTCACTTCAGTTCCCATTTTTCAGTCTTACTTTTTCTATCTGGCTTGCCTTTGTTGCCTTCGATTCCCTAGCTTCTGAGCCTGGATGAGATTTTAATATTGGTCAAACCGACAACTACTTTTTTCTCACAAAATCAAACTGTCTGACATCCCTGTTAGGTTGAAATGCTTATGACATATAGCTAAACTCTTTTAGGGCCTTCCTCATAATAAGATACAATACAATAAATCATAAAATAAAATAAAATTATATTCTGACAGGAAGAAAGGAAGGAAGGATTTTTTTTTTAGTTTTCTCAAACACGTCTAAGAAAATGTCTTTAAATACCTTGTGTTGAAAAATCTCCAGGATAAGATTGGAATGAAGCTAAGTTTCCTTCAAAGAGTTGTTAGTCTCAAGAAAATTCTAGAATCATTCCAGAAATGATTTAGGAAGTGATTCTAGGAACCAACATAAAGTTGCCTTTATATTAAATAATAAGAACTGTTTTATAACTATTAATGAATGAATGTTTCTAGATTATTATGGCAGACCCTAAGGAAATCCAAAAGCTATTTAGGATATAATAAATTAATAGTTATGATTTCTAATATTTGGACTTTGACAGACTCAGAGTATAGAAGTCAGACTATTCTAGTAGATAGGTAACACAAGATATCTTGCTGGTTGAATCTTATTTCCTCACTAAACATGATGAACAGTTAAATACAATTGTTGTATTGGCAAAAAATATGGTATGGGATGACTAAATTAAGGAAGATCTAGCTAACAGGAGACATAGAACATCAGTTTATTTAAGTTCAATTTAGTTGGCTCTACCTGCTGCTACAAAAACTTGGCAAGAGCTGTGCAACTAGTGTGAATAATAAACATCCTTTTAGAAACTGGAAAAGTGGATTATATATGTCATTTGTCCACCCCATAGAACATTATTCCTCCAAAAATAATAAATGGAGGAAAGGGGAGTCTGGTGTGCTATTGCATATGGGGTCACAAAGAGTCAGACAAGACTTAGTGGTTGAACAACAAAATTGAAATAATAAAGAAATAATGAGCAAGTGGCTCAAAGTATAGATTAGTTTAGGTGCTAGTTATACTATGCCAATTTCTATACTTTGCCTAGATAATACCTGTGGCCTAACAAAATACATAAAAAATAATTCCTGCTATCATTGCTAACTCTTGTTTTAGATGTTTAATAAGTATTTAGAGAGCTTTATTTCAAAGTCATTAAAAACAATTGAGATTCTGATATTAAATGATTAACATTATTAAATGATTAACATAGACTAACATAACCGACTCCTAACACAAAATGTATAGAACTATTAGACCCATAGAGAAAATTAATGTTTGTAACTAAAAAGCTGAAGCAAAAACTTTATGGGGAAGGAAAACTGCAGGACAGTTATTAAAGTATTCTTAGACAAAAAGTGTCTAGCACATTTTATTTATTATTTTTACTTGATTTTCCAAAAATACAGGAGTGAAATTATTACAGAAATTATTACCTGTTTTTCCAGAAATGCTAGGAATGCATGTCCAGAATCTAGCATTATTGAACTGGATATAGTTCAATAATAGTTAAAATATCAGTGTCCCAGATGAATGTAGTTTTTTTAATTTCCTTTGTACTAGAAAATTGTTTTTTTTTAAAAAAAAAGCTCTCAATGTTCAATGTTTGAATCAAGCATTCTTCCCATTTCATGAAGTATTGATTGCAAACACTGTCATGAATACAAAATATTTCATAAAGCCAGAATCAGAACTGGAAAATTAATATGTTCTGGAGCAAATTTTTAAAAGCCCTTCTATTTTGCGGCTTTGAATCCTCTAAGGACATCTTGTAAATTATCCTTGGTGGTCTAAGTTTATACCCATTGGGTAAGCTATGCAAATCTCAAGGCCTAAATTCTTGATTTTACAGATCTACTAACTTGATGCCAAGAAAAACACAATATTGTGTATGGAAATATAATCATATTTTATCCCTAGAGATGATTGTCTTTCCAGATCAAAGTTATGTTAGGGGTTAAGTTAGGTTTATTATCTTAGTGGAAATTACAAATGAAAATGTAATTTTAAAAAGCGGATGCATATAAACACTGGCTAGCATGGACTTATGATTCAGTATGTGCAAAACTGTGCTGGTCCCCAAATACATAATTTTATCCATTCTTAAGACACAAATAAATAAATATAAAATGCTATAACTATTATATGAATATAGGTCATACAACTCATAATAATATGAATAAAGAAAACATTAGATCTCAAAACTGGTTGGCCTAGTGTTGCTTTTAAAGATGTACCTAGTACTGTGTGGCTTTCTTCAAAATAAATTATTTGCATGGGTTGTTACAAACCAGAGTTCAACAACATCTATTGGCTTCAGAGCTGTCCTGCTAGAAGTAAAACACTTGTCTTGGTGGCTCCCCAAGCAAATACGTCCTTTTTTTTTTTTAACTTTTCTCCTCTTTCCTATTGGGGATGGAATGCGTAAACAAAGGTAAGCGTGCCATAACTGAGCCAGAGAATAATGAATATAGGAAATAAACAAAAAAAGTGTTAGTTTTCTGCTAAGGGTCATTTAGGTTTCTGCAGCCCAAGTACACCTTAAAAAACAGAGTTGGGAGTACACCATGCATTATTAGGGGTTTCCATGAGGCCAATAATAATAATTCAAGAAGGCAGTTAAAACCAGAGGGAACTTCGATCACATCATTACATCACTATTTTAACTTTTTTCATCATGGCTTATGAATATTCCTGGACTGCATGTGAACTGTATTCTGATTGGGGGAAGTTGGCCAGGTAATATTTTTCTTCCTATTCTCCTCCTGGTCCTCAGTTGTTGCAGCCTGGGGAGAAACTCAATATCTACACTTTTTCACCATTGGAGATCCTCATCTGAGACTTTTGCCCTGGAGCTCAGAATTCTCCGCTGTGAAGCATTCATTCCATACACAAACAAATGGAAAAAAAGACTTCCACTTAATCCCAATTCCGAATACTGGTGAGCTCTTTGAAAAATCATACTCCTCTCATAGACCATCCGTAAACAACAGGAAAATTGTTTGGAAATATTCAAAAAGAGAAGACACTATTAAATTAAAACAAAGATTCAACTATGAGAGAAGAAACTGATGGCAAGCTGATCTGTTACAATGTTTATAACATCTGAGAAGGCTGGAAACACCAAAAAGGGGGGAAAATAAGCAGCAGGAAGCTGGCCGCAGCTACAATAAAATATCTACCATAAACATGTAGAGTTTTGAGCATATGAGAATTTGCAAATCTGGGACAGAACCTTTCATTAGCTTATGTTATATGCTTTTGTATATAAACAACATATAGATGAAACTCTTGCAATTTTAATGTGCTCCGTTCTTGGATTGTCCAATATATTAAGTGGTAGAAAAGTATAACATAGGAGGGAAGAAGGGAGAAATATTAGTCATATAGGCTCAAAAATTAATCCCACTGATATTCTTCAGTGCAATTAAGATACGATTAATCTTCCATTGAAGAATAATTGCCCTGAATATAATATTCACGCCCCTTTCTAGTCAGAAGACAGCTGGTGACTTATAAAATTTATTTTATAAGGGGGTAAGTAACAGACTCAGTTTGGTGCAGTTGTTAAAACATCAGGCTAGAAGCTGGGAGACTGTGAGTTCTAGCCCTGTTTTAGACACAAAGCTAACTGGGTGACTTAGCCCTAGGAAACAGGAAATGGCAAATTACTTCCAAAATTTTGCCAAGAAAACAGCAAGGACTTGTGTCCAGGTACTAGGCCATTGCAGCGGATTGGCAACAGGGCTAAGATGGGGCAAAGACCACTGCAATATCTGATTGGTCATTCCTGACTTGTCCTTCACAAGTTGGCATTGTTGGCTGACTTCTATGTGAACAATCTAGTTGTGCCTGCCTTCTCCTTTAGAAATTGTTCTTTCCTCATTCAGTCCTCAGTCAATCATTCCTTTTCCTGGATGTTTTCATACATGGATGCTTTCTCATATACATATGTTCCCACGATATATTCTTTTGTACTAGTGCAGACCCTTTCTCACCTTGCCCTTATTTTCCATTGTACTTCTGTTGTTGCAATAATCAAAGGAATAGGGAACAGCTTGTTTTTGGGGTTTCTAGTTTCTTTGTAGACTTATGGAATCTTCATATCAAGGAGAGAGCTAATAGTTCAGCTCCATAGAATCAAACAGCAATGATCCAATCTTGTAAATTAAGACTTTTTTTTAATAAAAAAAGAAAGAATGAGAAGAGAAACTCTGAATAATAGAATTGGCTGCATAGGGTAGCAACCAGGCACTGGATAGTTTTGTGTATATGTGGCACTGTAGCCAATCAGAGCTGGGGCTTCTGCTAGAATGGATGAAGCAGTGAAGATCATCCACTCTGAAGAGCTTAAAACAGTTCAGTTCAGAAAGCAACAATTTTTAATTGAATCTGGAAAACATGGGTGGGCATGCATTTGCAATGGGCTGGTAATAGGAGAATCTGTTTCTGCATTCGAAAATTGGTAAGTGGTTAGACAGTACTAGTGACAGTACTAGTGACAGTACAGTATTCTCTCTTAGATAAAATAATGATGTA
Source organism: Protobothrops mucrosquamatus (assembly GCF_001527695.2). Lineage (NCBI taxonomy): Eukaryota > Metazoa > Chordata > Lepidosauria > Squamata > Viperidae > Protobothrops > Protobothrops mucrosquamatus. The sequence continues at coordinate 440,274 of NW_015386080.1, read as the reverse complement.
GATTTGGTTATATGTTCAGAGGTGATAGTCCTTGATTGAAAGTATTTTTTTTTCTGAAGAGAATTCCTGCCCAGCAAGGTTAATTCTGCGAAACACCTAGGTTTTGGGCACATTGCCTTCCCTTCCTCTGCTGAGATATATTATACTTCCCTTATTTAGTAAAAGCATAATCCTATGTCATCTTTTTCAGATAATATGCAAGTGGACACAAATTGTTAGGTGTGAAAAGAGCATTGGGAAAGGGAAGTGAGATCTTTCAGATAAGTAAATATCTTGAAAGCATTTTTCCTAACAGGAACTAAAATCTAATGCTTACAGGAGCCTAGACTTCCAAGCATGGAATACTTGGAGGAAAATTAAGTACATTAGGCTATATCTTTAAAGTAATCTGCTGAATAGGACACAGAACAGTTGTACCAGAACTTCATCTTACAAAACAGTTATTACTGAAACCAATTTTCCCTTGTTTCACTGTGTATAAGGCTCTCATTACTTTGGCTTCTATCAGGAGGTATAAAGACAGCTCTCTACTCAAGTTGGTTTTAAGATGAAAAACAACAACCAAATCTTAAGATGAAATAAAAGCATTTAAAATGAGTGGAATCCAGACATTAACCAGAAGGAGCAAGATTACAAGGGGATTTTGAGTGTTTGTTTCTATCCTTCCTAGTAAGGAAAGAAAAAGCTCTATGTACTTTACATATGTTAGAGTAAATTGACTTTGAATAGCAGCATGCTGTATTTCTTCAGAATGCAACATAATCACACACTGAAATACATGGCTCTCAGGAGATACCCATCAGAAACCTTTGGGCTGCATCTCCAACCAGTCACAAATAACCTTTTCATAGGTTAGTAGGATGTTTTTACTCTCAGAAGGACAATACTTCTGGAGGCAGGGGTACACAAATCGAACACAGGGCAAAAGTTGAATGAAATCATCCTGAAAACTCATTTCTGTTCTATGTGTCCAATTAACAACATCAATTCCAGCCAGGAAGCCACCTGACCATGCTTTTTAACCAAGAGATTTGCCAGAAAGAGAGTTAGGCATACTAGAAGCTTCAGATGTAAAGGTCAGCCATAGGGCAGAATGTTGGAAACATACTACAAGGAAGTTGAGAAAGTCTGTTCCAGTTCCTTGTTTTCTGTTAACAGACAGGGAAGCCAAATCTTTTCTGTCTATAGAGCCAAGGAAGTGCAAGCAAGGAAGGAAGAGGAGGATTTCTACCAACATGACAGAAATAGTGCAGTAGCTGATCCTGAGGGGAGCTGTATCAAGTGAAGAAGCTGATCTGTTTTCTAGCCCATAAAATGCCCTTTAAGTCTTGAATACCATGTGTCTCTATAGCCTTTATGATTAGACTAGATGAGTGAGTGGCCCAAAGTCACAGCTGGATTTCATGCCTAAAGTGGAACTAGAACTCACAATCTCTTAGTTTCTAGCCTGGTGCCTTAACTATAAATCAGTCTATATAATTTGTTCATAATTATTATTATTCATACTAAATTATATCTTAAAGTCATTCATAATTAAGGATTCCAATTCCATTTTAATTAACCTTTTCATTTTCATAAATGTTTACCATATTGAAATCATAAATAATATTTTAAATTTTGACAAAGAGCTGAGGAGGCCAAGTCTCATTGATAAAGGTTAAAGAAACATGTATTATTTACTTAAAAAGTATGTCTTAGATGTAGTACTTATTCGTCTGAAACATTACATAATTTTACCAATCAGTAAATAATCAGTGTTATCTAACTCCAATTCATTTAAAAATGGATTCTAAGATGAGGAAAATTACATAGATGAAACTATTCTTAAAAAACTTAAAAAGTTTTAATAAATGAAAAAGTATAAACATAATAAATATATTCTTTTTTAAAATGACATGTTTGGTTCTTTTCTTTTCCGGTCATATTTCTACAGATTCTTTACTTCCAAACATTTGATCAAGTCTGAGTCTTTAATGAAAACTATTGGAAATAAATTATTATTTAAATCTGTTCACTCTCAAGCAAATTTCCTGTTTGAAATGACATCCCTATTATTACTTAATGGCTGTAGCCTTTAAATTATTTCTTGTCTTGGCTTATTCCAAACCTGCATTTGGTTTGTTAAACCCTGTTTGATTTTTTTCATTTAAGCAATGTATCCTCTTTATTAAACAAATCATTTTTCCTTTCATAGGTTTTTTGACAGTTTACTTATCCTTTATATTTCTATTTATCCTTATTATACTTATTTAAAAGAGACAGCTGCATAATTGTTATACAGTAATATGTGAGCTATGCTATGTCTTTAAGTAATTTGTCAGAATCAGTACTTTAAAGTCTTATATAGACTTTATAAGAGTAAACTCTTATAATTTCCCGTATAGATGTCATTTCTCTGTTAACTAATTCACTGTGGAAAGGGCTGAAAAATCTGCTTGTGTTTCTGTCTTTTTAAATGAAAACCTGTGCTTTTGACCTACTACTTCCAACACATTAAACACTGAGGACATAACAGATGAAAAGAACCAATGGGGGTCACCTTGATGCCTCTCCTTATGCCATTCTAATTCATGAACAAGAGGAAAGAAAAACAACAAAATCTTCTTTTAATATTTAGTCTTCTGATTTCTGCCATTTTTCCCTTGGCTTAGTGAAATATAAATACAAATTGGATATACAGAGTTAAATGTTGTGTGTGTAGAAATTGTGACATCAATAATCTACACTTGTTTATTATAGTACTCTTCCAATAACCAAAACCACAATGAATTAACTTATTCTTTAACAATTCTTTGAGGCCTCAAGATGACTACAATAGCAGACAAGCTTCTAGGGACATTAAAAAGACTTGTACTTCCATACTGCGCGAATTTTTAATTGGTGTTTCAGACTTAAAGTTAGGCAACTATCCAGAAGGCTTCATTCACAAGTCCATTTGCTTCCTGAAACAATCCATGTATGGGACTGGAAATAGCTATTTAAGCCCTCAAAACCACATTTACATATTTGGTCAATGTTCTCCTTAATAGGAAGAAAATCATCTTATACACTGCTGGTCTAGGAAATGCCAGTTCAACAATGAAATGATTAATTGGGAATTTTGAAGGATTCTGTTTAAAATATGAAAAGTGAAACTAACTAAGTAGAACTTTATGAGCGTAGTGGACTCATTAGAGAGTAAGGCCTTTGGAAAAATGAGTCTTACTTCTAAGTAATTATATCTGGGATTCCAACAGGTCTCTTATGAACTTAGTTTTCAAGACATAAAAGATTTTACTGTGTGATATTCCTCTGCACAATTTAATATTTCATGAGTAATTGCAACTGATAATAGCCAGGCTTTCTTAAAACAAATGTTTATGTTTAATTTACAACCCATCTTTCATTTAGGTCAGAGCTCAAGACAGTATAAATTGTGCTCCCCTATCCCCCCCCCCCATTTTTTTCCTTACAACTTTTGAAATTGATTTGATTGAGACAGCATGATTATTCTGAAGTCACCCAGTGAGTATCTATGCACTTAACTGGGATTTCCCTGGCGCTAGTCCAATCATTGTCTGTTATTTTTCACTGAATTTATCCATTAGCAATTAATTCATTCATTCATTCATTCCAGTTGTATATATTACCCTTTTAATAATAAATACAGTTCTTGTAAGGCAACTTGCATTAAACACAGTTTTTTTTAAAAAAAACACATAAAATAAATAATAGCAAAACAAAACCGAAGAAATATCCATTGAGAGAAAGTTGAACCATAGTTCTTAGGCTGCTAAATTTAAATTATACCCTGCAATAATGGAAGTGCATATATTTTTGTAAATACACAGGCTTCTGAATACTGTAGAGGAAACAGGTTTGGCTACCTTCATGCCAGCAGCAGGAATTATGTGTTCCTATCTTAGCTATCTGAAAAGTAGTGATGGTATATAAATTTTGTTCTTGGTGAGAGGATGATCATATGAATGGTCATATGGTTTATTATATGAATTTATGCATTATACCACTGGTTCTCAACATGTGGTCTGCAAAGGCTTGAAGAAATGCTCAGATTTAAATATTGAGTTAGGTCTTGGGGGTCCATTGCCATGGTCTGTGGCCACAAAAGGTATTTAAAGGGGGTCCATGGTGAATAAAAGATTGAGAACCACTGTATTATACTGTTTAAGCCAGAGCAGAATCCAGGCTCACTAACTTTGTGACCAGTTCAGACCAGTTTGGTGAGAATTGCCATTACTTTCTACCTCTGTCAAAGTACAACCTTTTTCTTTGCAATCTGCAGATGAAGATTGCACCACCAATGACAGCCTTCACTATAGCCTAGAATCTGGCACCAGAATGGTTGCTTTAATGGTTGCAAGCACTAGAGTCCTTGTAATGTGTACCTTGTAAGAATTAATACTCATCACTAATGGTAGTAACCTCCAGGAACCACATTTTTTTAGGATTTCCAATCTTAGCATTTGTGGTGTTGCTGGAACAACATTCAATGCCATGTAGTATCTTGGTGTCCCAAGGGTTTTCCTTTGCTTCTGTTGCAGAATGGCATCTTAGACCACTGAGAAACTATTAAGGGAATAATAGTCAGAACTGTCATAATTCAGCTTGAATTCAGTAGGTATTTTCCTGATATTTTGAAAAATAATTTATTTTAATAAACTATGTTTCAGGCAAGAAGTAAAAGCCAGGATCAGTGCTTACTAGTTATATGTGTTATTTTTGTTATAATCTTTTAGGAAAAAATGCACATACGATTTTAGAAACATTTAATTTATAGTGGTGATCATTTCAAGTTAAAAGTAAAGTATTGTGATGGGTATAACTCCAAGATACATTGAAAATAAATACAAAACACCTTTAAACTACCAATGGTAAAAAGGTTCCTAATCCAGATGGATTTTTGTGTGGATATAAAACCTTCCCATAGGCACAAAAGCCAGTTGGGTGACCTTGGGCCAGTCACTTTCTTTTAGCCCTAAGAAAGAGGCAACAACAAACCAGTTCCAAAAATGTTGTTAAGAAAATTATATGAACTTGTCCATATGATTGCTAGAAGTTAAGAGTCACTCAAAGGCAATCTTATGTGTCTTTGTAAAATTGACAGAAGGCTGCGGAGCACCTTAAATAAATGTAATTGTGAATTCTGAAAACAAATTAAGATTCATAAAAACCATTTAGCATTTTATTGAACAACCAATTCTTCACTGTTATGCAAGTAAAACAAAGATATAGTCTTTAATAAAAATGGATATTTGGTAATCATAATGATAGAAATACAAACTGAAACATTTTTGTTTGAGATTGAAGTGCTNAGTGCTTTGTGTATGTTTATGTGTGCTCCTAAGAATTGAATCTAACCTGACCAAGGATTAGTGAAGCAGGTTTTATAACTATAACAGAAAGTAAATCTATTTGTAGGAAATACTTTATGGGGATAAGCAGACTCAAACTTGCTACGCCCTAAGAAGAAGAAGAAGAATCAAAGAGCATATGCTCTGTGCATGTGTGCCTGGAAAGAATAGCAGAAGATAGGAATGTTAGCTTAGCAATCTGTTTGACAAAGAACAAGCAGAGTGTTAGACAAAGAGGTGACACAGAGAAGAACCTTATGTCTCTTTCTATACCCTACTCCCCCCTTGTGGTCAGTAGATCACCCAACAGCAACATCACCTAGGTCATTGGCAGGAATCTTAGAACTACACTCCTGTAGACCATGAATAAATTAGGGTTGCAATCCACATTTCTTATTCAAGGGAAAACAAAAAGTAACACCATAGTTAACTCCAATATATCAATGCCTCCTATCTAAAAATCCATGAACCCAAACAGCTGCTGCTCAGATGGATTACAGGCAATCATAAAATGTCAGTTGATCCTTTCACAAGACCACTAGTATGCTCCAGCTCATGCTGTTATTGCATGCTGGCTCCCAGATAGGCATAACCTTGAAGAAACTTGAAGTAGACCTCATTTGAACACCTGCACTGTCACTCTGTTTACTAAAAGACCAGTCTGGGATATATAACATATGTCACTGCTGCTGCCTGATCAAGGGACACCAAGTCCCCTGCTGCCATGCTACCAGAAAGTCTACAGTAACTGAGCCATGATGCTTTAGAAACAAAGCCTTGCACTGACAAACAGCTGATGAGCAGTGTAGTTGTAAATTTCACTCCAGTGTCTCAGCTGTCTCTGCCAGCAGCATCTTCTTCTGCACAAACCCAGATGGTCCTCAACTTTTTACTGGCTACCAGAGAGTTCTGCTTTCCTGGCCTTATTGGAGGGCTCTTTTAAGGCTCCAAAGGAGTGCTAGTGCCTGTGATTTCCAGCTGTTGTTGAGACAGCTGTGGGCTATTGACAAAACTGAAATGGTCCTAGTCCAGGCCCTCAAAGCTATTCCCACATCCAATATACTAAAATCTAATCCCCTGTGTTCCCTAAAGCATACAACCACTCTTGGTGATATTACAAAGAGAGAGAAAAATCCAGTAACTGGATTTGGTCAGATTCAAATACAGAGAAATTTGAGGTGATTAAGTAGTCATAATTTGTTCATAAAACAAGCTTAACTGTGTTCTAGAACAGGCATGTCAAACTTGCAATGTCACGTGATGTCGTGCAATGTATCCGGCCGGATTTGCCATTGCCGGCAATGGGGTGGCCGCGGCTTCCATGTGGCGCATCCGGTCGGTGGGCCGGCAGTTTGACACCCCTGTTCTAGAAGACTGTCAGACATGAATGGTCTTTATGCCCTTGCAATCTTCTGATCAGTGTTTAGAACAACTTTACTACCAAAGTCATAGAAACAGGATTTTTTGAAAACATGTCAGTACAAATGAATTCTTTGAGTTGGCATATTTTACTTATAAACCGCTTCGTGTCATTTAGATAATGAGATGAGCAGTAGATAAATGTGATTAATAATAAACAATACTTCTGCGCTGTCTCCCACTCTGAATTCCTGGCCTTTTCCAACTGGATAGCTGTCTACAGATAATCTGAGTCAAATCATTATTGTTCCCTTTGGTCTGACTGTTCATGAATAAGAAAAGATTTTTTAAAAAATAATACAGACCTTTACTGAGTCTGTATTTTTAAAAAGAAATCTGTTGCGTTCTGAAGAATTTTATAATTGCTGCTAAGTCAGATGCACAGGAAGATCCTTGCAAGGATTGCCCTGTGGAATAAAGGATACTACATGCTCATGCCTAGATGACTAGCTGCTAACATGTTTCTGTTTGAAAAACTCGTACCAGGATTGGCTCTTGTTCAATGAAAGCCAAAAGCTTGTTCTTTACCCCTGTTGTATCTTTCCTATTAATCAAGAACCCCAGTCATGAGTAGTTTTTGTTGTTAAATCAGAGTGGAAAGTTTATAACAGTTTGTAGACCAGTTATGTAAAGGGGAGGAGAATTTATCAGTTTTTCTTAATTTTTTTCTCAGTATCCGGCTTGGGTAGATTCTATATATTTAATGTTAAACTTATTTGATATTTGGGTCATTTTTCCCCTTTTTTGTATACATTTTCCCTTTCTGTTGTTCTTAGTGTTGGATGTTTCTGTTTTGCATTTTATTCTTGTTGATAAAACAAAATAAAAAAGAAATTATGAATAGAGAAAACATCAGTTTGTCTTGGTGATACATAGGAGCTGCTCTCAGCTCCTCAGAGAGAAGCGATATGCAAAGTTTGCAGATTTGAAGAGTTCCACGAATGATACCCTTTACAGAGAAAAATAACTTATTTTAGGTGAATAAAAATTTGCAACAGAGAAAACGTAATCATATTAGGCATGGCTTAGGGGCTCTACCATATTGGGGTTTGCGGTTAATCTGTATATGCAGAAAAGGATTCAATTTTTTCTCAAAGCTTTTTGCTTTTCCCCTTTTCCAATATCACCCCCTGATAATCAGCTTTTAGGTATTCAAGCACACCTATGAAGCCAAATGTCTTCAAGTAAAATCAGGAACAGTTTAGTTGTGGTTGCATGCATATTGTAAACTAAGAACAATTCAAAAGAATGGATAAACTGGTCTTAAAAGAATAAAATGAAATTCACCAGTGTTAGCAGCATTCTAACAAATGGAAACTCTGAGTATGCAAACATATCAAATGGATCAGAAACTTTGCTGTTGTATTGCTGAAGGGGAACAGAAAGTTTTAGCAGATGTTCATCTCAATACATTTTACTCATACGTAAGACCACATTAAGTTAAATAGGTTTTATTCCCTGATGCATAGATTTATAGCCAAAATACTGGACACAGTTTCAGAGTGTAGGCATATTTAATAAAAAATGAACAATATCTTCAACTGAAATATTTAAATCAGTTTTAAATATCTTTATATATTTAATTTTTCCACCAAAAGAATAAGTTCTGCATATCTATCAATGTGCTGAATATGTATTTTTTATCTATTTAATACATGTTGAGTGACATAAAATGAAAAGCTTGGGAACAAACATTAAAGATATATGACAAATAAACTTCAAGTCAGACTTACACTAGGAGAATGTGGTATCTTTTTAAGATGCCATTATAGATGTATGAGTGTTTCTAGCATTAATATCACAATTCATAATATATTAATTCATTAACTTACAGTACATTAGATTTCCTTATGTTAAACTAAAAGCTACCTGACGATAAAACATGAAGAAAATGCTTTGGTACCAACTGTATATACATCTACAGAACATCTGGGTGATGAAATTACCACTCAGTGCATGTTTTAACATTATTTTCAGGTTCTGCATTCAGTTCAAAAGAGCAGCTATATGCTGATCTTCCTTTTTCCCCATCACACTTAAGCAAAATTACATATTTCTTAGATGGATTCCTTTATTTTGATACAGTATGAGTGAATTGTGACACCTGCCCATCTTGACTGCACATCTTGCTAACTACTGGCAATGGAAGGAGAAAAAAGTTAAATGGTTTTACAAATTATTTTGGAAAGTAATAAAAAGCTTTACATGAAGTTAACAATTCAGTAGTAGTTGCCTATTAACATCTATTTCTATCATAGTATTTGTAGGCATGGGTCAATAAGGTGCAGTGTATGCTTCAGCAATTTTTTAAATTTTCTTTTGCAAAAGACAGATAGCTGAAAGTTTGTAAGAATTGCAGTCTTTCACAAATTGATTCTCATGCTGAGAACAGAACAGAACAGAACAGAACAGAACAGAACAGAGAGTTGGAAGGGAACTAGTCCAACTCCCTGCTTAGGCAGGAAACCCTATACCATTTCAGACAAATGATTGTCCAATCTCTTCTTAAAAACTTCCAGGGTTGGAGCATTCACATCTTCTGGAGGCAAGTTGTTCCACTGATTAATTGTTCTAACTGTCAGGAAGTTTCTCCTTAGTTCTAGGTTGCTTCTCTCTTTGATTAGTTTCCATCCATTGCTTCTTGTCTTGCCCTCAGGTGCTTTGGAGAATAGCTTGACTCCCTCTTCTTTGTGGCAGCCCCTGAGATATTGAAACATTGCTGTCATGTCACCCTTAGTCCTTCTCTTCATTAAACTAGACATACCCTATTCCAGCAACCGTTTTTTATGTTTTAGCCTCCAGTCCCCTGGTCATCTTTGTTGCTCTTCTCTGTACTCTTTCTAGAATCTCAACATCTTTTTTACATCGTGGTGACCAAAACTGGATGCAGTATTCCAAGTGTGGCCTTACCAAGGCATTATAATGTGCTATTAATACTTTACATGATCTTGATTCTATCCCTCTGTTAATGCAGCCTGGAAATTAAATCAAAATTTAACTCAGGAAATTAAAATCTAAAATTTAAAGGAAACATTTTATCACACTTTCCTGGACTTCTCAGAGACTTTTAATACTGTACTTGAGCCTGGGGCTCCAAACGTGTTGAGGGTCCCATTTCCTGGCTATACTAATATCCATAATAAGGATTTTACTTGGTGCCATATATATTTATTTTGCACCATTGTAATTGTTTTAATTGTTTTTATGGTTCACGAGGTATGCCATCAAGGGTCACTTGTTGAAATGGACATCTATAGAAATCAATCCAACAAAGAAAGAGAGAAAGAAATAAAGCTAGAGATGGCTACTTTACTCCAGACAAAGGATTGCATGTGCAAAATTATACACACAAACACACACACACACACAAACATACACACATCAAAAGAATGTAAATAATGTGCTCATCCAGATGAAAGAGGGTCAGATCAATTAAATGGACTGGCACAAGTTCATCAAGCAGTACCATTAGCACAAGCCCCGTTAATTTTTTTAAAAAGTTATGTTAATTTCTTGTGTCAACAGATCTTTGGCCCCTGGGCAAATAGCCTGATGTTTCGTATTACCTTGGAATGTTTGTATTGATTACTACAACTTGCTCATCCAACCCATCTTTGTTTGTTGCATTTTTCCACATAATACCACACAAAGGAAGACTTGCTTAGAGGAACTTGTGTGCTGTATTTGGATGTCTCCCCTTATGTTCTTTATATTTGCTTCTGGGTATCTGGATATCAAAGTACACATAAGACTCAACAATGAGGAGAGAATGTTCTTTTCTCTAATCCATCTTTGTTCAACCTCATACCCTCCAGATGTGTTGGACTTCAACTTCCCTAATCCAAAAGCCAGTCAGGAAATAAGTTGAAGAAGATTACTCTAATGTAATGATCAGAGGCTCCAAACAGCAAAACATATTTAGCTAATTAATCTGCATTCAATCAACCTTGCTCTTTTCCTTATTTAACCTTCTCAAACTATGCAAATTGTTTCTGTTTTCTCAAAGTTTTTTGTTTTAAAAAAATGTAAGAATAACAGAATAACAGAGTTGGAAGGGGAGGTCTTCTAGTCCAAGCCCCTGCTCAGGAAGGGAACCCTATACCATTTCGGTGGTCCAATCTCTTCTTGAAAAGTTCCAGTGTTGCAGCATCCAAAACTTCTGGGGGCAAGTAATTCCACTAATTGTTCTAATTGTCAGGAAATGTCTCCTTAGTTCTAGGTTGCTTCTCTGCTTCATTAGTTTCCATCCATTGCTTCTTGCCCTGCTCTGCCCTTAGATATTGGAACATTGCTGTCTCTCCTAGTTGATCTACTCTATCTTCCCTCCTTGCACAAAGAGAAAAGCAGCTTGCAGTAACATCCATCAATAGGTAAGCAATGTGATAAGAATATAAGAACATTTTAAAAATGCCAGCTGGTTCTAAAAAATTAATTAAACTATATTCAGATTAAAACACAGGAGAGCAAACCAAACCAAAACATATTATCCCAGTAAATCAAGCAATCGAATTCTATGAAAGTGATTCTGTAAATTAGCTAAAACTTATCATTAAGAAAATTTCATATAAAATATTGTAAAACAGAAAAAAAAATCTCTTGTTGTTCACATTAATCATCACGTGCATGTGTAAGGCTCTTTTTGCAATGCATTTTTCATGTTTTCATCAATGCCAATCTGCATATTTATTTGAATAAAACAGTGAACACAATCCTGAGAGTTTTAAAATCTTAACTCAAGATTTCTGAAACACTGCAAAAAACAATGAGCAACAAGCAACTCAATTGGAAGACCTGAAATATGTGTTTGTGTGTGTGTGTGTGTGTATGTGTGTATTCATATTCCAGAATTAATGTTATAAATGCTGCGGGAGATCCAAACACTGAAATAGAAAAACACTGAATAACATAAAATTTCAGTTAAAGAAATCTGCTTAAATTGAGAAAAGATTATCAGTAGTCTACATTAAATAATAATGATTTTTTTTAGGGTATTCATGGTATTTGAACGTAATTTTTATTCCTGGAATTATTGGCACACATTCTCCAATGCACACTGGAGACCTAGTTTGATCTAGTGATTAAGCACCAGGCTAAAAAATCAGGAAGCTGTGAGTTCTAGTCCAACTTTAGGCATGAAAGCTGACCGAGGGATTTAGACCAGAGACTTTCTCAGCCCACAATATCAGACTTGGGTTACAAACTGGTCAGTCAATTGCTGTCCCATCTGATCTAATCTAATCTAATCTAATCCCAACACTTGTGGGAAAACACCAAGAAGAACTTTTATGGTGTATGTGTTACAAAAATGGTCCAGAATTTAACATGATTACGATATTAGAAAAAAAAATCCCATTCACAAGCAGTCCAAGTCAATATTTTCAAAACATAAAGAAATACAGTTTGTATGTCAGAGAGAAGAGCATAATGTAAGGAAATACTCTTTAATAAGCCTTCCTTTTTCTTCTCTTGTTTTGGCAGTTTCTTCTGAACCACCACAATCCTGCCGCATCAGTCACTCTCACTGCAGGATTTGTTCATCAAGCTTTGTATTTCCATGGGGGCTTCATAGGCTGTCATGACTTGTGGAGAAAGATGAAAGGAAGGAAATATTCCTAGTACAAGTAAAGAATGACAGATCATTCAACGAGCATTTAAAATGTTTAAAAAACAAAGTGAAGAATAGCTTCTGGTGGTTCAAAGGAGGCAGTTAAAACAGATAGCAATGAAACTAAGAAAACCATAGTTGGCTAATGAGATTCATTTTATACTGGAATATTTTACAAAACCAGAAAAATGCAATATTTATAATATTTGTTCCAGAAGCAGAAACTCCAGTGTTATGGACTTGTTGTATAGCCTTACTTCCCATCTATTAAAACTTGTTATAGATTTGAATGGGTGGGTTCCAGAGTACAAATTGTGATTAAATAACATTGGATTATGTTTAATGTCACTTTTCCATTGACAGAATAATGCTAACTCATCAGCATTTAATGAGCTACATTTGAATAATGTAGGACAGTGATGGCGAACCTTTTAGAGACCGAGTGCCCAAACTGCAACCCAAAACCCACTTATGCATCGTCGAGTGCCGGGCAGGTGTGGCCCATTGGATGGGTGTGGCCTATTGGATGGGCGTGGCTGCGGTGGTAACGGCAGACTAGGTGGGACTAAAAAGTTCAATCAATCAATTCCAACTTTGCAAGATCTTTTTTTTCCGCGAGAAGTTGAAATTAACTGATTGAACTTTTTTTTTTTTTTTTGCACACGGCAGCAGAGGCCTAAAGCGAAAAGGTTTTATAAAACCCAGCTGAAGGCCTAGGACTGGGGCGACGGCGTGTGTGCCCACAGAGAGGGCTCTGAGTGCTGCCTCTGGCACCCGTGCCATAGGTTCGCCACCACTGATGTAGGAGATGACCAGGTTCAGCCTGAGGGAGGGGTCAAGCATGTCCTCAGTTTGGAGTCATTTTGCTCCCACAAGAGATCTAAGTCCAGCCCTCCTTGAATTCTGTTGACTCTTATCTACCACCAATTTGCCTTCACTGTTAGTAGTTCAGATTCTTGTTTAGAAGTAGCATGGAATAAACTTGTACTCATTTGAAAACCCTACTTCTTGATTTATTGCACCTAATAATTAAACCACCATTAAGCTGGCATCGGACCTGGTTATCTCCGAGACCGCCTTCTGCCTCAGATTACCTCTCATCGGCCGATACGCTCCCACAGAGAGGGTCTCCTCAGGGTGCCGTCAGCCAGACAGTGCCGGCTGGTGACCCCCAGGGGGAGGGCCTTCTCGGTGGGAGCCCCCACCCTATGGAACGAACTATCCCCAGAGATCTGGGTGATTCCGGATCTCCCCTCCTTCCGCTGCGCCCTCAAGACATGGCTATTTAAGCTAGCAGGACTGGCCTAAGGGTTATCTTAATTTGGTTTTAAAATAATTTTAACAAGAAAAGGCCAATAATTAATATTCTATTTTAATTACATTTTAAATTTAGTATTTTTGTATTACATACTTGTTTTAAATGGCTGTAAGCTGCCCTGAGTCCGTTTGGAGAAGGGCGGGGTAGAAATTTAAATAATAAATAAATAAATAAATAAATAAATAAATAAATAAATAAATATTTAATACATACTTTCTCTCACACATCTTAAATCTGATCCGGAAGCTTGGCTTTTAGCTTTATAAGACAAGTATTCTTCAACATTGGGTGAGTAGGCACTGACAGTCTGTAAAATACAAAGCTCAGGACTTTGCTGAATAAAACTAAATCCATTGTGTTAGCCATAATCACTTCTACTGACATACTGTGGGCCACCTTAATTGTCTATGCAGCTAGTGATGTGTAGGAATTGTAGTCCAAAGAACCTGGAAGACATCAAATTGTAAAAACATAGTATTAAAATTACTTAGAAACATCATATTACATGGGACTTTTGAGGGAGATACAGTAAACTGCAGCAAAGACCAAGGAACCTGTAACTAGACTGGTACCTTGGAACCTTTTCAGCTAAGGAGAAGATAGAAAGTTCGCCACATGTCCTCCAGGAGACTGCAGGAGACTTCAGGATATCCTCCAGGAGATTCATTATGAGACTGCATGATAGTGATTTTGAAGGCCACGGGATCAGCAATCTTGATCATAATGGGCAGCAAATCCTTTTAAAAGACAATACGTTTGCAAACCTCACTTTCTAATTACTTTCAAGGGAGTACCTTGCTCAATAGTAGTAATTGCGAGAGGGACCTCGGAGTCCTAGTGGACAATCACTTAAATATGAGCCAGCAGTATGCTGCAGCTGCCAAAAAAGCCAACACAGTGCTGGGCTGCATTAACAGAGGGATAGAATCAAGATCACGTGAAGTGTTAATACCACTTTACAATGCCTTGGTAAGGCCACACTTGGAATACTGCATCCAGTTTTGGTCACCACGATGTAAAAAAGATGTTGAGACTCTAGAAAGAGTACAGAGAAGAGCAACAAAGATGNAAACTTCCTGACAGTTAGAACAATTAACCAGTGGAACAACCTGCCTCCAGAAGCGGTGAATGCGCCAACACTGGAAGTTTTTAAGAAGAAACTGGACAACCATTTGTCCGAAATGGTATAGGGTTTCCTGCCTCAGCAGGAGGTTGGACTAGATGACCTCCGAGGTCCCTTCCAACTTTATCATTATTATTATTATTATTATTATTATTATTATTATTATTATTATTATTATTATTATTATTATTATTATTATTATTAAGATTTAAAAATTAAAGAAGCTATTCAAATGATAAACCAAGAAAATGTTTTCTTTTGGATCTATAAAAGAGGCATTAAAACCTTGAAGAAACCTGTTCAATAGGATAAAAAAATAGAAGATAAATTAAATCCTACAACAATATTTGATTGAATTAAAGATTAACACTGTTAGAAATAAAACAAAGGAATACAAAGTTGATTTATTTAATCAAGATTAAAAATAGGACATGAATAATTTAAATTATTCTTACAGATCAAATTTATTATGTACACTGTTCAGTAAATATTCAACTATGATTTTGTGATAGGAGAAATATGGCAGGAAAAAAGAGAAAGGAGGAAAGAGCAGAAGAGAGGAAAGAAGATGAGAGAAGACGCCATTTGATGGTTTTTGAAAGAGCTGGAGCTAGATTGAATATTTTCAACTATATCGAACAGGACAAAAAATGACTTTATGAAAGCACCTAAAAATGAGAATTGTGCAAGCCATGGCATGACCTGTGACACTAAATGGAAGTGAAAGCTGGACTTTGAAGAAGCAGGATAAGAAATACTGACATCTTTGAACTTTAGTGTTGGACAAGACTCCTGAAAATATTCTGGACAGCCAAGAAAACAAACTGATGGCTTGTTGAACAAATGAATCCAAAGTACTCACTTAAGGAACAAATGGTCAATACATTATATGAAGACTTACTCTCTGGAGAAGGCTCTAATGCTGGTAAAAGTAGAAAGAAAGAGGAAGAAGGTGACCATCAATGAAGTAGGTGATTCAGTTACAGTGGTAATAGAGGCACTGTTGGAAGATCTGAAAGACGAGGTTAGTGAAAGGTCATCATGGAGAAAATATATCTATGTACTCATTATGAATCGAAAACAATTTGATTGCATACAGTTCATATGACCAGATAGAAATGGTGCTTCTATGTTATCAAAGAGCAGAACCTAAATAAGTTAGAAGAACATGAAGGCAGTTCTGAAGTGTTACAGGGAAAATATTTTTTCAAATTTTCCAAAGCTAACACACAGAGACACACTTCTCACTTGTGACACCAAGAACAAAGAACTGCAAATTGGTCAATTGACTAAGCGGGCAAAATGACACTTGAGCTTCTTTTTTGAAAATAGCATTTCCACTGTACCAGTGATTTTAATGAAAGCATCCACAATGCATTGTTAAAATTTCCAGATGAGGCTATCAGCTGAAAAGATTGTGGAACATTAATGTTGTTTAGGAAGCTTTGATCTTCAAAAGTCTGTATGCATTTAGGAGAAATGCCCTCTTCACATATTGGTACACCTTATTTTTGTCATAAGATATTATTCCTCTTAAGGTAGAGAGAGAAAATACTGTATAGTAATTTTTTTTAGAAAAAAAGAGAAATAAATGTGATAATGTTAACATCTTAACATCAGAGGTGGAAAACATGAAAGGTGTAGATCTAATGCGGTCCACAAAAACCATTTTGAGACTCTCTTTTAAATATGATTGAAGAGAAAAATATTAAATACATGGTAATTATACCAATGTATCTAATTGAATTATATTTACAGTTAAATGAAATCAAAGCCTGCTCAGTTTTTCCTCTGCCTAATACATTTTGTTAGCATATTTCCATCATGCCATTCGAAGTTCAATGTGGCCTTCAGCTCATTTTTTAAAAAATATTATGTACTTTTGAATCAAAGACCATTTTTGCTCACTCTCAAATATACACATTTGCCTTGATTCTCCCACATATCTAGATGCACAGTTAATTTTATGCACTTTCTTGCTTCCCTGGGAAACTGCATACTTACCAACCTACCTACACAAAACATATACACACACACACCTTGCTATAAAACGTATCCATCTGCACTAAACTTTTATCTCTCAACCACTTTATACACCCAGGAAATTTGTTTTTTTCTTGGAATAATAATATTTAAAAAAAACATAGGAAGAGAAAATGTTGCCTCATAGGTTTATCCTTTCCATTTGTGGTCTGGAAGGAAAGCTGACCTATGAGGCAATTTCAGCTTAAACAAAATATTTCCATTGAGTGGAAACTTTTGCCTAACTAAACTCTTAATTAAGCGGGATTAGAGCAGGATTTTCCCCAGGATCACAGTAGATAATGAGAAAAAATAGTTCTTTTCTTTTCAGCATTTCCAATTACAATTGGCCCTGATTGTCAATGGGCAGTTCTTCTTTCTCTCTCTTTCTCCTTTTTTTTCTAAATTCAAACATCACATGGGAATGGGTTGCTCAACAAGCTGTAAGTCTGTTATGCATATATATTCTTAGAATTATAGCTGAATAAGGATAGAAAACTTTAGTTACAGCATATCTCACCAGCAATACCTGGACAGCCAGAAGTGACTATTATCCATAGGACAATTGTTTTCAAAATAATAATGCTATTATATTATGTTATTATGAATTCATTTTCACTTACTGTTGGCCATTTTGGCTGTTAACTATCAGGCAAAAATGGAATACATATGTGTGTGTGTGTGTGTGTTCCCTGGAAGAACAACATGTCTCTAGTGTAAGACTGTTTTTGGTGAAAATAATTCATGGAATGCATTAATGTTGTCATAGTTTTATAACATAAACTCTGCTATTGTTCTTCCACTTTGTCTTTTTCAAACAAACCTACTGCTGGCTTGCATAGTTTGAAGGACCATATAAATGATCTGCCAAAATTCTATAAAAGGTAACCTGATTAAATTATTCATCAAAACCACCACCACCACATACTGTGTCTTAGTCTTGATACCATTTGTTTCTATTTCTCCTTGCTGCTTATTATGACTTTATGGCACTGGGACCAGGTGGCCCCATTTCATAAATATATTCAGAATTAGCATAAACCTTCAAATGGTAATATAATAGCTGTGAGAGTAACTCTGAGGAACAGGAGGAAGAACTGCAGCCAAGACAACATTGAGAATCTAAGCGTAAAGCAGGAATGTCGTTTGAGAAAGTGTCTCAGATTTGATCCTCCCTACTTCTCTAGAATAAAAGCAGAAAAGCATATTCAGATTTGCAAGATTCTGTTACAGCAACAGTAAATAAAAAATAGTTTTATCCTTCATAACTTTGGTGTCCAAGACTAGCCTACCTAAAAGGACTGATAGGTAATTTCATTTTCATCAGAATCATATATTCCAGCAACTGTAGTCATTTCATTGACATTTCAGTAACATGGAAGTGCTTCAGTAGAGTTTCCATAACTGGGCTGTAAAATTTTAGATAAATGCCAAATGTAAAAAAGAACAGTTCTCATATTATATATATATAACATTAAAAAATATGATCCCTGGGTACATCCATGTTCAAAATAAATAAGTAAAAGTGAACACCAGGGAAAATCCTTAAACTATAAAAGTTTAATACCAAATTTACAAACGCCAAGCTTTCGTCAGCAACTACTGACATCATCAGGGCTTAAGAAGCCAGTCCATGGGAGAGTCCATTGAAGGAACCAAACTAATCTCCAAAACTGAACACCACAACAAGAGAATAATTATGGAAGCCATCGAAATAGAAAAACACCCCCACAACATGAATAAACGTGACGATACCTCCCGCCTACCAGACATCTGGAAACTAGCCCTAATCAACAAACAAGTCCTAGCCACAAAAACTGACACCAGACCCAGAACAGCACAGTACGCCACCACCATTCACCCTCACCAGACCCAAACCCAAGCCCAAACCCATCCCTCAGAAGAAATGCAACCACCATCCAGAAGCCAAACCATGACAACATCACCAGCTGCTGTACCTCCCTCTGACCCCCACACAAAGCAAACGGACACACGCCATGAACACAGAGCTAGACCGCAAACTCGGAGCCAAACCAAAGCCCGGTATGCTACATCACAGCCTTCTTCTCTGGACACCACATTACAGAACTCAGGAGGTTACAACGCTAAAGCTCAGGATGTTACAACACAGCCACCCACCCAGGATGTTGCAACACAAAACTCAGGATATCACTACACTAGATCTCAGGATGTAATCACACAACCCATTACCCAGGTCGTTATAACACAAAAGACTAATGGGCACACAGCCAGCACCTCAACTACTCAGGATGTTACGAAACAGCCAAAAAATCCGCAAACAATAACTCCCACACAGCCAACCAACCCACCTACAGCAACTAAGCCAGCACTCTACACACTCCCACCAATATTTATAGAGAGATGGCAGCTCCGATCACACTTTGCTCGCACAAGCACGAAGCCGAAGACCCCAGCCTGAAGATGACGAGTGGGACCTCGTTGAAACGTCACCAAGATACTCTCAATCTTACATGGGAAAAGACCCGAATACGCCAAGACCTGCATATACTGTATATACATATACATATACATATATACATACATACATACATACATACATATATATATATATAATTTTGATACTTTAGATTGAATTTGGTTAGTCATAAGAATAATTACTTAAACAAATAAACAAAGTGTTTATCCCCAAAGATGACAAAAAGGTCCAATTACCATGAAAAATTGTATTTATTACAATATTTAGATGGGTATATTCAGACATAATTTCTTTTATTTAGAGAGAAATACAAAATGCTTTGCTGAAGTAGGAACATATGGAAGCAGATAAGCTCCCTATGGTCCAAGTGTTCATGGTTGATACACAACTATAAAGTAGTTCCACCTTTTCTTTCTTGTATTATATATTGAAATAGATAAAATGCAACCATAGTTACCAACTGTCCTGACTTCCCAGAATGTCACATTTTAAACATGAGACCCCAAAGCAGCTGAGAACTATGGATATATTGTTCGCTTTAGAATTTTTGTTTTTATTCACCACCATCAATTCTACCAGCTTTAATGTCCATTTGATCAAAAGAGGATTTAAGTGCCTCCAGTTGCTGAAATCATGCAAAGACTGCAAAATTATAATATAATAAACTTGATTGCATTTAAATCAATTGGCTCTTACCTATATTTTAAAATTGGGCCCTCTATTCCCTCTGCCTCAAAGACTGCATTTTATTACTTGCTAGGAGGAAGATTTGAAAAGGTTTTGCTGCTCCTAAGGTCTGATGCCATGCAATAGGAAACATATATTGAAGATATTATAATATTCTGTTTATTATAAGCCAAATATCAGAGGGATGAAAGTGGAAATTAAAGATTTTTTTAAAAAATCAGAAGCCGCTTTACTGTTACAAATCTTATTATGCTTGTGATTACAGCAATTTTGTTTAAGAAAGTTAAGGAGTCCTTTTAGCTCCCATCAGTCCAATCTTGGAATAAGCCCCAGTAAACTAGCAGAATAGACTGTATTGTATAGGTTAACCAGGTGCCCAGAATCAAAATAGTCTATAGGAAGCAACAGTGCATAGCCCATAAAATATTTTAAACTTATTTGCACAAGCATAAAAAAGGACAGATGTTTGGAAGAATCTGAAGCTGTGCTGTTTGTGTGGTGAGTTTTGTTATGTGGCATAGATGAACTGAACCACGAGACTCTTCTGAGAGATGACTTGCAAAACATAATCTATATGCAACTAATACATTAATTTTTTAGGAAATGTGGCTTTAATGGGGTGAATTTTGAGCCAGAAAAAATGAAATATGAACCTCAAAGCTTTTTTTCAAAAATGGATGCTAAGGAAATAATTAATTTGATTTTTTGTTTTGTTGTATCTGTACAAAGTTCACTTAATTAGGACTTGGGAAATAAATATGGGTGGCAGCAAAAACCACTATATATTGTTCTATTTAAGGCAAATTTAAACTATCACACTCCTATTTCTGATTCTGAAATGTTAGTAGATATAGAGAGGATGCCTCTCACTCTTTATGTAACTCTGGGTCACATTTTTAAATGTGTACTGATATTAAATCATGAAGCTACTTTGTTAAGTCTTTCTGTCCTAGAAAAAAATCTTTTACCAGATCCCAAGCTAAGAGAATATTATGTAAATTATATTTTCCTATAAATTTATCCATGAATATGTTTTTCATGGGTTCTGATGCTTTGAAAGACAAACAAGATTCAAAATCATGATGCGTTCCATAATCATGATTGCCAAATTGAACCATAGAAAAATGAATTATCTCTTTCAAACACTTTTCAAATATCTTGACTATGGTGAGTTCTTTGCTGTTCGAGGCATATATTACATCTCTCTAAACACTAAACATTACTTTCTTTGATTACAAATATAAGATTCCCTTGGTAGACATTAGTTTTATAATGCCTTCTGTATCTCAAAAGCTGCTCATATCTATGTGTATTTTCTTATCTTCTTATCTGCCCACCCAGCTCTCTTTGACATGACTCTGTATGGCTTTCACTGAAGAACTTCAAATACACAGCATAGAATTATTCATGTTCTACTACAAGTTTTGAAACATTACCTTGACTTTCCATTCACAGCACAAAACATATATACCAAACATAAGATAATTATGTTCAATCATGCTCACAATGTTTTTGTGTTCCTACCACCACTGAAAACACTTAGTATGTACTTTCATGTCATCTTTCTTGCAACAATTGCAGCATCTCCACAGTCACATAAAAAAAATAAGGCATTTGGTAACCAGCATGTATATACTTATGTTTGCAGAGGGTCGTGATTGCCATTTGCCATATGGCTTCTGACAAGAAAGGGAAGCAGAATTTGCTTAATAACCGTATAATCATTCAAAAACTACAACAACCGTAGCAAAAACGGTCATAAAATCTGGTGCAATTCACTTAGCAGTGGCCTGGCTTAGATCCCAGTCAATGTCCAGCTCTACCATTTTCTTAAGGCAAAGAGGGCAATCTTGACTTGTTCTCAGCCAGGACATGCATTTAAATGTTTCCCCTCATAGTATAAAATGGTAATGTGTCTTCTCAAGAACTCAAAATATATCAGAACTTATTCCATGTCGCATTCAGTACTAAATATGATGTTTATGACAAAATAGAGCCCTTAAGGTCTTTGCAATGCATTTCTTGTAAATAATTACAGAAGCTTTATTTATCCAAATTGATCATTATGGCTTATGTTTTTAATGAAGTCCATACCCTCATGCCATTAATTTTTATTTAAGGGAAAACTCTGCTTGAAGTCATAACCCCCACTACATTGACTCCAGCTGAAGCCAGAAAAAGTCCTAAATCTTATATCTCTGAGCAAAATATCAAAAACTAGAGATGGAAATGTCTCTTTGAATTAATTTTTTCATGTTCCAATAACCATCTTACTTTTGGAGAAAAGATATAAAGAAAGAAAACATTAAATAAACTATTTAATCAAAAAAAGTACATTTGCTCATATTTACATTATTGGGAACTATCTTAAGACCATATGGGAAAAAGCTGATTAAACTACTAAGCTATTTTTTTTAATGTGGATCATATTAAGGTCTTAGGGTTCCCTTCTGAAAATCCGTATGCACCCTTTAAGCTTAAAATAAGGTATTTCCTGTCTATTTCACTTTAAATTAGAGATGAAGACCAATTTTCATCTATTTCCTAGCCTGAAATATTTCTGCAATTACTGTATGCAACCATAAGTGAATACAATTTACAAAATACATTCTCCATGTGAGTTGAAGAGAGGCTGCTGTGGGGAAAGATGAATCAAAGCCTTCCTTTTGTTTAGTCAGAAAGGGAAGCCATTTTTAGGAAGGAAGCAAGTGGCTCCTTTATTTCGCCAATGGAAGTAGCAAAGGAATAATAACAACAGCAGCAGCAGCAACATGGACTTGACTCTCTCTTTCTACCTTAATTCTGTCTCTGCTACATGCATTTATAAGCATATACAAAGATACTGCATTATAAACATATATGGCTCTCATAAAAGATAAGATCACAATACATTCAAGCTGCATGGAAAGTGTACAAACTACAGGTATTTTTTGGCCTGGCAGCCCAGATATTTTCTAGACAAGAATTGGGATGAAAGATGCCAGGGATAATATTTCAAAGTGCACATTAGCCAATATACTACCAACATATAGTTTGGACCTTCAATGTATTTAAAAGTAGGTTTAGAATTACCTCATAACAGTAATAAACATTGTACTTTCAGTTGGCTCAGATTCGCAATAACTATAATTCCTCTTATAAGACTAAGAAAAAATAGTTTGCTTCATTCAAATAAATAAATAGAGCAACTAAATTATAACACCACAAAACTGATACAAGAACATATTTTAGTCCCTTGGGGACATAATTCATTAAATTAATTCATTAAATGCCTGGTTTGCTCTTCTCTGATCCTCAGAGATGAGAACACTCCAACCCAAATTTAAGATTTTGCATGAAATATTAAATTAATGGAATAAATTGGGAGCCCAGGTTTGCTTTCCAACCCAGAATCCCATTAATTAATTATCTAGATTATGTTAGATTTATCATATTTTGTACTTTATGACATTTTATTTTTATTTTATTTTGTGTGTCACTTTCACCATTTTGAGTGGGTAGCTATATAAATCAAATAAGTATTTGATGATATTGTACACCACCCACAGCCCCTTTCCACGGGAGATGGGCAGTTACGAAATGTGAAATATAAATAAATAAATAAATAAATAAATAAATAAATAAATAAATAAATAAATAAATAAATAAATAAATAAATATCATAGAAATCAATGAACTTTATTTAATATGTTGCAGCTTTTCTTACAACTGATATAAAAATGGCATCTGTTTTACGTTTTGGTTTCTTCTCATATATCATGAAACAGCTTTTCAAGAAGTATCCAATCATACAAAATTTGAAAATTTGAAAATTTTCCTGGCCATTAAATCCTATTTTTAAAATACAGTAGTACACTGTTACCAATCAGTATTGCCATTGCTGCTAATGTCGAATCTTGCTACATCCTGATGTGGTCAAAGACTTGTCCTGATCCAAAGCCTTCTCTGAAACATCTCTGACCCTCTCTGCTCCTACATTTTCACTTGGTCGGCTTTAAGACCACAATTTCCTTTCATCTGATCAAGATTCATCTGCTTCTTGTTTGAGGTTCAGGGTTTTAGTATTCTGGAGATCATGTGTTTTTCTATTACTTTTTAAGAGTTGTATACTTAAAAATACCTTGGTCTTTTTTGTCTACCTTTCTGTAGATTTGACATCTGGTGTGTTGATGGCACCCTTCCATTTGAGCACACATGTCTGATCAATAAACAGCTTCTTGAACCTTTCTTGTAGAGATTTCCAGATGATCACTGTATCTGTTTTTAATATTTTTTTTCTTAAATTCTGTTCTGCCACTATAGCTTATCTTATTTAAGGAACGCATTCATGAAGTTGTTTTAATTTATTCATTCCAGTATGTGATTATTTTATTATTTTATCTAGAAAACAAAAAAAATAATAAGTTTCTGAAACTGGGATCAACCACAACTTCCTGAAATTTTATTAGTTTCTCTTCTGTATGGATTATTTATAAAACCTTCACTTCTTTAACACAAGAATCCAAATATTAATACTTTGAGCCAGTCTGAATTTGTTTCTCCTGCCCAAAACTTGTATAATACATTATCCAACTTGTTGGATAATACATTATCCAACATTATCCACTTGTTGTCTTTATGTAAGCATCTTGCATTGGTATGGTCATATGGAATGAGTGACAAATATATTTTTCCCCTGGAATTTTGCTCTCCCTCATCAAAGAATAAAAACTATTAAAATTCTTGGAAATAGCAAGAAAGATTACTTGTTTAGTTTTTAAACATTCACAGGTGTCATTCAAAATGTATAGTATAGTATGCAATATGTATACATACATATAGTTTAATGAACAATGAAAAATGAAAAATAAACCAAAATTAAAATTCAAAAAGAAGAAAAACTTGAATCTGATGTTAAAAACACTTCTACCCAATTCTAACGTCTGTCCTACATTGGCCAAAAAGATTAGAGTAAGAACTTAATAAGAATCTGATAAGTAAATTCTCTTCCTATTTTGGGTGTCTTTAGCCTTCTGAGGACATGGTGAGTTGTTGATACAAAAAAGATTTTTCTCCAGATGTCTCATGTGCTCACTATAAATACTGCAAACATCTAAAGCTGACTAGCTGTAAGACAGATGTTTTGAGTTTGGAAAGGTGCTTGTACTAGTGTAGGGACCATAATTCAGTAGCAGAACACATGTTTCACATGCAGAAGATACGAGATCCATCCTTGGCCCTTTTTGTGAAATGCGGAATTGAACAGTGATAAAAATCTCTGCACGGAACTAGAAAAATTCTCCCATTATACTAAACAACCCTGGGCTTATTTACTTTTTATTAAACAAATTTATATAGCTGCCCAACTCACACATAAGTGACTTTAGGTGACTTAGAAGATTTACAACATTTGGCTTAACAGATAAATACACTGACTTGATTGAGATCATATTCAGTCATATTCAGTATTTGCCAAAGGGGTTTCAATTTACACTGATACCATTTTTTACAAATAAAACATTAATGTTGTTTTCTTTTCCTTCTCTACAAGATGCATTTTAGCTGAAGTTCTTTTTTTTTTTTAAAAAAAAAAGTCTGTACAGCACCTTACAGAACATATGGTGCAATAATAACAAATTAGACAACATGATAATGCTATGTATACTTCTTGAAAATCGTTTGTTCTGCTGCACAGAATTGGTTCTATAAATGTCAATCTACAAGACTACCTTTTTTTAGATTAAGAATTTTTTAAAAAGTTAATACTATATTGTTATTTGTGAATAATAAAGGGAAAACAAAGAAAAAAGGAAGAAGAGAGCTGCTTGGGAAACGTAGATACCGGTAGTTATTTAGTCTTTAATTTCTCCCTTCTCTATACTCCAATTGATTTGCAGTGTTTATAAACTTTTAAACCTTCTTAAAAACCATACTCTGTTTGTATTTGCTTTGTTGCATGATATGTTGTATCATGTATGGAAACCATTCTTGCTTAAATTTGGTTAATCTGGTGTGTGGATAGAAACTCTTGTTTTTGTCATTGTGTTTTCTCCCACATTTTAATTCTCAATCAGACATTGTACGTATTCTATCTTTCTTCCAAAGGTAGGCAAAATTTATCCTTACAGCCATGAGCATGTATCTCAGTAAATTATAATGTTCTTTATGTATTTATTTCATTACATTACATTACTGTAATTGTTTCCAACATGCAGACATTTCAAGGAGAAACTAACAATGAAATCATTGAGTGTATTCATGCTTTATCAAACTTTGTCAAACATGTCCTTTAAAAATTTTGTCTTCTTTCATATTCTTATACCATAAACATCTATGAAACCCATTAGCTAGGCCTGCTCCATCAGGAATTTTATTCACTCTGTTAACTTACCTGCAAAAGGAGAGGAGACTAAAACAGAAGAATGTGTGGCATATTCTAAAATTTGGTTTCATAAAATTTAGAAAAGCAAGATGTTTTCTGTCTTTTGGATCTTGTAAAATTTTGAATTTATTTCTACGTCCCTTCCTGCTCTGTATAAATTTGCTGATTACTTGCCATTCTTAAATTTTTCTCTGAGACTGAAATTGGTGCCATTTGAAACCATTTTTTATTGAATAGTACATTCATTCTGATAATTACAGTTGGTTTTATTAAGGAGCACTTTAAATTTCTCCACCTTTTGCGATTTATTTTGATTTCTTGATTAATTTAACAGTTATTTT
The DNA here is from genome assembly GCF_001527695.2 of Protobothrops mucrosquamatus. Taxonomy (NCBI): domain Eukaryota; kingdom Metazoa; phylum Chordata; class Lepidosauria; order Squamata; family Viperidae; genus Protobothrops; species Protobothrops mucrosquamatus. Next base: position 413,589 of record NW_015386080.1, on the reverse strand, counting down.
AATATATTTCTTGATTATTATTTGTCAAACATAAACCAGGATATTTTATTAACTGGGTTATCTGACAACCAAACATTTCCTGCAAGAGATTTTCTAGTCCTTGAGATAAATATTATGTAATTATTTTGGTCATTGATTTTATATTTAGAAAAATCTCCAGAGCTGTGAGTTAACAGAATTATTGATCATATTTTTATCCTTTTCATTATATAGTGTAAGCAAAAATTAATTTACATCAAAATATTCAATGGAGGCTGAGAACATTGTGTTAGAAAATAAGTCCAAAAGATTTAGCTAAAGTCACAGAGCCACAATCCTGCTAGGTCAGGCTAAAATATCCTAATCTGGGAATTTGTTTCTCAGATCCTTGCAAACAGAGATGGAGGCATATCCTTCTTGCCCCATTGCTTCACTGAAACTGATATCTTGCCTCAGCATGTTTCCAAGACATTTTAACCCCCTTTTAAAACTATACAAGTTAATAGTTATCTCTATGTGATAACCTCCTTGTCCATTTCTTCATACATGTTTAATCCTCTTCCTTCTCCTCCTCCTCCTCCTTCTCCTACTATTCGTACTGCCAAACCATGCAACAAAAAACAAAAAACAACACCAAAAAATTAGACATAAACATAAACAAACACCCCTCTAAAAATTTTGAGAGAAAATAATAAAATGTAAAATAAACAAATAAAAATGGCATTCTGGCAGCCCCTTTCTCTTTTTCTCTATCCCCACTATTGTTCCCTCAATCTCTAATTGCTACTTGGATAATTCTTTTATACATCATTTGGATATTATTGGTTGGTTGTGCTTGCATCATTTTATTAATTAGTAATAAAATTTAAAACAAAGTTTTTTTCCTTCAAAAACTATTTTTAAGTGTCTTAATTTGCCTTGCCATGTGATATATTGTATGTAAGTCTGACCTAAATTTGCTTAGACTTCTGTGAATGCATCCTGTTGGTTTTTACACTGCCATGTAGCCTTCCACTTTAGATTCCTAATCCTGTATTGATAGCAAGATTTCTCATTTACACTGTTGCACCAGATGAATTCTTCCTGCTGTCACCATGTCTTAATAACCATAATGCTTTCATTAATGTTTTCTATGATCATCACTATAAAATAGTTGTGGTTTTAATTCAAATATTGTTTTCAAAATTTTCTGGATGTTTGGCTTTTTTTTTGTAATATTTTGGGGGGGCGGATTTTTAACATTACCACATATGATAAAATGTTATTTCTTTGACTTCTTTGACTTGATTTATTCATCTTGGCAATCATTGCCAAGATGAATAAACGTCTGTAAACGTTTTGTACTAGTTTCTCCTCAGATTGTAGTTTGGTGTAAATTTTATTGATATTTTTTCCATAAGTTTTTCCATCAATCTTTAATGCTGTTACTGCTGTGTATTTTGACATTCTGCTTACATGTCATAATTCTGTAATACTATAACAAAGTAAAAAAAAACTATGTGTATATATGTGTGTGTATATATGTGTGTGTGTGTGTGTGTGTGCATCCGTGTATGTGTATGGGATTCGCATTTTTAACGTTATTATGTATATATATATATATATATATATATATATATATATATATATATATATATATATATATATATATATATATATATATATATATATATAACACAATAAACTAAAAATAAAAGGTTGTCTCCTAGGTAAATTCATGACTGATAGCACTTAAAAAAAGTGAGACCACCAGGAGAATTATGAAACCATAAAAAGGTTTAATAAATATAAAATGCCGAGCTTTCGCCGGGTCCTCCCGGCTTCATCAGGGCAAACTGCCACGAATGTGAGATGTGCTTTATAAGGATGGAATCTTTTGCACACGGCCCCTCGATCGTGTTGTGGGGCCCAACTGCTCCGTCTG
>NW_015386080.1:361678-409944 GCF_001527695.2 Protobothrops mucrosquamatus | reverse complement strand
TATTGTTCCTTGTCCATTACAACTGTGGCTCTCCCTTTGTCAGCCGGGATCACCATAATGGACTCATCCCTTTTTAATAGATTTAACGCTTCTATTTCATCTCTGGGTAACATCTGGACATCTCTGTGCGCCATAATGAGGCCCGTGACCTGTTGCCTCAACATGTTTTTAGCCTCCTCCCTTACCCTTAGGTGTTGTACGACTCTTGGGTATGTTCATATTCAAAAACTAAAACACAGATCACCGAGACTAAGGAATTTATTTAAAAACTTAGCTTTCGTCAGTGGCTGCTGATATCGTCAGAGTTCTAGCCAGGATTGAGAATCAGGTTCTTATAATCTCTGTGATGCCAATTGTTTGGCTAACAAGCATGTTACCAGTCTATTCAGCTCCCATCCTCCCATAGTTAATTGCTCTGTTGTTTCCGACATGCTCATTGGCAGATGTTTGAATTTTGGCGCTTTGCTTCTCTCCTTGCACCCTGCCCATGCGGAGCGTGTGTTCTACCATGTGCAGTCATCTTGCCGCTTTGCTGGCATTTCCATATGCGATGCTGTCATTTCAGCTGGTTGTTCTTTCCTGCTGTCAGCCACAGATCCCCATTGACAAGAACAGACCAATGGAGGATCACAATCTTTCCCCAATGGACTCAGTGTCATGTCAAACAATCGAGAGGAGGCAGACAGCAAAAGATCTGGACATCAAAAGATCTGGAACCAACATGGACAGGGACGATGACAGCAGGAAAGAACAACCAGCTGAAATGACAGCATCGCATATGGAAATGCCGGCAAAGCGGCGAGATGACTGTGCGCGGCAGAACACACGCTCCGCACAGGTGGGGCGCAAGGAGAGGAACAGAGCACCAAAATTCAAACAGCTGCCAACAAGCACAACGGAAACAATGGAGCAATTAACTGTGGGAGGCCGGGGGCTGAATAGCCAAACGATTGGTGTCACAGAGATTATAAGAACCTGATTCTCAATCCTGGCTAGAACTCTGACGATGTTAGCAGCCGCTGACAAAAGCTATGATTTTAAATAAATTCCTTAGTCTTGGTGATCTGTGTTTTAGTTTTTGAATACACACACACACACACACCTCTATATTACATCTACATCTACATTGATACTAATCGAGGAAGAGAGAGAGAGAGTCTCTCTCTCTCTCTCTCTCTCTCTCTCTCTCTCTCTCTCTCTCTCTCTCTTTTCTATAAAACTTTACCAGCCTTTGGCAAAGAGCACTGGCAAATAGCTAAATGTGTTTACTATTTGAGTTTACTATGATAACCACTATGACTAATTTTTCCTGACATTTTCCACTACATGTCACTAACATCAAAAGAGAAAAATGCAACAATAAAATAGATTGTCAAGATATATATTTTGCAAGGTATTTTTATTTAATTTTATTGCAGATTATATTATAAAGGTAAAACTAATACAACTGATATAGAAGAGAAATATAAAAAACAATGAAATGTGAAAAAATGAAAAAAGAGAAAAGAGAAAAAGAAACCTCTCCCTTTATCCCCAGCAAGTGTAGGTCAACATTAACAACTTATCACTATCTCTGAAAGTAAAACAAAACACCTCCAATAACTCTCCCATTTTTATAACCCATCTCTAAAACCTCATCTCTCCATATTAATCAGCAATAATTCATTAAGGATTATCAGAAATAATAACTATTACAAATTATATCTATTAAACCAATTTGAATCCTTCCTTTATATTTACATTTCTATTTAAGCATATCCCCCTTATTTCCTCTCTTCGAATAAATATTTTTAAAACATCATTATCCAGTGCCATACAAAAAAACTGTTACACATGACCAGAAATAGCAATTCATTATTTTAACTTAGATCAAATAAGCTAATTTTGTATTGCTTTTTTTCTCCCAAAAATCTTTGAAGCCTTCAAATAAAGTTCTAACATTTATTTTCTTATATTCTCTGTCTCCTTGCTTAAAAATATTGGCATCTTTGTCAAGTCCCTTTTGTAATTCCAGTGTGGGAACTGTTATAAATCCATTGTTTAAAAAAAAGTACACATCACTCTTCTGGTTTATTGTTTGTATGTCATCGTTATTAAATTATCTTCCAATTTCATTTGTAAAGCCATTAGTTTCATCTTTTTCCTATAATTATAAAATAAATAATTTAAAAAAACTCTATATTTTTTTTAAAAATCAACCAAGTCAATTTCAATGTTATTCAATTGTTTGTTCCTCTTCAATAATATCTTCTGATTCTTCTGTAAAGATAAATAACTTTAAAACTTCCTGTGCCCATTCATCAAAAATCCAAATGTCTGGACTCTTTTTTAAGTAGTATTCAAGCTGGATATAGGACAGAAAAGGAATTGGTTATTCTCACTGATCACTTCTATTGAGATATGGATGAGGGGACTGCGACTGAGTTAGTCAATTTCCCCCTTGCTCTGGGTGTAATCATTAGTTGGGGTAAAGTATCATCAGTGCTAATTGTACTCCACTTTACATTGCTACCTTGGGCTGTAGGGCAAAAGCTCTTGACAGCTTTGTTTGGTACTTGGAGATTAGCAGCGTCTTTATGAGGCTGAACTGAACCCAAACAATGCAGAAGTATTGTTTGCCCAATGAAGCTTTTCATCAATACCAATGTTGACTTCAGGTGAGCAAGTTCAGCATGAAAGTCCTTCTACACTGGAAGCTACATTGGAAGCTTCAGCTATACTAGGAGCTTCAGTAACTCATACTCTTATTACCACCCAGTTATACCACTACTGTGATATATCATAGTAACATCAGGCTGCTTTAATATACAGTTATCAGACTGCTTTTAAAAACTATTTAGAAGCTGCAATTAGTCCATAAATTATGTTTCTGTGTGTTTGTTTGTGTAATACCCACATTGCTTGCTTATATAACATGCACTTTGTTAGGATGTAGTTTCTGAAAGTTGCCACCATAATACATTAGTTAGACTTGAAGGTGATGCATCCTTTATAATTTCATGTCGTTATGGCACTATTAAGACAGTGTCAATAATTGTGTGGCTGAAATAAACCTGTAGTTTTTTAAAATTATGAATCCTTTCCTCATTTCAAACTGGTAACTCCATTTGGATGAAATTATTAGAGTTTTCAATGGGAACCAGAGATCCAGAGATTTATGATGGAAGTTTGTGAGCTGCCTGTCAGAATTGATGTAAAAACTGCTCTTCCCTGAAAATTCCAATTGAGAATTTGTTTTCTCATTAGAAAACAATGCTAGCAAATAACCTTAATATTAACTTTCTACCTCTTGTCTTTGGAAATGAAACTATTTATAATCAGTGTTTCTCAACCTTGGCAACTTGAAGAGGTATGGACTTCAACTCCCAGAATTCCCCAGCTAGCACAGCTGGCTGGGGAATTCTGGGAGTTGAAGTCCATACCTCTTCAAGTTGCCAAGGTTGAGAAACACTGATTTATACGAATAAGATATCCAATGAATAAGATACTTTGTAAGCATTTCAGCACAAGACACTTGGCCCTTGGGACTGTCATCAGAAATGTAACTGTTCCCTTAGTAGCATCTCTTTGTCCTGTTTTCCAAGGTCTTTTCCACATACTATTACAATAGGTAAGCTCTCCCTTAGAGAGTAATCTAAGACTTCCAAATGAGCCCACATTCTGAAAAGCCAAATATCCCTTGAGAAGTCTATAATGCTGAAAAAGATAGAAGGAAATAGAAGAAGACAATGACAACCAGCAACAAGGTGATAGATTCAATTAAAGTACTGAAGAATGCCCTGCAGATAATGTACCTATGTGGTCACTAAGAGTTAACACTAATTTAGGACACATAAGCAAGCCAGCTTCTGAGAAATTTTTTATATAGAATAGCCAGGCAAACAAACCAGTTCTTTGTTATTGTTGGACCTCTTTGTTTAGGGAGCTAGAGTAGATTTACCAAATAAACAAACAAACAAACAGAAAACAAAATATTGTTCTCCTAAGAAAGTTGGCATCATTTATCATAGTCATTTAGTGCTCAAGAATAGCATTGCATATACATATATTTATTTGCATATTCTTATATATACATGCAAAATGAAAAGCATACACAGATGTAACATTAATAGCTAGCACATGTCTCTCTTGCAGCTTGAAAATTTTGCCCTTTTCTTTATGGATGAAATTCCAAATGAACTGTTTACAACTGCCCAGTTAAAGGAATGACAAGAAACAGATAAAATTGTGTTAGTGTAATTTTAGCTCATAGAATACCAATTAATATTTCCTGGAATAGATTTCAGTATATATAATGTGTCTCCTACTCTTAGGAATAATCACCAGAAATAGCTACGGCAATAGATTCATCTGCTAAACAGCATGATTTTTATAAATAAATAAATAAATCTATGTGAGGAAAAAATTATTTGGTATAAATGATGGGAGGGTTATATTTGAACTATCTTGATATAGCCAGTTACTAGAATAATTATGTGTCTCAATCTAGAGTAGAGACATCCTCCTTGTGGTCCCCAGATGCTTTGTTCAGCTCCCAAAATATTTTTCTATTGACCATACTTCTTGAGACTGAACAAGGTTGAATTCCTGAAGACTACAGGCCTCTACTCTAAAGAGAAGGATTTCATCTTAACATTCACTGGAATGTTTCCTGGTTAGGAAACCAGAAAATATATGACATCTTTGCAAGATACATCATGGCTGGTTTTTTGTCAGATGATCCAGCAAGCAAAGGACAAGCTTAAATAATTCAAAGCAGCCATCTCTATTATATTCCAAAGCATCTTTTCATATGGTGGCTGACCAATATCATTTTTAAAGGAGGGAGGAAGGGAGGGAGGGAGAGAGAGGGGGAGATGATGGATGAGAGGTTTTAAAAGATAATCTGGGAATCTTCAGTCTCTGAAAGCTTGAACATCTCCTACATATTAAATTCAAAATGTTATGTTTACTTCATCTGCTGTATGGAAAACAAAAAGAAAAGTTGCATCCCCAAATATTATACCTAGAAAAACACATTAAAACTTAAACTAGGAATGAAAAAAACAACATTATTAGACCAACTCCTAATGAAAGCAATAATAAAATAATAAAATTAGTAAGATGGCTTTTCATACGTGTGTCAAGTTCATGTTTATCATTCAAATTTTATACCTTTGGCCATTTTCTATTGAAATTCATTTCACACAACAAAGTAGCACTTCTTCATGGTAATTATTAATTTAATATACATTTTTAACTCTGTAAGCTTATAAATTTATCTCAGTTACTGTTATATATTGTCATTGCTCTATACAACCAAAATATTTTTTCCTCAAGAACCTGTCAAAGAATTAGTTGTGGATCCTGAGACAATTCAGCATATTTTAGTAAAATAAACCATTAATGGTAATTAATTTACAGGCCATTACAAAAATAATAGAAGCAATGTGTGTCTTTAAAATATTTCATCATCAGGTATAAATATAAATAATTTTTATATTGCAAGAAAAACTCTTCTCTATCATTAAATTTTTGGAAGCTAAATTAATGAGTTTATACTGATCTACTAAAAATTACTCTGAGATCTGTCAATAGAGCCTGATGATGAGTTGGCTGTGGTGAATTGGCCATAGTAAATTGGCCATGGTGAGTTGACCATGGCAAGCTGGTCGTGGCGAGTTGGCTGCAACATGTTGTCCCATTCCGGGCCAGAATAGATCTATTAGGGAAGTTTCTCTATACATTTTCTGTACAGTTGACCATTTAGATAAAAATAGATGCTATCAAAACAGATGACCTTTTGTCATATTGTGATCAGCTGAGATATAGCAGCATTTATTTTTGTTATTTCTTCTAAAGCAGAATGAAATAACAGCTATATCAACTATTACTAATCATAAATCAAGCCTATTATTGGGACATTCGGTGAATGATAAGAATGAATGGGCTTCTAGTTTTGTGCAGTAGTGCAGCAGCTGAGGGATTGCAGGACTCTGCACCCTATGGCCGATTTCTTTTCTGTTTGGGGACCCTAAATGGGCCTAAACTCACCCCAGAGGGACGACAAAGGAGGGGTGCCCCGCCGACCTGGAGAGATGGCGGTCAATCCAGTCATCCAGGAAAAGCCGTCCAGAAACCAGCAGAAGAAAACTAGCTTCACTCCAGAATCTAGCCCAGGCTACAAGCAGCCGAAGCCAAAAAGCATTAATTTAAGCTTGATCGAAACAACACATGTGGAATTGGGTAAGAATACTGATTCTCTCTCTTCTACTTGATAATTGATTTCTTGGAAAAAACCCTAAAAAGCAAAAATCCTCCGAAAGTGAGAAGGAGGGGAACTTTTGTTCCATCGTCCCACAGACGAAAGTGGCAAATTAAAATTTTAATTTAACAGAAATATATTGAAATGAAATGAATATAAGACTTAAATTTGGATAAGTTTGAAATTGGTGGAATTAGTTAAGATTTTCTTTTCAAAAGACTATTGATGAAAACAGAAAAAAGTAAGTGCTCGTTTTGAAAACTGAAAAATGAACTGGTGCTGACATCTAGAGATGGATGAAAATATACGATTGTAGTTGGTCTGATACAGAAATTGGCAGAAAGCCCAGAAAAAGATAACCTGTTTTTGTGCCTTTCAATGTTTTAACTAAACAGAGAACAGCTGTAACAAAGAAAAGAAAATACAAAGCAAGAACTATAAACCTTAGGAAAAAAAACTGATCTTCCTGGATTATAAATACTTATTGAACTGTGACTCTAAAGCTGTTTGCAGATAAAGGAAAACTTTTATTTTGGCTATCATGGAACATGGAATATGGATCATAGAACATGGAACATCAGAATATCAAGAGGAAATGTATGCTATGTTGCAACTAATACAAATGACAATAACTTCAAACCATGAGGAAATTAAAAACAACTTTGAAAATATAAATGAACCCATCTTCAATTTAACCTCACAACAAAAAACCTCTCAGAAAATAAAAAGAGAGCATTCAAATAAAGCAGACAACTGAACATAAACCAGAGGAAAGAGATTTAAAGATGGAACCCAACAATGGATGACTTAATCCAGGTGGAGAAAAATTTGCAGGAAATACCAGACATGGAAAAGATAATCTACATTTCAAGATTGCAAAATAAGTCTGAGGACAAGAAAAAAAGATTTTAAAAAATGGATTACATTGCTGTCAGGAGAACTACAAGTACTTGAGAGACAAAAAATGATAAGAGAAATTAAGAGAGAAAGAAAGAAAAAGATTTTCAATGAATATGAAGGGGCGAAACATTCCTACAAAAACATCTTACCTGACCAGTTTCTTGTACCTACAACAACATCTACAAGACTATGGGAAGACCTTCTGGTCCAGCAAAGCATACTGATTAGGAAAGATGTTTGGGGGGGGAAAAAGACTTAAGTTAGAATTAAGAAATTAGATGATGGGATTTATCAGGTGGAATATCTAAAGATTAAACATCTGTTTGAATATGGTTAAATAAATAGAAAAATTCTGGATATAAATGAATTTTAGTTTAAGAAAGATGGGCCCCTCAAGTAACATAGTATTTTTATGATATGAGAAATATAAAAATGTTGGGATGGTTTATATGAAAGAAATGTTTTAAATACTTAAATGTAATTGATTTTGAGAAAATCTCAATTGATAAGAATGTTTTGAATAGATTTAAAAGATTAGTGGTTTTTACTTGTAGAAATACTATAAAATGTTTATATTCAATTGTTATCTATCAAAATACTAAGAAATGTACTAATTTAAGATTGATAAAAGAGAATATTATTGGAAGAATAGAAAATCAAGAAAGCTACTATGAGGAATATGGAATTATAGAAATTAATTGTTATTGATTGTTTTTAAATATAAACTCAGACAACATACTGTTTACCAAATATTAATGTGATTATGTCAAAAATCAATAAACTATATTAAAAAAGGGAATGAATGAATGTTTATGTTATGGAAATAATTCTTTGTGTACAACAAAAATCCATTATAAGAACAGCACTGTATCATTCAATTGTTCTATCTTTCTGTTTGTGATAAAATAGTTCTTTGCCACTACACACCAATGTCCAATAAATATAAGGTGATTTGAAGCATACAATGGATATAAATTTGAATATCAATTTTGGTTTGTTAGGATTTATTTATTTCAATTTCACAGACTCCAAATAACACATAAGACCTATGGTTACATGGCCAACAATATAATAAACACAGCAAAGCCTAAAACAAAGTCTTAGGTGATGATGATGATAATATTACCAATATGGATAACACATTTGAAAATGAATCTTCTGTATAATAAATAAAGACCAGCTATGTTTAATTTAGTGATGTTTAAGTGCCAAGATTATGGGGCTGGAATAAACAAAACCTTCCTGAAGCAAGTAAAGTGACACTTATAATTGATTTTGCAGTTTTATTGTGTTTTTAATAGTTTTACTACCCCTGCTTATTTGTCCTATTCTAATTATGCTTAATGGGAAAGCTGGCTGGCTGGTGCATGCAGAAATATTAAATTCCCTCTTTTTCAAGGATACTCTTTTTGTTTTCTGTACTATCGTGCAGAAAAAGGTATTTTCTAGTTTAGTTGAATTCTCCAAACATGGATGGAAGGTTGCATCCCTTTACCTAGCTGTTTTTATCTCTTGAATGAGATAACTGGAATAACTTCAAAGTTTCAAAGGGCAAAGCCCAACTATGAGTATCTGAGGTCAACAAAGAGCCCATTGTCAGAAGGAAATAATTTTCTCATTCCTTTTGGACCATGTTATTTATAAAGGTGGTCCTTGACTTACAGCAATTCATTTAGTGACTGTTCAAAGTTACAATGGCACTGAAAAAAGTGATCTATGACCAGTGGTGGAATTCAGCCGGTTTGCACCACTTTGGCAGAACCGGTAGCTAATTTTTTGTTGCCCAGGCCCCAAATGGACTTTCGCACACAGCATCCACACAGAGAACTGGTTGTTCACATATTTGAATCCCACCAGTGCCTGTGACTGTTTTTCACACCTACGACCATTGCAGTATCCCCATGATCACCTTATCAACATTCAGATGCTTGGAAACCAACTCATGTTTATGACAGTTGCAGTGTCCCAGGGGTCATGTGATCACCTTTTGTGACCTTCTGACAAGCAAAGTCAATGGGGAAGCCAGATTCACTTAACAACTGCAGTGATTCATTTAACAACTGTGGCAAGAAAGGTAGTAAAATGGGGCAAAATTCATTTAACAAATGTCTCACTTAGCAACAGAAACTTTTGGGCTCAATTGTGGTCGTAAGTCCAGGACTACCTGCACTAGCAACATTCTTAAAATCAACATACATTCCGAAGTTTATAGCAAGTTACATTATGAAAACTTAAGCAGTGAAGCATTTTTGCATGTTAATTGCAAATTAAGAAATTTTCAGTCTTCTTCCAACTGTAGTATTAAAATAAACTTGGATTATAAATTCATATTTGCTGCAATCTGATTGATTTTCGGACATTTAATCACTTATATAAATGCTTTTGCTTCAGGTTTCAGGGAAATGAGATTCAGATGAAATGTGTTCCATCAACATAATAGCTGGCTCACACATCACATCTATTGTGTGGATTTCGCAATGAGCATATACAGTACACAGCTATGAATAGATGTGCTAAATGCATGTGATTAAATTGTATTGATTAAAAATGACAGAGGTCAGTAAGAACAAAATATTGGAATAACTGGAACATTCAGAAATTTACTGATGTTGTTTCTCATTATGATAGTTATCAAATTCATTCCAACAGGGTTTTGGGAGGAGTTCAAATTGATCTCTAATGCCTTACTTGTATGAACTGTTGTGCTACAAAGAGAAGTGGTTTTGATGGGATACAACAGCTGTCAAGATGTTGAATGTTTGTGTCCAGCATCATCATGTTACAGCTAAATTCACTACACTGCAACAAGTTTGTACTGCTTTGTTAGCAAAAAATGACTGGCTGCAGACATGCTGTATAGAAAGCTGAAGTAAAGACATTCCCTCCCAAAAAAAAGCTAAATCATAATTGAATGCAGCTTGTTCATTTGCATGGCTTTGTAAAATCATGGAAAGAGAAAGTAGTATTTTTTTCTTCACTGATCTTTTCCAACCAATGTTCATTCTGAAAATATACCAATGACCATTTCCTTCAGGCAATTGACAGAAACTGAGTACTTACCACTATTGTGTCTTAAGATACTTTTAAAAAAAAAAGATTGTGGAAAGATGAACAGAACCAGACTTCATTTTATCTTCATGCTGGCACTGTTGCAAAATCAACTCTGCTTATATGGCTCTATTGCTGAGATGGCAAGTTTATCTTCGCTTGCCTAGGATTTTTTATGCAAGTATTCCTTGACTTACAACAGTTTATTTAATAACCATTCAAAGGCACTGAACAGAGCTACTTATGACTATTTTTCACACAACCATTGCTGCATCCCTATGGTCATGTGATCAAAATTCAGATGCTTGGCAACCCCACTCACATTTATGACAGCTGCATTGTCCAGGGTCAATGCATATCACGATTACCAGATATTCAACTGCTGGGGAGTTCCATAGCAGAATTATTAACTGAATCTTCTAAAAGTAACCCTTTCTAAAAAATACTTAACATTCTAAATCATTTCTCATTGTTCTTTGTCAGAAAATAAGCCTTTCTTTAGACAAAAAAAAAAAAAACAGTCCCACAAATTCCAGAGAAGGGGAATGTGGGAGGTATGGAAATACTGGTCTCACACATGTTGGTCGTTTGATTGTGTCATTACTGAGTCCAATGAAACCCACAGTTGCCTCAACAGAAATAATATAAAAAATATAAAAATATGTAACTTCCATCTGGCAAATGGTTAGCTTCTGCTTACTTACTGAATGTATTAATTCAGCTAAGTATACATTTTAAATTTGCCTTTTTTTAAAAATGAAAAAGCAAATTTAGCAAGATAAAAATGTAGAACGCACATTCGATGCTCATATATTAGCACAGATTTTAGCACAATATTTGCATTTAGCATAATATTTACATTGATAACGTCATCGCCTTACAGTTTTGCTAAAGTATACATTTGACTACCTTTAATTTATTCTTATATGCTACTCCAACATGTGCACATATGTGCAATCATTTCAAAAAGTGAAGACTTGCCAAGAGATGTTTTTGTGCTTGGGCAACTCTCTTGCAAATTCTAAGCATAATGTTATCAATAGGCTTTTCCCATTTCTTCTATAAGCATTCCTTACAATTTGCCCTTCTTGTTTAGACAATCATTTAAATATGAGCCAGCAGTGTGCTGCAGCTGCCAAAAAAGCCAACACAGTGCTAGGCTGCATTAACAGAGTGATAGAATCAAGATGACTTGAAGTATTAATACCACTTTACAATGCCACACTTGGAATACTGCATCCAGTTGTGGTCACCACGATGTAAAAAAGATGTTGAGACTCTAGAAAGAGAAGAGCAACAAAGATGATTAGGGGACTGGAGGCTAAAACATATAAGGAGCAGTTGCTGGAATTGGGTATGTCTAGTTTAACGAAGAGAAGGACGAGGGGCGACATGATAGCAGTGTTTCAATATCTCAGGGGCTGCCACAAAGAAGAGGGAGTCAAGCTATTTTCCAAAGTGCCTGAAGGCAGGACAAGGAGCAACGGGGGGAAACTAACCAAAGAGAGAAGCAACCTAGAACTAAGGAGAAACTTCCTGACAGTTAGAACAATTAACCAGTGGAACAACCTGCCTCCAGAAGCGGTGAATGCGCCAACACTGGAAGTTTTTAAGAAGAAACTGGACAGCCATCTGTCCGAAATGGTATAGGGTTTCCTGCCTGAGCAGGGGGTTGGACTAGATGACCTCCAAGGTCCCTTCTAACTTTATCATTATCATTATTATTATTAGTTTTTTGCCCTTCTAACTGCTATCTGCATAAATTATTGTGAGTTTATATAAATTACTTGCAGGTTCTTTTACCAAAACTTGAAGGATCCTAGTTAATAAACTGATATTACATTATAGCTCCCCAATTTTAGAGGTGATGGAAAAATTCAAGTGATATCACTTTGTTAGAATTTGGATTGCAATCTTGAAACAGAATTAAAAGGATATAAGTCTCAGTGAACTTAGTAATTTTTTTCTTCTGAATAGAAAAAGCATGTATTGGATCAGCCTATTATATGCTGTTTTAAATCTGACACTTTGACAGCTATAGTATCCATACCATCACTGTTAAGTCTTTTTTCCAATTTCCAAATTGCTGGTCAGCATGAACCCATATGCACAATTCTTTTCTAAAGTTAATCAGTTTGCTTTTTTTTCCATTTGATGGGTTTATTCTTGTTAACAGCACACAGAGCTTCCCTTTTCTTTTCAATGTGTTCATCAGTGTGACATTTGATACAAATAATACCATCTCATTTGGTAAGTACAATTTGTTCCACTAATTGGGTATACAATTATAACAAAAATGCATTCAGGCAGCATATCAGCTCTGTACTGCAATGAAAATTTCTCTGCTCCAGAAGCTGTAATCTAAGTAATTTTGGAACTACCAGAATACATACATATGACTATATAAACAAATAAAATACATAATTACAAATCAACATAAATGCAAACATATAAATACAGAACCACATATATTGGTAACTACTAAGAGTATGAAAAACATTTCAAATGTAAATTGTTTGGCATTCAAAACCGTTCTTTTCAAATGGTCAGCATTTGAAATAAAAAATGGCGTTTTGTGCAGAACAAAGAAAGAATTTTAAAGCATTTTCAGATATTTTAGGTGATGGGAATGTCATGTCTCTTGTAGTTGAAATATTTTTAAATTTCCTTGTTCGGGCCAGTACAACAGAAGAGATTGGTCATATGTTGGGTGGGCTTAAGAGATATCAGGGCATGGAGTTATGGAGTAAAACAGAAGACATTTAAAGAACACATGATAGAAAGGAAGCATGCCTACAAATTAAGACAAAGCATTGAGAAACTTGCTGCAAAGAACCTATAATATTATTTTAAAACATTTTTTAAAAATACATTTGTGTTAATGGAATTATTTTATGTTAGGAATTTCTCTGGTACTTGAAGAAGTAATTGACTTAAAAGTGGGGAGAATTAGCTTTGTGGATTTGGGTGTTTTTTAAGAACACAGCATCAAATCTTTTCTCATAATATTTTCAATTAGCATTTGCCCAATGCAAAGAAATAATACTTGAGTTCGAGGAATGCAGCATTAGAGGAAACAAATGGCTTTAATGTAATTTCAATAATGAGAAGGGGTGTTTTTTTAAAAAAAAGATCAAAAATAATTTATTGGGCCATTTTTGTCCAAGTTGTCCAAGTACTAGTTGATAGTACTTTGCCTTAACTGCTACCTTATCCATTCTTAAAAAGAAAAAGAAAAAACAAGAAATTCCTACTGTTTCTATTTTCAAAAAGGTTTCAGCAAAACAAAATAGTTTTTAAAAGTTTTGTCTGTTGGAATCCAATCAGCCTGAAACATTCTGATTTAATATTTTAGGCAGGCTGTATGTTCCAATAGTGAATATTGTATGAACCCAATCAATTGTTTCTAGTCAATAAACCATAAGCAGATTGTGAACCAGACTGTTCATATACAAATTTGTTGATGCTATTGTCTGTTGAACTAATTCAAGCTTAACTTACATACTGGAAGATATTGAATAAGGTAGCTCTAGCGTACAAATAGGTAAAAGTAGCAATTGTGGAGAATGGAAAATAGCTTACAAGTAAGTGTAAAATGATTACAAATGCTTGCCAGAAAGCAGTTTGGTTGCTGCTTTCTATACTAGCTACAGATTCAAATCACACTTTGAGGACAGTTACACAAAGATAGTAGAAAATGGATGCCAAGTTTGCTTCTTCAAATCTTTGCACAGATCCCTTGGATATAGCACCCATGTTATTCTCCAAGAGAAAAGTCTGATCCTGAAGCATTTCAATCTGCAAATTTGATTCCACAGAGGAAATATATCCTCTAAGTAGTTTAAATTATCTTTCTGTTTAATGATCAGCAGTTGCTTGCATAGTGTTTCAACTTGCCAAACCTCTCAAGATTATTTGGTTGAGGACAGGAGCTGAGAGAGGAGAATCTTATGCCCTGTTTGTTGGTTTCTCATAACCATCAAATCATAACAAATCAGAATAGTGAAAACGATATATTTTAGTCTGATCTAATGTGGTTTTTCCAATATAGCTCTATTACAGATAATGGTACAGTGCTTTTATAGCTAATAAAACTTGGCATCAATTGATTAACCATTTTCAGAACGGAGATGAAGCCTAGTTCCTGAGGCCTGTTAGAACTGTCACAGATAATCCATGTCAATAATGAAAAACATGAAGAGTCCTATGACCCGATCTTTCTGTCATACCGTATAATATCAGGAATTCCTCAAAATCTTTAAATGTCACATTGCCTAGAAGATGCATACATCTTCAAGAAGGGAGAGGAGGTGGACACAGAAATATATAGATCTGACAGCTTGATATCTCTTGTGGGCAAGTTCTTTGGATAGCATATTGGATAGGTATGGCACAATTAGAATGAGCCGGGAAGGGTTCAGGATAATTGAAACAGCCTAACCTAATCTTCTTCTCTGATAGCATTACTACCTTAGTAGAACAAGAGAATGTGATAGATATTATGCACTTAGATTTTAGCAAACTCTTTGACAAAGTGTGCCATTATGTTCTCTTTCATAAAATGGTTGCAAAGAAATAGATGACACTGCTGTTAGATGGACTCACCCATTGTACATTGACCGCCCTTCACAAATTGCATATTTCAGCTTGGAGGGAGGTACACATTTAGTGCAGTGCCAAGCTCTCTCTGCTGTTGAACAGTTTTATCAAAGACCTGGGTGAGAGAAATGAGGTGACAATAAACTTTTCAGATGACATAAACCTGAGAGAAATTGCTAAATTTTATTTTAAAAGATCTAGATAGCAATAGGCTGAATAGAATAGGATGGAATTTAACAGGAAGAAAAGTTCTGCACATTGATAGAAAAAATATAAGGCACAATTTGAGCAAGAGCCAGTGGCTTAAAAAGCAAATGCTATCTGGGGATGTATTAATTAGTAAGAGCCAAGATTCCAGATTACAGGAATCGTTCCACTCTATTCTGCTTTAGACAGATCCCATCGGAAATATTATATCCAGCTCTGGGCATCAGAGTTCAGAAAGGACAAATTGAAATTCAAAGATGCTACCAAGATGATGAGATGGTCTGGCAAGCAAGTCTTTTATTTCCTCTCTTCCTGCTTTTGAACTGGAAAATAATACCAAGATAAATGTACATACACATACACACGCACACACTTTTTCTCTAAATTGTCACAATCTGGACAAAGATTAAGTTCAGGGTTAAGGAAGTCTGTAACCTCCAATTTCCATTTTGGTTTTGGTCCGCAGGACTCGTCCTTTGTTTCTGTTTCCCGGTGTCTTTTGCAGTGGATGTTTCCTCCGTACTCCCCCTGTGTCTTAGCGTTGGCTGATCAGAAACTCCCTGCAGGCCTGGCATCCAGAAAAATATTTTGATGTCTATTGGATGAGCCGTTTCAGAGCAGCTTTTGTAGGAAATTTCAACATATCTTAAAGCAATTTGACCATATCAACCCAGCGTTTGCCAAATTTCCATTTCTGAATTCATCCTGTTTTAATTAAAAAAGGCAAACAAAGACAACATTGTTCAGTCCTTGAAATTTCCTGTGGTATTGACATGTCTATTTTTACACGTGCCAAATAGATTCATTTGAACAACTATTTAGAAAAGCTGTTTGTAACTGTGCTTGAACAAATAACCATAATGGTAATCAAAGAAGCCATGACATACCAATGATACCTGATGCTTAGGCTCTCTCCCAACAATGTTCTGCCTGCACTTATTTCTACTTCATGGAAACTTTGAGATATATTTACAGCATATTCCATAGCATTAATGCAATACAGGTGTATAACTTGTTTGTTTTATAGCATCATGTATCAGTAGTATGTGGCTAATTTTCCTATACTGAACTACATTGGACGTAGAGAAATCAGTTTCCTATATTCTGACTAAAAATCTAGAATTGTTTTTTTTAATTCTTTAAAACTCTATTCTTCAACAACAACAAGAATCTTAGAAATGTTTCATTGTAAAATTAGAATCACAGGAAAGGCTGTTTTTGACATTTTCTCAAATCCACGAAGTGCAGGAATTCAGATTAAAACTTTCCTGGTATATAAATTGTTGCCTAGATGTAGTTGACTCTCTCCATGAAGAGAAAATCTTCTAAGTTTCCTTCTACTATTCCTTCTACCTGAAAGATCAGCTCAACCATCTTTCAACTGAAATCTATTATTTTGAGTCTGCACTCTAGAACAATGAGAAAGAATTGAACTTCTTCTATGTGACATTGAAAGCTTATGCACTGGAGACAAATTCATTGTGCCTAATCATGCTTGGCCAAATAAAGTTTATTCTATTCTATTCTATTCTATTCTATTCTATTCTATTCTATTCTATTCTATTCTATTCTATTCTATTCTAAGCATATATTAAGATTGTTGTCATAACCACATCCCTCAGCCCTTTCTCTCCAGGGTGAAACATTCTAGTTCCCTTTCACTTTTCACTTTCACTTTTCTTTTCATTTTCTGTAATCGCCCTCATTGCTTTTCTTTGATCATTAGTGGTCAGAATATTTAAAATACTGTCCATCAAAAGCAAATACAGTACTTAAAATAGTATCTGAGCAATGAAGAATGTAGAGCAAGAATTACTTCATATGAGCTGGAAGACTATACCATCTAAAATTGTATGTAATTTTGTTGAAGTCATATCAGACTGCTGCCTGATATCCCAAATTAGACTGGCAAATTTCATATTTAGCCCCTAAATTCTGAGAGCACAATCTGGAGTTAAAGTTGGCAGGTGTCGTGGGGTTAAAATGGACTGCCTCTTGCAGTTCTTGATCATTGCAATGAAATGTACACCAAATGTAATTCCCTTCATGTCAGAAGACCATGTTACACAATAGCAAGAACTTGAAGATTAAACACTTG
This sequence comes from Protobothrops mucrosquamatus, assembly GCF_001527695.2. Taxonomy (NCBI): domain Eukaryota; kingdom Metazoa; phylum Chordata; class Lepidosauria; order Squamata; family Viperidae; genus Protobothrops; species Protobothrops mucrosquamatus. The sequence continues at coordinate 392,848 of NW_015386080.1, read as the reverse complement.
GGCCCATTTTCAGTACTTTAGTTGATCTCTGCTAGACTGACTACTGCAATACTGTCCTATACATCACTAGTCATTTATAATGAGGGTACTAAGGTAGTTATGTATTTATTTAATTTAAATAGCCACCGATTGACTTGCATTTAACTCTGGGTAGCATACAATTAAAACACAATCCCACTACTAACACTAATTACCAATTCCACCTTTAAAACCAATATAGCTACATTTAAAATGCTATAACAAAAAGATAGGGAACAGTGAGTCTAACACTATAACCATTTGATGGGCTCTCCACTTCCTTAGAGTCTGCCAAGGCCAATGGCACATCTAGGGCTTGAAGACCTTCTGGAAAGCCAGTGGAATTGGGGACAATCTAGCCACAGGTCCAGGGGGAATGATGTTCCTGAGGGTGAGTGTCATGGTAGAAAAAAGGTCTCTTTTTGGATTCTCCTAAATGAAGCTTCTTGTCTGACAGGATTCACAGAATACCCCTTCTGCCGGACCTGGTGGAAAAGGAGGAGATGCAATTGAGAGAAGCATCCTTCAAATAACTGGTCCTATGCGATGGAAGGCTTTATATGTCATAACCGGCACCTTGAATTTGATCTTGAAGCAAACTGGCAGCCAATACAGTTAGTGGAGCAGGGCTGTAAAATCTACGGTTCTTAGAGCACACAAAATGGTCTTCCCCTCTGGATTTTATAACAGTTGAAGTTCTGAATACTCTTCAAGAGTAACCCTATGCAGACCACATCAAATAATGCATTTAAGAGTGACTGGGGCATTACTGACTTAGAATGGGACTGCCTGATCCAGGAATTGGCACAACACCATAAAACTTATAAAAGCTCCCCTGTCCTTCTGCTCTTTGAGTAGGAATTCTGAGTCCAGAAGGATCCCCAGATTGGATAGAATGGATACTATAGTGGGAAGAAAGCCATCAAGTCTTTCCTTGAGCAGGAATACAAAGCATAAGTCACTTGACTAGAATAAACAAAATCTCCATGCAGATTTAGAACTCATTACTGTTGAAATTGTCCATTGTTTGGGAGGTAGAGAAAGCATTCAGATTAAGCTAAAGTAGTGGTAGGCAACCTCGGCTCTTTTATGACTCATGGACTTCAACTCCCAGAATTCCTGACTCAGGAATTCTGGGAGTTGAAGTCCATGAGTCATAAAAGAGCCGAGGTTGCCTACCCCTGAGCTAAAGAATTGCTTGTTCTCTTGAGCTGATTTGCTGTGGTTCTCCAAGCCACAGAAATAGAATGATCAGCCAAAGAAGTATGTGGTATGCAATTTGCACCCAATAACGTGTTACCTGATCTTTATTTTGTTTAAAAAAAATTCATGGAAATTTATTGCTGTGAAATTATAAAAACAAATGAGGCACATTATCAAATTCTTCTAAATTTCTTTCCCAGATAAAGAGAAAAATGAAACAGCTGCAAAGCTTGACATAGGCTCAAAGATATGCTAGAAATAAAAATGTATATGTGTGTGCGCATATATATGGGTTCAGGCACTTTAGTAAAAATTGTTTTGATGCAGTCAGAAGTACCCAAAGTCTTACCTGTTTGTTGATTACCAGTACTGATTTCCCATTGCCTAGAAAAAAAATTTCTCCTATCAGATATTATTTTGCTCATTATTTTATCCTTCCTGGTTAATAAGACAAATAAACAAAACACAAGCTGAAATTGAAATGGGATTCTTTCTTTTTTGTAGTGATATGTTTCCAGAAGTCACTGAATTATAATAAGTGGAATATTTTGTTTATGAAAAGATTCTTAAGATTAATCAAAGTAATTTAAATGGAAGTTTACCCTTAACAATTAAACTGAAGCTAAATAATAGCTGGAATGCTATGAGTTTTAACAAACTAGACCTCAGTAAGCAATGACCTTTCTTCTCTATTGCCCAATCTATACATTAAATAGCCATACCGTGTCTTTAAAAAAAACTATTGCTTATTGGTTTGAATAAATATAGAAGGGAGGAGAATTTGGAAGAGAAACAGAAGACATTCAATTTTGAGTTTTCTATTTATATTAATCTACAAGAATCTGATAATTTCACTGAAAATTGGGAATAAGCATGGCTATTTGTTCACATCTGGATGAAGTGTTGAAGAATAACACGGGGGAATGACCATTGCCTTCACATCTTTACTGTCAACGCCCAGCGGATCATTGCTGGAAACTTTGTTAAGCCTTGTTATTTTTTAAAAGAAAAATTATCCAGCTAATTAGCCACACTTGCTAACTTAAAAGCCTTGTTCTTTTAGAACACTAGTTAATTATGAATGAAAGCTACCTATCCAATTTTACACTCTTAATGTTAGTGTTAATGTTCATTAATTTTCTGTATCTAAGTCCTGTCATCCATACCATATCTTGAATATAAGATACCATAATCTATAGAAAATATGTCAATTATGAGTGCTATGGGATTTGATGTCTAGCAGATTTGAAAGTTATTTCAAATCTGCTAGACAAACTTCAGGGGAAGTTTGCTTTAGTGAATTGAAAGACAGGTCTAAAATGTAAAACACACTGGGAGGGAACTGGCAAAGTGTGCATTGCAACTCTGTGACACACATATTGTTGTCAAAAATAGCTCTTAAAATTTATGCTCTGAGAGAATTTTTCACTCAAAAAATATCAGTTATTTTTCTTACAGGGATTGCTTTTATTTTCAGAATGTCTTACATTTACTAAGATTTATTTTATTGTACAGAAAAAAAATCAGAAAAAATACAGATACTATTTTTATTTTAAGATCCCCTCTTGACATAAAACATATTGTTTATAGGAAAAGCAGGCAAAGACATTCAACTTAATGGAGGAAGAACAGAGAGGATTTTTTCCCATAAAAAATTGTTGCCCCCTACAGAATATTAGCATAAAGTCAAAAAATGACTAAAGCCAGAATAAAAATGGACAGAATTTATTTATTTGTTAAATTTATTTGCCACCTATAGGGCTACTCTAGGCCGGTTACAGCAATAAAAAGAAAGAAAATGAAAAAGGAAGAAATGCAGATTTTCTGTTTGTTTTAACACATCACTTATTTATGTGTTATTCTATCTTTGTAAGCAGTATAAAAGTATTTAGTTTTATAAGGTCCATCCTTAGGTCCACCCTGCCCACCAAAGTTAATGAAGTATTTTCATGCCCTGCCTTGAGTCCAACACAGCTTGAATAGCATGAAGTTTAGAGGACTCCAGATGGTCCTTTCTTGATAGCTTTGGTCTGTTTCTCATTATGTGGTCCTCAAGGATAGCTTGTTTCTTTTCCTGCCACCAGGTTTTTGATTCTCACTTCTGGCTTTGTGTCCAATCAGCTGGAGCCTGTCCAGGTTCTGATTGCCGGCTTCCCATTTAGTTCACACTCCTGACTACCCAACATTAGATTAAATAGAAATGCAATAATAGAAGACTTTCCATGATAGGCGAAATGTTCAAAATAGCACAATTATTTGTGTAAAGTGGCCAATTTAAGACAGCAAGTTCAAACATGCCATAACCATACACTGAAATAGTGAAACAGTATTGCCCTATATGGATATGTTTGCAATTACATTTCTATGAATATGCTGAAAGCATGACATTTCATATTGCAATACTTTCAAAAATAACAAGAACAGTTTGGTCTTTGTGACTGAATCTTGTTTGTAAATTCTATTTTATCAGGCAATCTAACAAGTTCTGTGGAATCACTGGAAAAGTTTCATCAACTGCAAGAAAAGGTCCTTTCTTGTTTTGCTTTGATCTAGAAACACAGATTCTTTAAGGGATTACAATAATTATTTTTTAAGAAAGGATTCTGCTCTTGGAAGGCTTAGTCAATTGTCAACAACATGGGAAGATTTTTTTTTCCAAAAACAATACCTTTTTTAAAAAGCTGTTTGGTAAAATTGATCAAAATTACTTAGCATTTCAGAGATGGAAAAGGATGTTGTCAAACAGAGTTCTAAAGTTGATACGGCATTGAAATTTTAGCCAGGAGTACCATTTTTATAAAGTTTTTTGTTGCTAAAAATTAATGAAAAGTTCCAAGATAGATTAAAGTAATATTACTTAAATTACCATTCCTGGAATTGCTTATTTATTAAAAAGAAACCTGGACAGAACCACAAAGAAAATACCATTGTAATTTACACTTACCTCAACAAAAGAAAATAAAACCCACCACCCTTTGTTTCATCTCCAATCTTGCCAACATACTTCTAAGTTCAGCCGTATGTCTTAAGTCCTGTCTGTCTTTTGTTAGCCTATAAGCGTGTGGCAGGCAACAAGCCAGATGGAGGCTGAAATTTTGACTACTAACTGTTACCAGCTGATTTTCTGCCTCACAAAGTTAATATGACGCACTGGTTCAAAGACCTCACAATTCATTTTTCAAATCCATATCAGAGTGCTTTAATCAAGACGATCCCAAGTATTTCCTGGAAAAGACCTACCAAGAGCATTTCCTTGCAGTTTGGGATATGATTGAATTGACTAGACACACTGGGGCCATTGTTGTGGCATAATTAATTGTGGGGTATCCCATTGGAGGAAGCAGAGGTGTTCTTGCACATAAGGATGAGTGGATGGATTGTTTTAATCTAATTCATCTATTTGTTTTCATTCTAAAACCATTCCTTCATGTCATTATTAATTTGTTGGAGTAGAATTCATTTGAATGGGGTTTTGCCCAGTCTTGTTATTCCAATAAAATTCCATTGTTTTCAAGTAGGTGATACAGGTGCTATGTGTAACTGTGGTATTTTCCATCCTATTAAATTTCAGTCTTCAGAAAACTTTCAATATATTTGCCAAACATTAGAAAACAACAAAGTTTAGAAAGCCAATAAACTTCAGAGGCCCTGATTTTCCACTGCTGCCTCTAAATGCCAGGTTTGTCTATAATAAGGTCTTTCCAATTTGTGATTTAATCATCAATGAGAGGGTGCTTGACCTGACATGTATTATTGAGATCTGGCTGGTCCCAGAAGAGAAGGTGGCCCTTTAGGAGATATGCCCAGAGGATTTCAGATATGCCATCAGGATGTTTTTCAACCGAGTTTCAGTTGTGGTTCAGAATGCTAGCTTCACTACCATTTTCATCTCCTAAAGAAAGAACACTAGCAAATGCCATTGTTCTCATGATTGTTCAGAAGGCCCTTTCTCCAAATAGCTCCCATGTGCAAGATGGAGTGAGGTAATGGGAAGGTGAGTGGACTTGAGAATAGTGAGGTGTGGAGAGGGTTCATGTGCTGGTGGGCCTACCAGTGAACACCTCCCAACCTGCTGCAAATTTCCACATACAGGTAGTGCTGGCTTCCCAGGATGCCCTTCTGAGGCATCCCCACATGGTCACTCAACAACTACAATGGGAAGAGCTCAGATTGGTCTAGAAAACCTGGTCTAGTGGTTAAGGCACCAGGCTAGAAAGCCAACTAGGGGACTTTGGGCCAGTCACTCACACTCAGTAGTTTTGTTGCAGGGAAAATAGGAGAAAGGTGTGTTGGACATGTTTGCTACCTTGAGTTTTTTGTAAAAATAATAAATGAGGAATATAAATAAATAATAAAAAATTAAGATCTCAGATTGTTGTTTCTGAGTGAGGTAGTCAGGTAGGAGTCTTGCTTAATAACCACAATGACTTATGACCAAAATTCTGGACTCAATCATGGTCATAAATCAAGGATTACCTATATGGCAAATAAATAAATAAAACAAGCCTTGGCTGACTTTTCTTAACCTTATATATATATGAAGTAGTAAAAGCTTTTTTCAGTCTATGACCTGCACTCCCAGGCATGAATATCAGATAAATGAGAACTTCTATGAGAGTTCAATTGAGTCTTATAGCTATCTTCATTTATATAACTTACAAACTCAAATCTCTTACATAGTGGAGGCCTCCTGTCAAAAGCTAGAGTTCTTCATGGGAAATTTATCAGAATTATATGGCTGTTACAGATAGAGCTAGAACAAAAAGAATGTTTGCTTGTTACTTTACTTTACTTTATTTGGTTTTTTATCCCGTCTTTACTATTTTATAAGTAACTCAAAGCAATATATATATATTGCTTTGAGTTATATATATAACTCCTTGCTTTGAGTTATATTGCTTTGAGTTATATATATAACTCCTTCCTATTTTCCCCACAAAAACAACCCTGTGAGTAGGTTGGGCTGAGAAAGAATGACTGGCCCTAAGTCACCCATTCACTTTCATGGAGTAAAGGACATGATTTCCTGGTTTCTAGACCAATATCTTTGCCACTACATTCTTTTTTCTTTCTCTGTATCATCCCTTTTTCCTATTTTTCTCTTCTTTCCTTAAATTCCTTAATTTTAAAGGTCTGAACAACAGATGCCATATATTTCTATTTATTTCAAGATGATGAGCTAGTTCTTCTGCTTCATGTTTTCGAACCTGGTTCATAAAGGTGACATATTACCTTAAAGGTGACGGTGATACGTAACCGCATACATGGTTACCCCGGTAATGGTTAAGCCTTATCAAGACGTGATAATTTAGGTTTTCCAGGTCCCTAAAAGGGTTAGGAGAGGAGATTTTCCTCTCTGTTTTTATTCGGAGGTTCCCTCCAAAGTCAACATCTCAACCCAACTTTTAAAAAAACAAAAACTTTGTTCTTCAAGAAGGAAATTTCACAACCAGTGTTTTTCTAATGTTGGGATTCCCATGTCAAAAAATCTTTCTTGAAATGAATGGTGTAAGAAGAATTAGTGGTGAACAAGAAATCAATACAATACATATTTGGTAGATTTGCTGTATAAAATTTGCCAGTCTCTGGAAGACCAATAGAAGTTAGTCCAAAAGCACAGCTTTTAAATAAAACTTTGTGCTGGTTAAAAACGACCTGGATCATTTTTGCTTTCGTTAGTTAAAAGGGTTGAATATGAGAAGAAGAGAATATGTATGAAATTTTAAAGGGAAAGAACAGAAAATAAGCTTGGCTGTAACAATAACAATAACAATAACAATAACAATAACAATAACAATAACAATAACAATAACAATAACAATAACAATAACAATAACAATAATAGTAAAGTTGGAAGGGACATTGGAGGTCATCTAGTCCAACCCCCTGCTCAAGCAGGAAACCCTATACCATTTCAGACAAATGGCTGTCCAGTCTCTTCTTAAAAACTTCCAGTGTTGGAGCATTCACTACTTCTGGAGGCAGGTTGTTCCACTGGTTAATTGTTCTAACTTTCTTTTTTCTTTCTTTTCATCTTTTTTCTTTTTCTTCATCCTGTTTTATATTTTTTATGTTTCTTTTTATTTATATGCATAAAAAAACAATGTTTGGGCAAGTATATCATGAATGGGGGGGATTCATAACCAGTGCATGTTAAATCTGAAAAGCCACTTAAGACTGTCAAGTCAGTTAACTATTCCACGTTTACAGAACTGAGTTCTTCCTATAAAAGGTGACTATTTATGCTCAGGTCATATGCAGTAAAGGAATTTATTGTGTTGTCATACATTCTAATATAAGTTTTTTTGTTTGTGGGATCCTTGATGCTCTATGAACTGTTTTCTGGCAGACATTTCATTACCAAACTAGGTAAAATCATTAGTGCTAATGATCAGTGCTAGTGATCAGTGCTAGCACTGATGATGTTACCTAGTTTGGTAATGAAATGTCTGCAAAAAAACCAAGCAAGCTCAGAGGGAACCAAGGACCTCACAGTTCAAACCTGAGCTACAGACATTCTCTTACCTAAGTCTTCTCTTTGCTTCACAAAGCTAGTTAGAGAAATTATAGCTGCCCAGAGGCTATCCTGAAAACTTTTTAGATGATACTGGTGTTCAATATTTTGATCCAGTCCTTCAACCCCCATTTTAAGAGCATTATAAAATTGATATGTTCTATACATACCACAGTTAGAATCAGGCTCTTAAAAGATATGGTTTTATACATGGTCATAAAATTACACATGAATAAAAATTATCTGCAGATGAATTTGGGGGCTGGAGGACTTTTACTTTAGGTTAACCTTGCTCATGTGGTGCTCATAGAGATAACATCCAGTAAGGCAATGGTAAGATATGTGCCAGAGAACATAAATGAGTGTGCAGGCAGACTTGCCAACAAGAAAGCATTAGATTGTAAATGAAATTTATGGTTAACAATGGCATTGCTCACAAACCAAAATTAATCACATTCCTCCATCTGGGATGCATTCTGTTTTCTCCTGTCCACAGTCCCTTAGGTCTTCTTCCAAAAGGGCCTTGAGTGATGTGACTAACATCTGTAATGTGTGATTCATTCATTCTCTGGGAGACAGTGGTGTGCTCAACAGGAGAGGTGGCTTTGTTTAGTAGGTGTGGGGCTATTTGTTTTGGTTGGCTTGAGAAAGGAATGTGCCTGCTGTTAAGAGTTCGTTGGAGCCATGGGAGGCCAAGGACACTGCAGTGGGAGTGAAAGGTGGTGGAGCCTAGGAAAGCTTTGGGATTTGGCATGGGAGCTGTCCTTCAAAGAAATGTTGACAGAGCAAAAAAACAGGTGTCCTCTTTTATGGTGAGAGGAAAAAGCTGGGCTTCTTTCAAAAGACTCTGTCACAGTGAAAAGTTTTGTTTCACTGGCTTCCCCGCTATATTTATCTAGTTGCCTTAATAACAACTGAGCTTTTCCAGAGCAGCATAGTTCAGCTATAAGCCACCATTGTTTCAAATGATATTCAGACCGATACGACCATCACATAACAATGCTTATTCATTTATTTATATATTGTTTCATCCTGCTGTAAAAACTCTAGGTGGTTAAAATATTTAAAAACACTGTCAAACTACAAATCAAAATGACATTAGAAAAGCTATATAGGCGGCTGAGGTAAAAACCCAATGTACAAGAAATTAAACCACAACAACATAAGGGTCTAATAACTCTATAGTTTCCATATGAGCTCTTTGTGTATGAAAAACTGGAAATTGTACTATAATCACTTTGAATCCTGAACAAGATGATAGAGAGAATCTGCAGGAAGTAATTATTTCTTTCCATTTTATTTCAGTTGCCCTCCCTATCCAGAGCAATGGAATTCAAATTATGGATCCCCTTTCTCATGGAAGCTACAGTGCAATGAATGGGGGGAAAAAAAGAAATGATTGGGGGAATTTCTATTTAAATTAGAGAAACCCAGCATGCATTAGACAGAACAGCAGAGATACAGTAGTTCCAACCATTTCTGCATATACTTTTTACCAGAGAAAAATTATGAGGAATAACCACACTAATATGAATTAATTCCATTGGAAAAATAACTGTCATTTATTAAACATAAACATTAAATTGTTGATGATTTAGTCAAACTGGTGTCTAGAAAATGCTGAAAGTTTGTGCTTCTCCACAGTCCCAAAAAAATGTAAAAATAAAAAAAGCAAATGGAAAAAACAAAAATATCATTCCTTTCTGCTGCATTATGTTATCTGAAACATCCAATAAGATTACTTTCTGGGGGGGGTTCCTTTCAGATGACGGGGACGAGATATATCGTGAACAATATAACCTAAAGTCTAGGGTTCTAACCAACATTTGTATTCCTAAGCCACTCAGCTTGAGTTTTGTAGCCCCTTATATTCCGACCCGTTCCGACGGTACTCGGTACTTATTTCTAAAAGATGCCAAGAGAAACCAATTCTGAAGACACCTACATCTTCCCCCATGCTGAGTTCACTTTGACTACTATGAACTTAGTGAACAGCTTAGTCAACATATCTGCATTTATCCTGAGGTGATGCTAAGTAAGAACAAACAACTGTAGATCAATGCTATTCAGATAATTTATATGACCTTTTGAGAACCAGGAAAAATTAAAGAGAAATCAAAGGGCGACTCTATCTATCCAGAATCATCCAGCATTACCAACCTTTCTTGAAAATAGCAACTTACAATATTTTTGTGTGTGCACACACACACACACACACAAACACATATTCTGAATTTTAAGCAACAACTAGGCTACCTTTACATGTAGTTGTGTATTTTGGTAAGGCTTAGCAGTATTGCCTAGAGCAGTGTTTTTTCAGCCTTGGCCATTTTAAGATGTGTGGACTTCAATTCAGTGCTGGCTGGGGAATTCTGGTAATTAAAGTCTACATATTTTAAAGTTGCCAAGGTTGAAAAACACAGCCCTGGAGTATCTGGTAAGTGGCCTCATGCTGGGAAGCCCAAGTGGTCCAGAAATAATACTTTGTTTCCCAAAATTGGTTTCCCATACAATCTTTTTATGCAGTGTCATCAATCTACCTACCATTCAACCGTAGATCATAAAGAAGTTATGTTTGGCTACTATCTAATTTTCTAATTTTCTAAGCCTATTATATCAGAGATGGTATTATTCATTCATATTAGTACAAATATGCTCCTTTCTCTATCTAGAGATGTAGCTATATTGTTTAAAAGGGGAATTTCCCATTAAAACCTTCTTCAGAAATGAAGGCAAATATATATTGCAGGGTCCAATCTGGATAGTCACTGGGACCAGAAGTTAAGTCTTCCAAGCTTTCAGACACACGCTGAGCCCATCCTCCGGGAACTTCTCTCCATACATTCTGGTATAGAGAAGTTCCCTGAGGATGGGCTCAAGCATGAGTCCAAAAGCTTTGAAGACTAAATCTCTGGTCCCAATGACTGACCCAGATTGGATCCTGCAAACTTCCTCAGTTCAAGTCCAAAAAGTTGTACAGTTTCCCCTCTTGTTTTCACATTTTTTAAATTCAGTGTTTCTGGGTTAAAGGCAGAAAGTTCTTTTTATTTGTCCTACATCTGGCTGAATGTCAAGAGTGCACAACTATCACTAAGATAAAGCCACCTTTAAAAAGAAAAGATAAAACTACGTTACCATCCCACCCATTTCTCACTTCTCATATAGTACTCGTAATAAAAAATATAGCTATAAAGCAGACATGTCAAACACAAGGCCCGGGGGCCGGATGCGGCCTGCTAAGTGGTTTCATGTGGCCCACGAAGCCATCCTGGAAACAGTGAGGCAACGGCCCCCTCTGCCTTGGCCCTGGCCCAGGCCAGCCAGGAGCCAATGTACAATTTTGTGGTGGCTCTCTATGCTGAAACCCATTCAGTCTTAGCTCCATAAGCCCTCCCCCCGCTGCATGGCCTGAGAGGAACAGTGAGACTCCTCCAGTGGACTATGCCTTGGCACTTGCCCCGGTCCCACCCCCTTCTGCCAGAGACCCTCAGATCTATCCCACTCCTGCCCAGGCCCCCACAGGCACCCTTGACGCGAACGATGTAGAGCTGACCACACCCACCCAGTAGGCCACACCCACTCCATCCACACCCACCCAGTAGGCCACACCCACCCTGGCCACACCCACCCAGCCCCCTGAGGGCAACCGCAATGCTGATGTGGCCCTCAATGAAATTGAGTTTGACACCTCTGCTATAAAGCCAGATGAACTTTTTATATTAGAATCCATAAATACTAATTTAAACAGAATCAGCTTTTATGAAGAAGTGACTTACACTTTCATGAACATAATAGTCTCCTTTGTCATAGGAAATCAAGATTTCAGGTATCTTACGAGCCATTACATTTATTGGAATGCCTTGAGCTAGTCACTGTCTCTAAACCTAACTGATCTCACAGGGTTGTCAGAAGAAAACTATATGAACATGCTGCTTTGAGTCCTGGGAATAAGGCAGGAAATAAAGTTACATAAATAAGTATCAGCATCTTGGAATTACATTATAAAGCCAAAGCAATTTTCCCCCCTACATCCACAAACCTATCCATAAAAATGGATCACTAAAGAATTCAATTTCTAAAAAAGAAACCTGTAGGCTTAATTCAGCATTAGTGTTTAGCTTCCACATAATAAATTTATATGCTGCAAGTATTAGGTTCTTGGAAAGATTTTGGGTTTTTTAAATTATTTATTCTTTATTCCAGAAAACCTCCGAATTATCACAATATTGTAAATTATGAGAACTGAGTTGACCTACCCAAGCAGTTTTAAGAAAGTAATATAGCTTTGATCACTCAATATTCTCTCTGTGTGTATGTTGGTATACATACACATGTGTATGAATGTATATATGCACATGTATACACTAGCACTTCCTCCAGGCTAACATGTTCTGCAGACAAGTAATTCCCTTTGGCTCCAAGGATATAGAATCTCAAATTGTTTTGGAAATATCCATCAGTTCTGTTAATTTTAATGGGGAGTGGAGTATGTGTGAAGATTTGCTGTCAGAGAAAGAAGCATTGCAATAATAACAAACTTTGCAAGCAGAGAAACTGCTTGATATGTAACCAGGAAAATGCCAATATTCATCATCTCTGATTATGAGGAACCTCACTAGGGATAGCACGTTTGCTTTCTTTTGCTGGATATTAATCCATAGAAAGTCCTGAGAAAAAGGATACATACGGTACTATGGAGCATATCCAGTTCTCCTTCAGTACTGAAGGTGGTAAACAGTTACCTTGATTCATGAATAGTGCAGAGGTGAACTGGGACATTTGGAAAAATATCTGTCTATTGTGGCTCACTTCGGGAAGAGAGTTCAAATGCATTTCAGATCTATTAAAAATTACCTCCTCTTCAAAAGTGCAGTTCACTATATATAGCACATTCATGAAAAATAACACCCAGATAACAAACATTGATGGTTATATATAAGGTGACCAACCGTCCTCCTTTAGGGAGGACAGTCCTCCTTTTGTGAGTTCTGTCCTCCCTCGAAAAGTGTCCTCCTACATGTCCTCCTTTTCAATATTTGAAGACTAATCTGCAGGGCTTTTTTTTTCTCATAGAACGCTCAGAACGGCATTCCGGCACCTTTTTTTGATGGTTTTTTTTAAACTTTTGCATGAGCTGTGCTACTCCCACTATTGGCTTTCAAAAGCCAATAGGAATTGCTGCTGAGCATGCCAAAACACCCGGCTGGCAAACTTTGCACATGCAAGTTGTCTGTATTATTGTTGCAATGAATAAAATGTTTCTTTTATTTACGATATTTTTTTCTTCAATTTATTTGTGTCCTCCTTTTCATTGTAAAAAAGTTGGTCACCTTATTATATAACCAGTGTGAAACTTTTACTCTGGTTTTAAATCTGAAGCCTGGTGATGCTTTTCTAGCTCCCCTAATGAAACAAAGAGGCTGCAATACACTAACATGCAATTAATGCTGTTTGCACTCCATAATCCAATTTGATTTGATCTTATTTTCCTCTACATATTTCTAACATCTTGTCTTTTCTCATAGTATAATTTTAGCAACATGGCTTTGTGAGGGAGCAATCAAACCAGGAGCATTCTTTCTGCCTCCAACTTGCCACACTAATGTATGGCTCCTAGAGAAAAACTGTACATGGATATATTAACAATTAACTATTCAGTTCATTAACTTTTTCAACAAAACATATCCAGCTTCCAAAGAACAATTTAAATTGTATTCACTACAGCAGAACTAAGACTAAGTACAGTTAGGCATATATAGTGTATAGCTTATTCTGGCTTTAGTCAGTAACCATAATGAAAATAAATCAGGGTTTAGCTTAGCATGTAAATTCAGCCATAAATGCAATAGTTATGGTGTTAGACTGATTGGTAAACTAATGGTTGAAGAAAACTCTCTGGAAGACATGAGTGCAGTTATGTTTCTTAGCCTAATCTACCCTATTGTATTGTTGTTTGGGGAATAAAATTGGTGATGGGAGTACCATATATACAGCCTTAAATTCCTAAAGAAGAACCAAAAATGAAACATAATAATGAAATATAATAAAATAAATCTTTGTAATGATTTCTGTGTACTAGGGGTGGAAGAGAACAACAGATGGCTCATCCTACAAATATTCTTAGTTTATTACACTAGAGTTGCATACAATAGATTATAATATTTCTCATATATTCTGCATTCATAGAGTTCTGCACAGATGAATATTTCTTGTCTCTTCAATAAGCTGACTCTTCAAGCAGGGTTGTATGGAAATGATGATATAAGGAGAGAGCTTAAAGTGCATGGCAAGTGTTCATATAATTGCTGGTTTATGTGCTAAACTTGTATTTACTGTAATGTTCCTACTACATGTGTATATATTTGTAAAAGCCATTTGAACATTGCATCACATAAAAAAATCAATAACCACAACATTTTATTAAATTAACTAGAATACATCATTTGTTCTTTTGTAAGATACCACCATTAAACTAGGTTTGTTATTTATTTGTTTGTTTGTTTATATATTTATTATGAAATTTTTATGTCCCCATTTTGCCTAGAGGTGACTCTAAATGACTTACCATAATTAAAAGCAACAGAGTAAAATAATAGATGTTAGCATTAAAATTAACATTAAAATTGATAAAGATGGTGAAAAGCAGGGTACACATAGGGTAAGGTAGAGTCTTGTTCTAGTCCATTAGCCACTTTCAGTATGATGCAACTCCATTATTAACTATTTCAATAACTGTTTCTGTGGCTGTGAGGATCTAGATGCGGAACATCAGGCTTCAACTGAACACTGGCAAGACTAAGTGGCTCTGAATTTTGGGGCCCACTGACTCCAAGACTATGCCATCTTTGGTGCTACTTGGGGTTATATTACCACAGACAGACTCAGTACACAACCTGGGGGTCCTCCTAGACTCATGACTCTTGCTTGATGAGCAGGTGGCAGTTATGGCTAGGAGGACCTTTGTCTGTTGTACCAGTTGAGCTGATAACTGCAGGGCCTGTTCATAATCACTCATGCCCTGGTCACCTCTAGGTTAGACTACTACAATATGTTCTAGAGGGGATTGTCCTTGATGAGTACCTGGAAGCTTTGGTTTTTACAGAATGCAGTGGTGTGAGCTGTTATATGTGCTACTAGAGCTGCGCATGTTACACCTCTGCTCCATGAGCTGCATTGTTTGCCAATTTGTTTCAGGTTCAATTCAAAGAGTTGGTTTTAATCTTTAAAGCCCTTCAGGGACTGAGACTGGGCTATCAGAGGGACTGAGTCTTTCCCTAATTACATCAGCCTAGTAAATAAATAACCCGGCGAGATTGGCCAAAATGTATAAAAACATAGACCCGAAGTGTTGGAAATGTAAAATTAAAGAAGGAACATTTTATCACATGTGGTGGCTGTGCCCCAAAGTAAAAAATTATTGGGAGCGGATAAGAGATTGGATACAGGAGATAACTGAGATACAAATGGATTTCAAANTATGAAATTTGGAATAAATGTTATAATTGGCTAGAACAGAGAAAGAAAAAGATATAATTATTGATGTATATAAAATGTAAATAAGATGTAAAGAACATTTAAAATGTAAAGCACTGTTCTGTTAGAAGAAAAGAGTTATGTTTATGTAGTTTTGGTGTATGGTGTATGGTGAAAAATAAAAAAAATTTAAAAAAATAAATAAATAAATAAATAACCCATTAGATCTGGCAGATGCAAATACCATCAACTAGGGATTCACCATGTAAACATGTCCCAAGAGACATGTCTTCTTTGCTAGATGCCTTCCTTATGAACCATCCCCCCCAAAAAAACTTAGATCAGTTCCATTCCTTTCAATATTCCGAAGTCCCTTAAGATCTGGTTAAATTTTCAGGCGTGGAGCTCCAAAGGAACCAGAAACAGGCTTGGATGGGTCCACTGCTGAGGTGGCCATTTTATCTCCTCTGTGCCTAGGATCCATATATTGATTGTTATAATATTTGTTTGTTTGTTTTATTTAAATAAATTATATAGCTGTCCATCTTTCAACCAACTCTGTGCAGATCCCAATTTCTTTTTTTGTCTTTTTATATCTGTTTTTTTATTGATTATTATACACTGCCCATTTTTGTGATATGGGAAGCTATATAAATTTGATAAGAAAATAAATAATAAAGAAAAATATTTTCCCTTGTTTCAACTGCCTTGTCAAAAACATAAATAAAACTTAATGCAACAGGCAATTGACAAACTACATTTTTTTTTCACTTTCAGTTAGCAAATCCTTTACACCAAATCTTTGGAGTTCATTGTTCGTAGCAGCAGGATTATTAAGCTCTGGGCACATGTTTTCTATTTGGTGAATCTGAAGTAAAAATCCTATGATGAGAATGGGAGAATGAAAACGTGACTCTCGGGAAATATTTTTTTAAAACCTGTACATCTCTCTCAGCGGACTTAAAAGAGGGGCATGGATTAATGAGGATATAAAATAAAAGGCACTTAGGCTTTTAAAAACAAAATGTGGCAAAGTATGCTTCTTTAAGTTTAATAAGTCACGAACAATTGCTCAGTCATTGAAGCTTAAGACAGTACTACCCATAACCTCACTTGCCAGTGTAGGAACTTGTGTGTGCAAGGTAATTTACTTTACACAAGGGCATATTACTAAGATTTTACTCTCCTCAATGGAAAACTCAGTGGCTGAAAACTGCTTAGTGCCTTCTGTCCCTATTCAGCAGCATCTCCATGTGACATCAGACAGCAGAAATAGACACACTGCTGGAGGGAAATCTTGCAGAGATGAGACAGCTGGTTTGCTTGTTTCAGTTGTAAGAGCCATGCAGCTGAAGGCTGGTTGAGAGCAAAGCTCCAGAAATGGAAATGTTATGCTGGAGTGGAAATGAAATTTAAAATCGGTCCCCATCAGCAACAACATAAGAAAATCAAATACAGTGGGGACATCTACACAGTGGTCAAAAAAGTCAAGATCGTAGCCACAAATATGTATTCACAAGTCTCACCATTTTTACCTGAATCACAAAAACTTCATCAAAAGTCAGTTTAGATCAGGGGTGTCAAACTGCCGGCCCGCGGGCCAGTTTCATCATACTGAAGCCACGCCCACCCCATTGCCGGCAATGGCAAAACCGGCCTGATACGTTGTGTGACGTTGTGAGTTTGACACCCCTGGTTTGGATACAAACCTTTACCAATCAATATAAGATTTACTGTAGAAATCAGGCCCTGAGTTTCTCATTATTTGTGTAAATCAATGAACAATATACCTTAAAAAATTCTATTTACATTAAGAATAAGCATGTATTTAAATGTCTTACAGATTCTTTCAATTTGCATGAGGTATTATTATCATTCTTTAGGGAAGTGATTGCACCGAAAATGGACCAATATTCTGGCTAGCAAAAAGGATAGAAGCAATCGATTTAATTTTGTAAGGTATTCCTTAAGGGAAAAGAAATCTAGTTAGTTGTGGCTAATACATTGTCAAAAAATCAACTTATCTCATTCTTTTTCTGAATAAATGCCCAGAATCTGTTACCTGGTTATTTATAAAACCTATCAAATTTATTTGATTTTCATTTCTTATGTTGGAGCCAGATTATAAAAATAGTTTTGGGACAAATGAACAAGCTGATCATTCCTTTCCAAAAATTATTATTGAAAGAGAAAAAGTCTCGTACAAATATTTAAGACAAATTTAAACATTTCCAAAGGATTTGACATCTTAAAAGTTAATGTTTGTAAGAAAATTATGGAAAAAAGAAAAGAAGGAAAGTGATATACTGCAACACATTATATCCGGGGTGGCGAACCTATGGCACGCATGCCACAGGTGGCACGCAGAGCCCTCTCTGTGGGCACGCGCACTGCCGCCCCAATCCTAGGCCTTCAGCTGGGTTTTATAAAACCTTTTCACTTTAGGCCTCCCCCACCATGTGCAAAAAAAAAAGGTTCAATCAATCAATTTCAACTTCTTGCGGGGAAAAAAAGATCTCGCAAAGTTGGAATTGATTGATTGAACTTTTTAGTCCCACCCAGTCTGCCATTACCACAGCAGCCATGCCCACCCAATGGGCCACGCCCACCCAGTGGGCTACACCCACCCGGCACCCGATGATGCATAAGTGGGTTTTGGGTTGCAGTTTGGGCACTTGGTCTCTAAAAGGTTTGCCATCACTGCATTATATGATAGGGAGTAAAAATATTTTTGGATTTTATTTTTTGTGAACTCTGACTCACACTAATATGCAGATCATAACATAAATTTATTTATTTTGATTTCTATAATTTCTGGTATATCTGATAATATATCAGCCTGAAACATCATATAAATTATATTTAAGATGTCTATATTCTGGATCTTACACAGTTCACACTTATGTTATGCTTCAGCAGCCCAGCTTTGCTTCATAAGCTTAATAGTGCTTGTGGATGGAGGCATACCAGATAGGACACCAGCTTTTCCAAGGCGGTTAAGTCTGTACCATGCAACTTCACTAAGACCTTTAATGTTTCTATGAAATATTTATTCTGCCTTCCAAGCAAGCATCTTTTAGCAGAGAATTCCCCTAAAAGGAGCTGTCTGAGTATGTGCTCATCTGGAATGTGAGTGACATGACTATCAACCAGTCTCCACTCTCATCAATAGTAATAATAATAATAATAATAATAATAATAATAATAATAATAATAATAATAATAATAATAGTAAAGTTGGAAGGGACCTTGGAGGTCAAGATCAGGTTGGGGGACGAGTCCGTCCTTTGGGATATGGTAAAGCCTGTTTACCGACAGGTCAGAGAAGAATTTTTGAAGGTCACAACCTCGTAAGTGGCGAAGACCAGGCAGGTTGTTCCACTGGTTAATTGTTCTAACTGTCAGAAAGTTTCTCCTTAGTTCTAGGTTGCTTCTCTCCTTGCTTAGTTTCCACCCGTGTGTGTGAACTGATGGTAGACATGCTAGATAAAATGTCAGTATATGGAACTGGTACTCTCCATCTGATACTAACACCCTGCAAAGACAAATCATGTAGAAATGGTTGAACTATCTTCTATGCCTTCCATACCCACTGCACATTTCATAAACGTACAGAAGTATGGTAAGTTCCACAGCTCTGTAGACCTTGTTAATGAGCTGATTCCTCAATGTTTCCACACAATGGAACACAAAAACAGAAGTTGTCTTTGTTATTCTGCAGTTATCTTCTGTATTACTAGTTAATGCTTAGGAGAGAATTCTGTCAAAATGATGAAACTGGTTCATTGCCTATATTTTCTTCCATTTGATTGTGATTTTGGGCTCTGCATATGATACATGAGGAGCAGGCTGGTGCATGACTTCAGTCTTTTGGTTTTTGACAGAAAGTCTAAAGTTATCGCAAGCCATGATGTTCCACCCTTCTATTTTTCCCACAGCAACATGGGAGTTGAGCTGAGGAAAGATGACTGGCCCATATTCACTCAGCCAGCTTTTGTGCTTAAGAGAAAACTCATGATCTCATAGTTTCTTGTCCACCACTTTACTGAACTATATATCATAAAGATGTGCCATCTTTGGATCTGAAATGGAAAAGAGCCTTTGGATCTGGCAAGGATATGTTTACTGTATTCATATTCATATATTCAGTGACTCCTTAAAGTATCCATATCTTTTTCAGGCGTCACTTAGTAGCCATACTAATACAGGAAAATATGTGTTCAAGTTAAGGGACTATTTATAAGATAGCAACAGAATACAACCAGATCTCACCATGTTGTTGCCAGTTCCTTAATATTTCCTTAACACAAATGTTTATTTTCCTGGAATTCTTGAAACTTTGGCCCTCCTGGGACCTTTGAACAATACCTCCAAAATAACATATATTAACATACTGGGATTTAGTTTTAAGTACCATAACTACATTTAAAAATATATCCCAGAAGCAGAAGATAAAATTACCTCCAGAATATTTTTTATCTCTAATGATCCCTTGAACTTCATGAGTAGACAGGGATTAATCCTGGCCAATGCTCTGTCATTTAGGCTAGACCAAGTCAGAGTCTGCTTTTAACCATGCAGAACTAAGGGTGCAATCTTGGATTTTAAACTTGTCCATAGTTACATGCAGTTAAATCCAGGAATAAAAGTTGTTTGGTCTTCTGGGAAACAGTTACCTGAACAAAAAATTTGCTGCTCAATTTATCTGCTTTCCCAAACACAGAAAAGTATGTTGAACTTGCTGGGATTTAGACATATGCTCTTAAAGAGTCTTGAACGGCAAGACTTGCACTTGGACCACTAATCCACTCCCTCCAATTTATATAAATTGTAGGTTTTTTACATTCCAGCTATAGCAGATCTTCAACTATTACATTGCCAAGGAAATCCACATTGGTTTGCAAAGTAATTTCCATATTGCATTTTTTAATATATTACATTTGCAGTGGTTTGGAACTGTATGATGTATAGGGAAAATGTACTGGGGTCATTAGAAAGCTTTAAATATAAAAAAAAAATTTCAACTAAGTCAAGTATTATGTCCTAAATTTCTAACAAGTATTATAATGTAGGAAAGTCAAGCTTTATAATAAATATTTGTTTATTTATTCCATTTTCCTATTTAAATTACTATAAGTAAATATCCTTCCTGTCATTTTATAAAACAATTCAATACCTACCTACCTATTAAACTATTCCTTTTGGGGGTAAGCAGCACTATACAAAGGAAAAATGGTAAAAAGTAGTGAGCACAATGAATTAAAAGCATTAGAAAAATGGCAGAAACATGGCTGGATATAGTTTACAGCAAGACCATTCATTATGCCGTACTTTTCTTGAAAACCCTCCATGCTTTCATCATGAGTATATACAGATCAACACATTGCCTTTTATCCATTAAAATTCTCAGCTTTCCTTTTTGAAGATTTCAAAAATTCCATCCAAATAGGAGTTTCTCAGTGTCCTTCTCTTGAGACTTCCTCTCCTGAGACTTCTTCTGAACCCTTTGACACTTCCTTTATATATTTGCTTTTAAATTTGATCCTCATTCATCTTCTTTATACATTCAAACTACTTCCATGTACTTTTTTATATTTGTCACTCAACCAATCCTCATACATTCATAACCATTTCATTTTGACTCAACTGCTTTTTCTTTTACCTAGTTCTTTGATGTAGTAATTTCAAATCATACGCCTCATTGCTTCATATGATCTAACATTCAGCACAAATAGAATTCACTTTGACTCTCAGCCAATAACACAGCATTGTCTGCTCATCAAATTACATAAACACCCATGTCCTATATCAATAAAACTGTGATGAAATCAAATGAATTCTTTATAAATAACCAAGGGACATCACATATTTATACTTTACTGCTTGCTCAGCATTAACTTATTGGCTAAACA
Organism: Protobothrops mucrosquamatus; assembly: GCF_001527695.2. Classification (NCBI taxonomy): domain Eukaryota; kingdom Metazoa; phylum Chordata; class Lepidosauria; order Squamata; family Viperidae; genus Protobothrops; species Protobothrops mucrosquamatus. The sequence continues at coordinate 371,728 of NW_015386080.1, read as the reverse complement.
TTCCATTTATTCTTTCTTATTTCTTTCTTTCTTATTTATTTATTTAACCACTGTTGTTAAATTCAGCAATTAACTTTTAATTCCATGGTAAAACATATCATATTTCAAACCTTCCCACTTTATCATATACTTTCTGTAAATCAACATACAGCAAACTCTCTTATCATTTTCATTATAGTTTCATTACTCAGTGTCCTGCTAAAGAACAAAAATTTGGTTTGGGCACAGTGATTTAGCATAAAGTTGCTCTTTACTTTCTACATTTTGCTCAATGTCATCCTTTATATTCTTTCAGTCAACATCTGCTAGACACTTTGCCAGGTACAGGTAAAAAAATAATCCTCCTATAGTTTTTGCAATCACTTTTTCTATCTTTTACTTTGCATAGAGGAACAATAGTGTCATTTGTCCAATCATTGGCATGGATACAGTCTTCACACTCATGCAAAACACAGCTACTCCATAAACACACCCATATTTTAACATTTCTCCAGTTACACCATCTATACCTGCAGCCTTACAATTTTCAACATGATTTACAACATTTACAACATTTCAGTTCCACTGAACATATCACATAATTGCGATACAAATCTCTAAATGCTCCTTTCATGTATTCTTGCTCTATACCAACTTCCCATTTATTCTTTCGGAACATTAATATCGTCTAATACATTTACATACAGGACTCTACTTGCAATTATCCTGTTTTCAACCTTGTTTCTTTAACTTCTTTCCTTTTCTTTCATGTCCATTTCTTCCCAAGATACGCTTTTAAGACTGACCCCAAAATATTCTATCCCACATTCAGAACCTTTTATCACCCTTGGATCCTTCATTAATTAAGAGCATCATAATAATAATCAAATTATACTCATCCCTTTGCCATATATACATATGAATAGACTTATGCTCAAACCATACATATCATATTCAAAGCAGAAGGATCTACAGAAGGATCTTGATAGACTTGAACATTGGATGCTATTAACAAAATGAAATTCAATTGTGAAAAAAATAAGGTTCTACATTTAGGCAAGAAAAACCAAATGCATAGATACAGAATAGGTGATACCTGGTTCAATAGTAGTAACTGTGAGAGGGAGCTCACAGTCCTAGTGGACAATCACTTAAACATGAGCCAGCACTGCCAACACAGTGCTAGGCTGCATTAACAGAGGGATAGAATCAAGATCAAGTGTTAATGCCACTTTATAATGCTTTGGTAAGGCCACACTTGGAATACTGCATACAGCTTTGGTCACCACAATGTAAAAAAGATGTTGAGACTCTAGAAAGAGTACAGAGAAAAGCAACAAAGATGATTAGGTGATTGGAGGCTAAAACATATAAAGAATGATTGCTGGAATTGGGTACATCTAGTTTAATGAAGAGAAGGACTAGGGTTGACATGACAGGACAAGAAGCAATGGATGGAAACTAATCAAAGAGAGAAGCAACCTAAAACTAAGGATAATTTTCCCGACAGTTAGAACAATTAATCAGTGGAACAACCTGCCTCCAGAAGTTGTGAATGCTCCAACCCTGGAAGTTTTTAAGAAGAAACTGGACAACCATTTGTCTGAAATGGTATAGGGTTTCCTGTCTGGGCAGGGGGTTGAACTAGAAGACCTCCAAGGTACCTTCCAACTCTTATATTATTCTAGATACTTACCAAATACTTCCATTCTAATTCATTTTTCAGTTCTCCAAATGGCCCAATCAGTTTTTCTGTATTCTCTTGCCATTAGAATAATATTTTCCCTGGGATTTCATTAATTTAGAGTGTTTCATAATATACCTCAAAATCATATATGGTTCTTCCATTATCACCATTCACTGGAGCATAACATTTAATTGTCATCTATGACACCAATTTATATTCTCTGACATACACTGTAATCCTTTTATTTATAATTAAACCTACACCTTCATTTCCCTGCATGTATTTATCAGTTCCAGGAGATGTATTACTTCCTTCCCCTTTCTCATAGTTTTACAGACAACAGATCCTTTGTTTTATTTATCCCTTTTTTTAACATTTACTCTTCTTACATTCATATACCATTTCCCTGTCATACATCATAGTTTTGAGCAGTCAAAGTTTTCACATATTTTAATAAGATAAAAAATATGATATCCATACCATATGCAACATTCCCTGCTCATATAGTAGGAACAATATTGAACTTTTGTGGTACATTTTGCCTAATCTGCCCAACATATGTAACCAAATCCCAGTTCTACTGAATCATGCACTTACTACAGGTAATCCCTACTTATGACCATTTGGAAAAGGGAATTATGACCTGTCTTTACAGTTAAAATGACTGTACTACCCTTATGATCACACGATTGCAATTTGCACACTTGGCAACCAGCTTGTACTTATACTGTAACTGGTTGTGACATCCTGCAGTTGGGTCTAGGAGAACTCACTGTAGCCAACTCATTGCAGCCAATTTCCCACAACCAACTTGCTATGGCCACCGTAGACAACTCTCCACAGGACAACTCATTATGGGACAATTTAACTCTGTATTAATCGTTTCACTCAGTTACTCTTATTAATGGTGACCATGTTTGCATCGAAATTATTGTAACTCTTGTACTTCTGGATTGACTTATTTTATTTTATTATTGCTGGCCACGATTCTGTTGAAATTAATTTAACTTTTGTATTTGTTGAATTGTCCCACGGCGGGTCAGCTGTGGTGAGTTGGCCACGCGAATTAGCCATAGCAAGTTGGCTGTGGTGAGTTGCTGTGGCAAATTGGCCATGGTGAATTGGACGTGATGAGTTGTCCCATTCCACCTGCAGTCACATGATCATGATTTACAATCTTCCCAGCTAGTTACTGACAAAAAGTAAGTTGGGGGAAGCTTGATTCACTGAATGACTGCAGTAAAAATGGCCATAAAATTGGGCTTGTGATGACTCATTTTAGCATCACAATAACTTACAATGGAAATTTTGATCCCAATTGTGTCATAAGTCAAAGAGTACCCATACTGCCAGCTAGGAACGTAGATCAAGAGACTCTTAATTATCTTGCCTGGTCTCACAACTAGGGAGTACATTGAATATACTGCGACACATGCACAATTTACACAACAATTTAATATAAACCTGAAAGGCAGCATTACAGTTTTAACAAATTGTTTTAGTAAATTGTGCAAACTATCATCATTATTAGCAAACAATGCTTTTTCTAAATTGTATAGAAAAGTATAATAGTATATTTTAGCAAGGTTGTCAATGAAAAAACAGCAGGAAATAAAGAATGATCGAAAGCTGAAGGCTGTGAGAAGGAAAGGCCCCTGAGGTTTAATAAAATGGCAAAAGGTTCAGCCAAAAGAATCTGGATAAGGCCATTTTTTAAAAGATAGAAAATGGTAATTTGGAAAAAGGCCAAAGAGGTCACTAGAGCTTGAAGTCATTGTCTAACTCTTTTGGAGTCATATATTCCTTTAGACTGTGCCAAAATCTGTTACCCAATTTTCTGCAAAAAAGTTTCCTTCTCCGCAAAAGAAAGTTCTGTTTTCCTATCTTATTATTGGTATGATAATTCTAAAAGAATTCCTTTTGGCATTATTTATCTTAAACCAGGAGCTGGGCTTTTATTTGCGGTCCCTCAAGTCCTCTGCAACCAGGCTGCCAAACATTCTGCAGTTTCTTGCAGTTCTGAGGGGGAAACAGTTTATAAGATCCTAAAGTAGCTTCCTTTTCAAAAACAATAAAGAAAAACAGGTACTGCATCTGTGCTGAAGAAAGTGGCATGGCTTCACTTCCCACCATTGTTTTGCACTTTGTTGCCCTCGTTCCACACAAACATTAAGAATGATTACCATGCACCACTGTCTTACATCAAAATAATTAAATTGAACCTACTTATATATTCAAAGTTTGGATCCAAGACAGTCCTAGGTATGTTTTTTTTTTACTGTTCTTGCCAACATTCAATGACAGGCTACCATGCTGTCTCACAGACTTTCTTTAGAAAGTGCCATTGGATTTCCCATAAGGGGGAACTCCTGTGAAGTATTATGTGAAAGGAAGACTTGCAGGCTTTTTTTCAAAACCAATACATTATATTTCTTCTCTGAAGGCATACATTTCCTTTCGTGGAACAAAACTGAAACTTGGATTTCAAAGGAGTAAATACAGTACACACACACTATATTCTGTTTCCAATATAGGATGCTATCAGTATTTTGCAACAATAAAATGGAGTCACCATCTGCAAGTGCTAGTTCATCCATTCATGTTTCATAATTTCCCATCAGAGAGTGTGAAGCTTGCAAGAGCACATCTTAAATTGTTTACTGTGGCATTATCACTGGGCTAAATCAGGCTGCTTGTCTGCAGTGAAGGAGCTGGAATGTATGGGAACCAAGAATTCAAAAGAATAAACTATGGGTGGCAATGACATGAGTTATAAATAAGATGGATTATATACATTGAAAACATTCTGGTTTTCTGGATCAGCCATTTGTTTTCAGGTGCCTTTTAGATGACCTGGATTACAAGGTCTAGGTTGGAGTAATGGAAATTATATCTGACAGAGTAGGAGAGTAGGAAATATATACTACCATAAAACAATGCTTTTTAGTTGGACTTTATTATTGAATGAGATGAGCAATTGTACCTAAGAAATTTAATAAATTTATTAAAGAAAGAAACAGGACATTTAAGTGCAGGATATTTGAGTCTTTTCTTTTGCAAAATAGGTACTAAAATCATACATGAGATGAAAGCAATAATCAACAAGGTAACCTGACCAAGCGATCAAAACTGTCAATTTGGAAGAAACAGATTAAGTTATATAGATGTGATCCTTTTCCATGAATACGTAGACCCACATTTCTCAACTGTATTAATTTTTCAAAATTAACGTGTAAATAAAAATGTGCAACTTACATTTAATAAAGGGTTTTCCCAGTACTATGCTGTCTAGGTTCTTTTGAAAAGAGTCTCTTTTTCCAGAAATCATTTTGTGTGTTAAGATACTAATAGTGCAAAACTTACTATAAATGGAACAAAAGAAATTTCAATCTAGTTGTACTGATACCTGTGATACAGGCATATGCTGCCACCTTGGGGAAGACTCCTTTCCTGAAGGAGGCATCTTGAGTATAGTAACATAAATCAACTTCATGTTTGGCCTGTCATATCCCCACAGGAAGAAAAGTTTCTTAAATCCTTCTACTCATGCGGTCATAAGATCTTCCAGATGTCTCTGAGCATCTTTCATGTTATGATACTCATTGTGGAGAATTGCCATTGTTCTGAGTTGGAGCAGCATAGCTTAACATGTAATTTCACAATGCCTGTCTTAAATTAATGTAACCTGGAATAGCAAACTAGGACGATGAATAGTCCTAAAAGTTACATCCGTCTTCCCAACGGAATGGCTGAGTTCACACAACACTGTGAATGAGCAATTAAACCAATTAAATTCTGACTGTGCATAAAAACTAAGTTGATAAAAAAAAATCACTATTTTTGGCTTACTGAATCCACATTCATTTTTTATAGGAAGCAGATTCCTATGAGTCTTTATCCTGGGAGAGTATTGAGCAGGTTTCATGATATTAGTGGCCTCAGTTGGGAGCAATTGGCTTGAGTTGGATGTTATTGCCAACTCATTATTAATATTTAAGAGATATGTTCTGCCCTGCTAGACCTTGGCAGTAGACTCTGGAGTGAGAAATTTGCTTATATAGCTACTATTGGTAAGAAAAATTCCAATTTCTTGTTTTTAAAGATTTTAAACATATTCTTATTCAGAGTGTGTTTTGGTGGTAGGTACTGAGCTAATGGTGCTGGGTTGCTTCAGATTGTGAATTGTTTGTATTGTATGTTACACAAACCACCTTCAGTCCCTTGAGAAATGAGCAGCCTATATATAAATATAAATGCACAGAAATTCAAACAAACATTCACTATTTGTTAATTTACTAGCATGCTCATTTTTATGTCAGATAGAATGGATGGAACAATGCATAGCTGTGCAACAGTGGTTTCCAGACTTTCAGATTTGGGGACTGTAATGTCAACTATTTTTATAAACTCACATAATTTGTAGAATTATTTAAATATTTGTGTTATCCTTCATCTATTCACTGAAAGAAAAACATAACAAAAAGAGACTATGAATTAAGAAATGATTGAAAGTGCTTTTAAACAATTTTGTATTTTATTTATCACAACTACATCTACACACAGTTAAAAAAATAATATTACATATGCATGCAAGATCTTCACAGAAGAGGAAGTTTTCTGGCACCTGCTAAAAAAATCCCAAGGGACAGAATCACTTCATTCTTTTTACTGATTGCTCTCCCCCACACAACACACTTGTTCCAAAAATTTAAATAAAAGAAGCTTTAAAAAAAATCCAGGAATGGGGTATTTTTACATGCCCCCCTTATTTACTTGTTCACACTTTGTACTTGCTTAGAAAACTAACCTCTTTGTGCTTAGAGAAATAACCACACTATTTGCTGCTAGAGGCTCACACGTCACAGCAGGCAGACAGATTCAAGCAAAACTCAGACTCCTTCACATGGAAGTACAGTGGTAGCCCAGCCTATATGTGCATTGATAGCAGCCAGGAGTTTAAAGGAAACCTCAGTGCAAAGATTGGTATGGCTAAGGAAGATCATATAAGTAGATCTGGAGAGGTCTTCTCCCCCCTGCATTACTGCCTCTTCTTCTCAGCTTCACCTCTGAAGACACAGTTGGGACATCTCTGTGAGTTGAAGCTAGGAAGTGAGGTGTGTGGAGACCTGTGGGATAGTTGGGTAGTTATGGGAATGGGAGAACAGCAATATAGTTCAGCAATACGTTTATAGGACAAGAACATGGATGGGCAGCCCAAATCAGTTGGTAGTGTTTTTCCCACTCTTGCTCCTAGACCAATCTATATTTCCCCTTCACATCACCCCAAACACTGAAGTATGGTTTGATCAGTGTCTGTGCCACTGGAAGAGCTGTGTGAATGTATTTGATGTAGAGGAGTATAGAGAAGACCTTAGAGAAATGATATAGTTATCATTGGTAAAATATAGGGGCTGTAGCGGCTCACATGGTTAGAACACTGAGACAGAAGAACATTGAGAGGTCAACAGTTCAGCAGTTCAAAACTGAGAGCACAAGCCACATGACAGAATGAGCTCCTGTCAATTTGTCCCAGCTCTTGCCAACTTAGCAGTTTGAAAGCATGAGAACGCAAGTAGATAGATAGGTACCATTTGGTGCAAAATAACAGGGACATGAAAGGCACCCCTTCAGGTGTCCCTGGGCAACAGTGATGTTACCAGCTAATCCTTTCAAGATGGAAGGTTGAATGTAGTAGTAGCAGTAAAATATGACCTTACCTGGGAAAACAGGAAAGCATGAGAATGAAACTCAAGATTGACTTTCTTCAGTACAAGATGGAAGGAAGGGTATTCTGTCAAGCTTTCAAGATTCTGTTATTACAGAGTATATCAAGAAAGCAGAGTTCTAATATTTTTTGTGGCATTTGTTTCCTAAGCAGACTAAGCATTTGTCTGAAGCATTTTCTGAAGCATTTTCATCTGAAGCATTTTCTCTTTTAAGAACCATTTTAATTTTATTAAATTCTAATTGTTTATAAAACAAATCATTTTGGTTCTTTAATTCTTATATTTGCAGCATTTTAAATATTGTAAACTACTATTCTGATTTTGAGGAAAATCAGTACACATTGTTACTCATATAAAATATATTTTAAAAATTAAACATCTAAGAATAGTAGAAGGGAGAAGTAAAGGACAAAAAGCTTCCTTGTTTAGAGTTAACAGCTCTTCAAACCATTGAAGTATTCAAAATATTGGCTGAAAAATGACTTTCAGGTAAGATCGGGCTAACAATTTCAGGACAAGAAATTATAAGTGACAGATGATTGGGCATATATTATTTCTGCATAAGGATCATTCTGTAACTCATTAACTTAGATAAAGACTCCGTGTCTGTCTCACAATGGTACGTTATCAAGATCTGCTTCAAAGTACAGGTTGACAAGACAGAAGCAGAGCAGAACTTTATGGCACAACAGAGTAAGTACATTTTGGAAAGTACTAAGGATCAGATTGCTGCTTTATTCTATTCTTATCTGAGAATTGATTCCCCTCTCCCCGAAATGCAGTCCTTTAAACATGAGATTTGTTTAAGATTTACTGAGAATATGTTCAGGAGGCAGGTTTTCTTGTGTAGTTATAAATTAAGGGCTATCTTCTTTCAGAATACGGGTTTTTTTTTGTATGTATGTGTATATGTGTGTTTAGAATATGTGAATATGTGACTCTGTGTGTATAATTTATAATAACTGTCTTAATCATCAGTCCAATAAGCCCTGAGTAAGCAATACACATGCTGTAGGACCTAATTTAAATTAAATAAGCTCTATTTTCAGTGGAAAAAAGAATTCTAGGTAGCTTAAATTGAAAAGTGGAAGCTTCCACTGTATTCCTCATTGCTCTTCAAGAGTAAAGAACAAAAGACCATACTAGCTCAGGTTTTACTGAGCATTTTTATGGTGTTATATGATCCCCTATGGTCTAGAACATCTAATGTGCCTGCCACATTTATTTTGGTACTTTGCCTTCTGCTACTCAATGATGCTGGATATTTTTTTAAAAAAAACCTACAGATACTTCACATTGACTTTGGCAATCTAGTATTTTGCCTAGAATAATGTAAATACAGATGTAGGTAAAGGGTAAAAAAGGCTTTGGAGGAAGTAAGGGAAACGGATGGTTGCACTCGGTGAGTTAATCCTTTTCTATCAAAATGAATATTATTTCTAATTTAATGTGTGTTCTTAGAGGTATTCCTATGTTAATACTAAGGAAATACACTATCTCTTTCAGTTCAATAGGTGACTTCGGAATAGTGGACCACAAAAATTTTAGCTATTTAAGATTGCCATTTGAGGAAGGTGGGTTTAATTTATGTAATTTGCAAAATATCATTGGGCATATATTTCATGAGCTATTAGTATGTGGAATAAAAATATACTAGATTATTATTCTTTAAGGCTCTGCTGGAAAGTTATTGTCTATTTCTCTTGCAGTCTTGGCAAGTTCTTGGAACAACATATAGTAAGAAAATATTTTATTTCTAGAAGCGTGAGCAGTGAAAAATATATTGGGGTCATATTGTAGCAAACATTGAGTTTAAATAATAAGATTCATGCATATTTAACTATTTGGGAAAATTTTATTCTAAAAATAGATGATTAAACATTTTATTAGAAACTCTTATAGAAACAGGTTTATCACTTTAAAGCAATTAAAGTTGGGATTTTTCCCAACTTCAGTTTGGTCTTTTCAGTTCACAGTAATGGCAATATTTTAATTTATGAGATGCTCCCTTATTTGATGAAATCCATGACACAGGTAAAAGTGTAAAACCCATAACATATCTCTATGAAAGATAGACAATATTTATTTTTAAAGCGGGCAGTTCTTTAGCTCATGTTTAGAATCCCAGTCCACTTTAAAGATGTTCTTAAAATGATAAAATGGTGTCAATGGATTAGAGATGAAAATTGATTCATTAAAAATGTATAAAGAGTATACAGGACTCCCCAAAAATGTACTTGAAAGGATAGACATTAGATTTTCTTTGTTGTAGATATATATATATAAAATAGAGTTTATGATCCAGGTGATATGGTCCTGTAATAATCATTTGGTACTTTTTGGAATTATATTTTAATGTAGGTCAGTAACTTGAGATACGAGACTTAGAAATTGGGATCATTTAAAATCTGGAAATGATAAAGATTAAACGTTAAACTTAAATATCAATGGGAAATTAAAGTTAAGAAAAACTTACTAGGTTATTGTCTAAAAGGTGGAATGTCAAATTAATTAAGATATGTATAGACTGAAGATTATTGATGAATATTAGAAAGGTACTTTTTGTTTGATTGATAGAATAAGAACTGTATTGGTTCGAATATGACAGTAGATATTATGGGGGAAAGAGAGGGAATTAGTTGTTGTAATACTTTGAGA
>NW_015386080.1:333612-361652 GCF_001527695.2 Protobothrops mucrosquamatus | reverse complement strand
TTATTGTCTAAAAGGTGGAATGTCAAATTAATTAAGATATGTATAGACTGAAGATTATTGATGAATATTAGAAAGGTACTTTTTGTTTGATTGATAGAATAAGAACTGTATTGGTTCGAATATGACAGTAGATATTATGGGGGAAAGAGAGGGAATTAGTTGTTGTAATACTTTGAGATTTGTACTGATGATATTCAAACGTAATGGAATTACTGTGCTCAGCCGCCATGCTACTTTTCAAATATGTAAATGTAATATTGTAAAATTAATAAAAAAAACTAGGGGAAAAAAATTTATGGGCAAACATTTAAATATCAAAAAACTAATGTAATGTTGAACAAAGAGGTCCACACATCTGCTCAAAGATTGTGGGACAACATCCAGTGCTACTGTTTTAATTCCTAGGAATGGCAATTCAATAGTTTCCTTCTTCAAGTTGTCTCCTTAACCCAGGGGTAGGCAACCTTGGCTCTTTTATGACTCGTGGACTTCAACTCCCAGAATTCCTGAGCCAGCTGGCTCAGGAATTCTGGGAGTTGAAGTCCACGAGTCATAAAAGAGCCAAGGTTACCTACCCCTACCATAACCAATTAAGCTTAGCTCCGATATATGGTAGCAATGTCTGCATAGTGCCACTACTTTTATTAAATAATGTTACTATTCACTTTTCATCTCATAGGAATTTCAAGCGGGAAATACAATGTCTGACGATAGCAAGATGAGCATCAATCTCCTCCTGCTTGGAAGAACACAAAGTGGGAAAAGTGCAGCAGGAAACACTCTTCTGGGAAGCACAGACTTTGCAAGTTTTCTTTCCCCATGCTCCGTGACTACAACCTGCCACCTAGGTCGCAGCTGTAACATTTCAGGTTTTGGCCGTCAGCAAGGAAGAGCACTAACTGTGCAAGTCCGTGTCCTGGACACTCCTGGATATCCTCACAGCAGCCTGAGCAAAGAGCAGATCCAGAAAGACATAAAAGATGGTCTAGCCCAGCACTTTGGAGAGGAAGGTCTGCACTTGGCACTTTTGATTCTGAGAGCTGATGTTGTTTTATGTGAAGAAGAGGAAACTTCCACCATACAACTGATTGAGGTAATGTCCATGATAAATAACAGTGCTATATATATATATTGCCCCATCACCAGGGTTTAATGCTCAGATAACGTAACATCAAACTACAATAGAAATTGCACATTAAAATATTGGACTGGGAATTAAAGTAAAATGTTATGAATTTTAAAAAATGAGATATGTGTGTGTGAATTCATCCAAATCCAGTTCTTACCTATATGTGGTGATAGTGTTGGGGTACAGATTTTAATACAGATTTTAATAAAGGCAAGCAGATTACAACTGGATTCTAAGGACTAAATTCTAACATAGAATATGGCCTGATAGAAATGTGAAAGGTATATTAATACACTTACTATGATCTTCAATTTGACCACAGGACGGCATGTTCTTTTCTGTAAAGTTCAGAGTAATATATATGGCTTGTCCAACATATATGTCTTGTTTAGGCAATTGTTAAGTGATCCTGAGTTGAATCTGATTTTTCATGAAAAGGTTTAGATAGAATTACACATACGGTAATTGGATTGTCATTTATACCTATCAGCTATGATACCTCCCAAAAGCCCCTTTAAAAAGATTGGGATTTTTCAACCATAAGAGACAGGAGGTAGGAAAATTCCATTGCATATCAAAGCCAATGGTTGGCTTATATCCTGAAAAAGATAAAATCATGTGTGTAAAATAATTGTTAATTATTAATTAAACCAATGTCCCATTTTTTTTACCTTTACAGGAACTCCTTGGGCCTAATTGGAAGACTTACACAGTCATTTTATTTACTCATGCAGACCAGATTGAAAACTCATCATTTACTATAGACAAATATTTGCATAGTGCCTCAGACACACTACATAAAGTAATGCAATTAGTTCAGCAAAAATGCATTTTTATTGACAATCATGCCAGATTTCTAAAACATGAAAACCTAAAAGCTTTAAGAAAAATTATGGAGTTTCTAAAACAAAACAATTTCCAGACCCTTCATGTGAAATAAACAATGCTATACATTTAAATAACTTATAATTTCCAAATTCTGAATTCTTTGCTGCTTTTATAATTCACTCTTTTGGGGGCATGATGGCTCAACAGTTAAAGATGCTGAGCTTGTCAGCTGGAAGGCTGACCTCCAGGGTTTGAGATCCAAGCGCCGCACAATGGAGTGAGCTCCCGGTTCCTGATGCAGTTCCTGCTCATCTAGCAGTTCAAAAGCATGTGAGTAGATTAATAGATACCATTTCAGTGGGAAGGTAACAGTGTTCCGTGTACCTTTGGCATATAGCCATGGTGGCCACATGACCACGGAAATATCTTCGGACAATGCTGGCTTTCTCTGCCAAGAAATGGAGATAAGCACTCGCCCTAGAATTGGACATGACTGGATAGAAAAACCTTTACTTTTGGAGTATTTTTAAAATTCTTTAGGCAGACATTTTACATTTCTATTACTGAATATAACTAGAATGAAAAACAAAACTGAAACTATCTTTAAGAGTTAATACAGTTAGCTAAAGAGATAGTATTTAATATTTTGATTATTAAATTATGGCAGGTATACAGTGCCAAAACTGAAGGAAAGTTTGGTTCCTGCTATCAGCTTTTTTTTTCCAGTTCTGTTGTTCAATCTTATCATGATTACATTTTAGCAGTAAGAAAAGGTATCAATTTAGCTATCTGTTATTAAACTTTTAAATTTTAAATGCTGCATAAAATAATTCACAATCATGCATAATGATGTTAATATGCCATCTACTCAACAACAATCACCGAATTCACCAAAGTTTTTAAGAAGAAAAGGAGATTAGAAACAAACATATTTGGAACTCTTCAGCGTTTTGGGATACATAGTCATTTTTTCAGATTCAATTTCCACAGTATCAGATTGCAGTATACTATTGAAAACTACTTATTTTCACCAAGTATATCCAGGATCAAGTATAAATTTCATATATTCAACTCTCAAGGTGGTTTTAAAATACCTATACTTTGTGTACTAGGCCTATATTTCCAGAAAATAATATATTTTCAATACATTAAAAATATTTTAATATTACCTAATACTGATGCATTGATAACATCACACTAGATATAAAATATACACCTTGATCTCCTTTATTTCTGAACTACCAGTTTGTGCTGAAGCTGATTAATGAAATTTGCCTTGTTTATTTATTTAGTACTACTACAAGAATGTTTTTGGGAACAGTAGAGAGGGTATTTCACTTCAAGCCTGTATAGCTTATTTGGCAAATATGATGGAATCAATATCTGCCTTTTACGTAACTCAGATAGAATCCAGTAAGGAGCTTGGGAATCCATGAGAAAATAAATTGTAACTTACAGCCGTTTTAGAAATTTTAAGGAATGTTTCCTTCTATTTTGAAGGCATTAGTGCACCTCACTTGAAAATACTGTATCTCTTGATCCAACCACATTGTACAACTTCTGTTCAGATTCCAATCTCTACTTTTAAATGAAAATTTTATAGAATGTGGGAGGTTAGTTGCAGAGAGCCTTGGAATGAAATGCATTACTTTGATACCTTTTAATCTAATTTCAATCCTGGTGTGGGACTGAAACTGAATTGTTCACCTTGGTGGATAACTTTGGTTGGACTAAATAGTAGTTCTTCTGGTCATATCAGATCTGTCAGCTGCATTCAGTAACACTGTATCCTAGACTTCCTTTGAGGGTTGTGGTTCCATGCAGCAACACTGTGAGATGCGCCATCAAACGTGGGCTGGCACAAGATTCAACTATGCTAGTTGAACCATGCTATTTTCATATATGTATGAAACTGGCGGCAGAGATAATCCTTGGTTTATGAAGAGGTATTGTCATTATACCCAACTATGTATAACCATTGGAAGCCAAGCAGAAAACACATTGGACATTCAGTCAGAATGTGGAAACTATGAGGGACAAGAAAAGATGAAATAGACTGAAATTTGAATACCTAAAAAGTAGAGTCACTGAGTCACAGTAAGCATCTGATTCAATGTCAGTTCCTACTCTGAATCTTCATAAGGCATGTTATGAACACAATTCAAAGTTCTGGTTTTCTTCTACAAACCCTCTATTGAGACCAAGTTGAGTTCGTTTTCACAAACAGTATCTACTTGCCTTGTGTCTTCAGTATGGAAGGAGCCCTCCTGCTCAATAGGTAAGGACTGAGAGTGGAAATAAAGTTTGTGGGCAGAATAACCAACCTTTAGCTGACTGAATAGTGTTCCTATTTGTTAGTTTTTAAGAAGGCACCAAAAATGAAACATTCTTTACATGCATATGGAGCTAAAGTGCTATCTTACAGAGCTGCTATTAAAGTGGTTTTTAATTTTAATGTTCAGAACTTTTTAGTACATTTCCCTTTCAGTGGTTTAAATGGATTTTAATGATAGACAACATATTCTATTTCTCTATAATTGTTTTCATAGGGCACCCAACCATGAAATGCATCTATTATTTACAGTTTCTGTTTTTTCTCTGGACCATTTTTCTGGGCTATGTATTGTTACAATCATTTGAACTAGGGTATTAATATATTACTGCAGCGGTTCTCAACCTATGGGTCGCGACCCCATTTGGGGTCGATTGACCATTTCACGGGGGTCGCCAAGCAAGGTTGTCCACCATTTTTTCCCCTTTTCCGGCGGGTGCCTTACCTCCCTTGAGCTGGGCCAGCTGGTGGTCGGCCTGCTCCGTCTCTGCCGCTTGCCAGCTACGCCTCGGCCGGCGCAGGGGGCGGAACCACGCATGTGCGGCGCTCCCGGGCAGGGAAAGTCCTCGACTTACGACCGTTGGGTAGTCCTCGACTTACGACCGGTTTAGTCCTCGACCTACGACCGGTTTAGTCCTCGACTTACGACCGGTTGGGGTCGCGGCATTAAAAAGGTTGAGAACCACTGTATTACTGTAATAAATTTCACTACAGCCTGACTACTACTTAATTTTCATGCATTAGCAACATTTGAGTTTGGGAGGGAAGGATCCTAATTCCAAACTAGTTTCCAACCCTGCTTATAGATACCACAAAATGAACTGATGGGTATGGGCATGCATGCATTCTCTACCACTTATCTGTGGCCCTAATTAATGATTTTTTTTTCAGTTTTATACAGGAATGAAAGTTTGTATTTTTGGTATATGTTTTCCTCAAGCCTGACTCCCATAACTCATGGATTTGCTCAGTTTTCTCACCACAGTACAGAAGTTGTTTGTCATTCCCTTCTTTCAGGAACTCTCTTCAACTTCCTTACAGTATCTAGTGTCTATCTTTGGTAATCCCTGTGTCCTGTATTCAAATACTAACCAGGTCGAATATCATTAAAAATTTTAAGATCAGCCAAGGTCATCTGTAAGGTTGTAATAAATTGAATGAGACATGGTTTTCAGCGAGGCAATATTTATTATGTTCATGTTTTTCCCTTCAAAATTATCTCAAACATTTCCAAATTTGCTTTCATTTATTTGATTCCACTGTTGGCCATGGAAGGAGCCCTGCACACACCTTTCCCTTTCACTTCAAACGGCACTCCTTTGTATGTAGCAATACACTGCTCATTGGTCTGAAGATCAGGTTGGATCTGCTCCCATATTTTCTTCTTGGGATTAAGTTCTTTCTCAGGTTCACCTTTTTAAAAAAGAAAAAGGGAAGATAAGAAAGTGAAACTAGGAATTTGAATTATCATATTCTTTCATAACGTAATGGAAGTTATTTACATCAGCAGTCCCCAACCTTTGTGGCTTGGAGGCCAGGCAGGGAGGAGCACACAGCTCAACTTGCACAAGTGGTGAGCTGGCGCGCAGGCACATGGGCACACAGCTTGACTTGCACAAGTTGAGCTGCGTGCATGCTGACCTGCCACTTGTGTGGCCCACTTGTGAATACGCCACAGCCCAGTAGGATTATGCAGTGGACAAAGTTCAGAAAAGATATTTGTTTGTTTATTCATCCATCCATCACAATTTCTTATAAAACCTTAGAAAGGTTGGACTTAAATTAATAATATGAGTTGAAGAAAAGACAAAACATTGTGAACTTTGTCTCCTCATCATTCCTGTTTATGACTAATTATTACAAATACCTGCAGAAAGATTAACCACAGTTAAAACTGATTTGGCTTCTAGCCAATATATAATGGTTTAAAGCTGATGTCAAATTCTAGCCAGCAGCAATGAATGGTATCTGTAAAAATTAATAATCAACCCACTTAGGTCTGGCAAACTAATTTAAAATCATATTCAAACAGTATCTACAATATGAGATACGTTGTTTTGGGTTTGTTTTATCTCATCTTTTAAAAAATCACTCAAGTATGTTCAACATGATTAAGAATAAAATAATACAGCCTTCCCTATGTAACCTAAAGTTATGGGCTAGTAACAGTTATGCAATTTTATGTTGCAAATGATCCTGAGGTTACAGCAGTAGAATAATACAATGCCCAAGAGTAGGATTATGAAAACCATTTAAATGAGCTAGGTGTTCTGCTTCCCATCAGGAATGTGAGAAACCATGCAGAGTAGCAGTAATGCTTTATTCCTTATTTCCTTAGTACAGGACTCACACAGCAATTAGTGAACTTACTATGAGCATAACTTCTAAAATAAGGAATTCATCTACCATCTGAAAGCTTTGTTATTGGAACTAAATCCAAACATTCTACACATTTGAATTTTATTCATAGCCCATTAGAACAAGAGACAATTCTCTCATCTGTCAGGTACTAGATGATATATAGGTTAACAGACAGAGGAATCATGATAGTACTTCCTCTTCCTGTTTGCAAGAACAGGTGGATATCAAAGGAAAACTAGCTCAAAGATTTACCTGGCCTATCATTCTGTTTCTATATTTGACCAAACAAATATCTACACATGAATATTAATACATTCTTCTTATCAGTACTTGCTAGCAAGTACTAAGATATTTATAGCCATTATTTCATTTAAGAATAATAGTTACTGAAACTATTTAGAAGGCAGGAACAAATATGCTGCAATATGGGAGATATATTGTTTGTTTGTTTTTAAAAAAAACAAGCCTAATATTCTTCTGGAACCCTACCAATTTTATCTTGGTTATATATTAGATATTAGTGAATCTTTATACTGATCTACTCTGATGTTTCATTAGAAATTTTTAAAAATGGCATGTTTTAAAGGTCAGAAAAGAAGCTGGTCACAGAAATAGCCATATGGCTATGAACTTTGGATTAAAATGGTTTCTACTATACTATCTAGTGGCTTGAAATCAACTTTTCAGGTTTCTTTGTGGCCTGGGGACAAAAGAGAAGTTTCAGTGCATAAGTCATAAATAATTAGTACTTTCTCAGACCAGCAGTTTATCTTTTAGAGAGAAAAAATAAGTAACTAAATGGCAATTAAAATGACATCTCCTCACGGTAAAATCTTTCAAATAAAATAAAAGCCTCTCTATGCAAAAGAAAATATATATCAAACCAAAAGAGCAGGCAAGTCTTTAAAATGCAAACTTTACAAAACCGTATTTAGTTTTCAAGAATAAATTAAAATCTGGCTTTTATTACAGAACAACCTTCTGGATTCCATTAAAACTTGCTTTGGAATACCCAAGCAAACTCTCCTGGGATCTGTGGCAAGCTTGTATTAGATTAGCACAGGCACCACTTTTAAACATTACCAGAACACCATGGTGTATGCTCCATAAAACCCTCCCTTCTCATCCTTTTCTTTCAAGAGAAAACAAGCCTCTTGAAAGACATCTATAAGAAAAATTGAAGAAAATTCTTGGGAATATAAATGATATTTTTTTAAAATGTAGCATTCAAAATACTGTTATTAACAAACATCAATCTATAATCATGCTTGACTAAACCAAGCACTGAAAGCAAATCAGCACTGAACAGGCAAGAGGGATGCCTGCTTCAATGAAAGAATCATTAGCAAGAGCACTTTCCACCCAATATGGAATAATCTTCCTTCAGCATCTTATTAGAAAGACAAGTCTAAACAAAGTATTTCCAGTGATATAAATGCAGCAACAATAGGTTTTATTTAAATATAAAAGTTTATTATATTGCTAAGCAAATATTGTCACCATTGCAAGAGATAATAAATAATAAGGTGGAGAAATGACCAAATATGCTATTTTTCAATCTTCAGCATGTTGAAGTTTGTTATAAAATGCTGGTGCTTTTATTTCATAGCTACCAGACTTGTGAGCATTTATTTTTCTTTGGTGCTTTAGAGAGCACTGTCTTATTCTACAGCTAAGATATATAGTCTCCAAAGACCAAACTTATTAGAGTTAAGGTATAAATCCTTCATTTGAAACTATTAAAAATCCATAGTTGTTTCAGGTTTCCCATCAAATAGGAATCCCATTCACAAATTCTGTATCTCTCATGACACAATTAATTAGTCATGGCAACCTATATCATGTATGTAATACAAGTTTGCTAAGTTTGTGGCAAAGGAGGGAGGGACAAAGCATTTCTCTCTGCCTCCTATCTGTTTATGAAAAACTGGACTTACAAATCGGACTTTTAAAAGACAATAAAATCTAACACAAAAAGGAAGCAACAATCCATTAAAACCACTATAAAAACATATCCAATTGCAATAGAACCATAGTCATCTGCAAAAGGAAACTCACTAACCAGCAGCAGCTCGCAATGTTTTATTTAAAGAGAATGTTTTATTGAAGAAAAGCAGAAAAAAGGAACAATCATATGCAAGTCTTATGACATGTTCTATAACCTCTTGAAAATGTGATGAAAGTTTCTAGAATCTGAACAAGCATAATTTCAATGGTGATTATGACAAACTTCTTTGGGTGTGCAGTCCTGCACAATGTGGGAAGGCCCAAAACACTATGGAAAACCTCCTTCAAATGGATTTATCAGTGACTTAATTAAGGATTGTTGCTATGCCTTTTGGAGATGGTGATTTAATTGTCTAGGACAATAAATATTCTAGCTATATACTAGCAAACTGTCTTACCTTACTTGATACATACAATTCTACAAGATGCATGAAATTATTCCCCTACAGACATTGCCAACATTAAATAAATATAAGTATGAAAATTTAGTTGCAAACTGGAAAAAATAGTGTGCTTGATACAAAAGATTGAAGTCAAAGAAACAATAACATAGTGGATCATCATAATGTTATTTTTATATATACATTTCCTACTTAAGCAAAGAGGAAAACACTATATACAGATCATAAAATTATGAATATAAGCTTTGAAGGACACAATGATACCTCTAAGCAACTCTTTTTTCCCCTCTACTCCATATGCTACATGATAGTAAAAGTAACTTTTGTGGCTGTAAAATCTATTGGTTCAGGTTTTGATGTTACCTACCCCACCAGACTTTTAAATCCGTCTTAAAATATAACTTTTCATTTTTATGGAATCCGAACTAATTATAACCAAACATGGCTTGCCCTCCTATACTTTTCTCTCAAGCTAAATTTCAAAGTTAATGCTACCACTTCTTTTCTGTTAAGAAACTTGCAGAACTGCCTCAAGAGACTATGCCTTAATAAAATTCTATTAACACTCTTGTCCAGCTGTATATTTTCATTCTTCCTTTATATTAGCCAAGTTATATAATGGTTTTGATGGCATTGTACCAATTATCAAGTATACAATGTGCAGACTTCTATATTTTATCACAAAAAAATAGGAAAACCTAATTTTATAATATTAAGCCTGCATTTTAGGGTTTTTTTCTCCATTCCACTTATGTGAGTAAGAAAATACTGATTTCCCTAAAGTTAATTCCAGAATATGTTACAAACTTTGTCTCATTTTAAAACTTAAAAAAAAACCAATAATCTAATCTTATCAGAGGAAATATATTATTTTTCCACTTTCCATTTCATATCATACTGAAAAATAACACATACAATACCTCATTGATAATTCCAAAGTGGTTCTGTCACCTGTATTCTCCTTTTTGGTTGATTCTCCATTAAATAATTTTTATTTAATCTAGGATAATATCAAAATTTCCCATGTTTGCCTATACAAGTAGTCTTCAACGTAGGACCACAACTGAGCTCAAAGTTTTTTTTTGCTGAGACATTTGTTAAATGAGTTTGACCCATTTTACGAACCTTCTTCCCAGAGTTGTTAAGTGAATCACTGCAGTTGTTAAGTTAGTAACATTGTTCTTAAGTGAATCGGGCTTCCCCCATTGACTTTGCTTGACAGAAGGTCACAAAAGGTGAGCACATGACCCTCAAGACACTACAACCGTTATAAATCTGAGCTAGTTGCTAAGCAATCAAATTTTGATCACGTGACCATGGGGATGCTGCAGTGGTTATAAAAGTAAAAAAGAGTCATAAGTCACTTTTTTGTCTGCTGTTGTAACTTCAAACGGTCAGTAAATGAATATCTGTATCCAATAGAGAAGCAATTATTTTTAAAAAGTAAAGTTATTTGAGGTAAACCACTTACTACTGAAATCATTTTTACTAGTTTTATCATCCTTAGAAACGTATTCTATTCCTTATTTGAAGAGTGAGGGATTTTATATATGATCCACAATTTACATATTGGATTGCAGAAAGTACAGAACACCAAAGTTAAACATACACCTTTAGTAAGTAGATAAAAGAGAAGAGCAAAGGAACAATATTATTCAATACTAACCTCACGTAATACAAGATATGAACTAGTGTGTGACTTTAGATACAGATAACTGGCAAAAACGTACTCCTTAAAACATTCTTCTATAAGACATGCATATAACATAATACACAACAGGTACTCTCTTTCTCTGCCTCCTATTGAAAACAGTTTTTATTCCTAAAATTTGATTTTCATTTTTGTTTAGAGTTTTTTTTCAGGCACAGATATACACACATTTAAAACTACATTACAAACTTTTTCATAATTCATATAAAAACATTCTCATCAATTTCTGTTCAATCTTCAAGACACTTCTGCTTACCTGAAAAACCTTCAAATGTAATTTTTTCTCCAGGAACAACTCTATTAGGAGGAATTATAATTTCCACCTTTTCTGGTGTGCTAGCACACATCAGCATGCCTTGGGACACCACTCCTCTCATTTTTACTGGTTTTAGGTTGCAGAGAAATATAGCCATCCGGTTTTGCATCTATATAGAAGTGAAAAGAAAAAAAAGTGCAATTTACAGGTCTTTTCAGGTTTCTACCAAATGAAGTGGTAAGAAAATATTAATGCATGGAACATGGGAGCAAAAAATTAAATTTTTCTTTCACTAATCCAGCAACACAATCAGGAAATATCTAATTAAGTTTAATGGCCCTCTAATATACAGATGCAATAAGAAGCAATAAAAATATTAGCATTGTGTCCTGATGTTCTGGATGATAGTTGAAGCAGTATTTTATTTGCTTTCCATTCTTTGTGATCAAAAGTCAATTTTTAACTGTTAAATTAAGAATTTTAAACTAATTAGAAAAAAATATAACAAATATGTCCATGTGATTTACCACTCAGTATATAATATGGAATGCATATTTACAAATCCCAAATGTCAGGACAGAACAAATGTTTGGACAAATTGAATTAAAATGGTTGCACATAATATGCCTTCCAACACATTCATTTAAACCAGGGGCAGGCAACCTCGGCTCTTTTATGACTCATGGACTTCAACTCCCAGAATTCCTGAGTCAGCATAGCTGACTCAGGAATTCTGGGAGTTGAAGTCCATGAGTCATAAAAGAGCCAAGGTTACTTACCCCTGATTTAAACTCTAAAAGTTTCTGTTCCGACCCAAATATGAAGGGGAAAAAAGTAAAGTTTCCTTTGATACGACACCTGGTAATTTCATTTAATAATATAGGTTTCTTGGAATTGCTATGGACGCAGTTTGCCACTGACTTTTTTTAGAACATGTTTTCAATTTTCCAACATAGCCTACAGTCCTTAATTTCTAGATGATCTCCATTCATAAATGGAGACCCAACACAAATTCCCAGCCCAAGCAAGGTACTGCCACCTGCTGAGACAACCTCTAGGGAAAAAGAGCACAAAGAAAATAAGGCAACTGAGTCCACCAGGCACAATGCAATCAATAGTTTGTTCAAGAAAATTAAATTTTAATACATGAAAATTCTGATCAAAATGCAACAGAATCATAACAATGGATCAATGAGAAGACATATGGAAAAAATTAATAAAATTTGCATCAAGCTACAATTTGAGGAATAGCTTGTCCAAAATATTCTACAGATAGTTTGTAAGTCTTTCAACAATTGTCAGGATGGATAAATCATGTAACAATAAATGTTGGAATTGGCATAACAAAGAAAGAACTTTTACTATATAGCGGTTATGAAAAAAAATCAAAAGTAATGGAAGAAAATATGCCAAAAAATCCAAAAAATTCTGAAAATAACATTTGAATTAAAACACAAAATTTTTTATTAGGTATCCAAGAAAACCTAAGTGAAAAATGTAACCTAATTTATTATGATATATGGTAACAGCAGCAAGAATCAATCTGGCACAATATTGGAAAAGAGAAACTGGAGAAAAATATGTTTGTGTATGTATGTATGTATGTATGTATGTATGTATGTATGTATGTATGTATGTACAGTATGTATTATTTGGCCAATTTTGCTTTTTAACTCTTTTTCTCAAATTCCTTTATATGTAGGTTTTTATTTTTGTCTCTTTTTTCCTTGAACATTTTAACCAATAAAAATGTAGAGCAGTTTAGATCACATCCTTTTTAAGAAGAAGCAATATTCCAGAAATGACCATATTGGACTTATGTTGTTGGAGATTCTTCATTATATAAGAAAAGCCAAGCATGGTACATCATAAAATGATGGTGTGCTTGATATTAATTAAAGCATGTTTCACATTAGACAATGATCACAACAGAAACTTGTGACAAATTAGAACAATAAGTAAAACAAATACCAGTAGAATGTTATGGAAAATACTTTCTTTTGATCCATGGATATTAAGAATAATTTGCTTGGCATATTATAAGGTGGGTTCTGACTGTATAACATAAATTCAGATACAATGGACGTTCTGTGAACAATAAAGGCCAAGATCACTGTTAATTTTCTTTACTGTTGGCATAGAAATACAAACCTTTTCCAACTGTAATTGAGCAATGTAAGTGGGTTTTGGAAAATTTCTGAAAGTACAAAATGGACTACTAAAGACAACTTTTGCTACTAAGGAAGAAATGCAAAATCTTACCTACAAGCCTTACCAATCTCTGCACCTACAAATGTCTAGAAGATAAGAGTAGGGAACTAATATTAGCCTTTCTGAGTATGCTGCATAGATCTCAGAGGACTACTTGAATCTTCAAACTAGTAGATTTTTTGGGATAGTGAAACTTTTGATATCTTTTTAATGGCTTCCTTAAGTAAACCACTAAGTCTCAAGTTCACGATTTTGAGATTTAAGCACTTAACTGGAACACACTATAAGCAGTATACATAAATGATGAACAACAATAAATTAAAAAGTTGCTAAAGCTTCAAATAATACATCAGAGATATTTCATTTATACCTCTTCTAAAGGAACATGTTTCACCAGACCACTGACAACAGTTCTTAAATTTGCTTCTCCAACATCAACTTCCTCAATATAAAGACTATCAGCATCTGGGTGTTTCTTTGCCGTCATAATACAACCAATACGAAGATCAAGCCGTGAAACATCTAAAGGCTTTGAATCATCATTTGCAGCTGACTGCTTTTTTTCTTTCTTTTCTCCTACAAAAAGGAAGGAAACCAAATTAATAAAACCACTGATGCAATTCAGTTCACAACACTACCTATTTTTTTCTTTTCTCTTTACAAAAACTCCCTTATGTAAAGTATTAAGAACACTTTCATGACATCAAGACCAAAAACATTACAATTATATCAACAAATATAACAAAAAGCATAGTTGTAAAAACATAGTATTATTTATTCTAACAATAAACATGGCATCAAAAATAAATCATTGTTCCTGTTTATCCAGTAATCCCTACAATTTCCAAAGCATAGTTGTAAACAAAAAGGATGAAAAATCTTAAAACTGGCAAAACATAGTCCAATTTCCATTTACAGAATGAGGATAGTTCCAAGCTTGAAAGCAGTTGAGAGAAAAGCAAAGGGTATTAATATGTAGAGTTGAGTTATAAAATGAGCCTGCCTAAGCTATATAATTTATAGCAGCCTTCTATGAACATACAATATATTGAATCTAAAATTACCTTTCTTTTCTGTTTTGTCTTTCTTCTTCTTTTCTTCAGTGGGTCCTTTGATCTGTTCCTTAGGACCAGATAGAGCTTCAGCAGCAGAGGATGTTTGAGAGAGATCCTTCGAAAATGAAACTGCAGCAGCCATGTCACTAGGTGGCATAGATATTTGTTTCACTAAAATTAAACACAAAATATTCCCAATTAACACCTTGATTCTGATATTTAAATGTATTTTGTGAAATCTAGTGCAGTGGTTCTCAACCTTTTTAATGCCGCGACCCCCCAACCGGTCTTAAGTCGAGGACTAAACCGGTCGTAAGTCGAGGACTAAACCGGTCGTAAGTCGAGGACTAAACCGGTCATAAGTCGAAGACTACCCAACCGGTCGTAAGTCAAGGACTACCCAACCGGTCGTAA
Source organism: Protobothrops mucrosquamatus (assembly GCF_001527695.2). Lineage (NCBI taxonomy): Eukaryota > Metazoa > Chordata > Lepidosauria > Squamata > Viperidae > Protobothrops > Protobothrops mucrosquamatus. Next base: position 346,947 of record NW_015386080.1, on the reverse strand, counting down.
GTTGAGGACTTTCCCTGCCCGGGAGCGCCGCGCATGCGTGGTTCCGCCCCCTGCGCCGGCCGAGGCGTAGCTGGCAAGCGGCACAGACGGAGCAGGCCGACCACCAGCTGGCCCAGCCCAAGGGAGGTAAGGCACCCGCCGGAAAAGGGGAAAAAATGGCGGACAGCCTTGCTTGGCGACCCCTGTGAAATGGTTGATCGACCCCAAATGGGGTCGCGACCCATAGGTTGAGAACCACTGATCTAGTGGAATAAAAGTATTGTTAAATGAAAAATGTTTTCTTCCATGTTTCCAAGCACATGCTTATATTTATATGCATTACATTTTAAGCCTTCTGAATTTTTTTTATATCATAACAATTAATGGTAAAGAAAAATAGATTGCAGCAAACCTATTTGCTACTTGTTATTAATCATAATCAAAACTAAGACAAACTAAAATGTGAAGTCACTGATCTTCATCTGGATATTTTAATCCCGATTTTTTTAGTTGGATTGATTACAATGAGTTAATAATACAGTTGAGACATAACCATATATAAAATAGAACCAAAGGATAGAAGTTATAAACTGCAGATGTTTATAGATATCTAATGTATTGTAGGAAAAATATTGGACCTGATCAAAAGCACGAACAGAATATTATGTAACATAAAATGCTCAATGAATTAGCCTGTGCCTCATCTAACTTAAATATTTTTCATGCTCAATGAATTAGCCTGAGCCTCATCTAACTAAATATTTTTCAAACTAAAAGAATAAATAGTGGATATGAAAATAATTTTCATCTTATTGAGGAAATTAATGCTTAATTAATGTTTCATTAATGCTATCTAAACTATCTCTATTTGTGACTATTGAATGCTTTTATTAATCAGTGACTAACTTTCTTTGGAATGGGTGAAGGTTTGTATATTTCCACCTTTCACTTGCAATTCTTCCTCTTTCAGGCTTCCAATGGATTAAAACAAAAACAAAAACAAAGCAATAACTTAGCAAGGTCAACAAATTAGGTGCTTAAGGTGTCAAAACAATTTTAAAATTAGGACAACTGCAAATACAAATCAAACACATTAACCCTACGTTCTCCCCAATCCATAAGACTTTTCAACATTTTCAATCCTTCTCTGTAAGTGAAGTTGTATCACTTGGTCTTTAAAAACAAACAAAACATTCAAATAGTTCAAGTTTGTCCATGTATCTTGTTCCTGGGATACTTTAATAAAAGCTATTTCTTAACCTTCACTTTTACAACATTTTGGGGGAAAGCAGCATAGACAATGGGGTAGCAAGTATCTTTCCTTTTCCTCACTTCTCCTGTTTTTTCCTTCTCATTCATATCACGTTAAGCAAAAGAAATGCAATTCTGCCCCTTAAGTGCCCCTTTTAATGTTTTTAATACTGACTCTAGAAAAAATACAAACATCACTATAAATGAGGTGTGCTTGCATAAAACAACACATTTCTCACCTCCATTTCGAATTTCTGCTTGGATCAATTCCTGTTTTAGCACTTCAATTTCTTTCTTAAGTTTAGCATTTTCAACACGCAGTTTCTTCTCTTCCCTCAGAGATGCCTGCAAGACTGTAAGAGGCCGAACTCTCATTAGAATCACTGTTCAATTGTCAAAAATGTTTCATTGCTAGATGCTATAAATGAATAACAGAACTTGTTTTGAAAACTTCAAGACATTGGAGAAATCTCATAATTACTTATACCTTGTGTACTTTGACTAAACATTTATATTAAAATACAGAATTACATTGGATACATTTACAATTATAGAAGTTCCATGAATCATTTATGAAACTATTATGGGTGCTCAAATATCAGATTTGAAAATAGTGATATAAAAACAAACAGACGTAAGCAAAAATCATGATAATGGGAAAAGCATCAACAAGCAATCAAAGAGTTCCATGTTATTTCCATTAAGATTGTGGAACAAGGAACAGGTGTCTTATAGAGAGATCCTATGGAATGCCTATATCAACACTCACTTCAGCTTTTGTAAATATTAAAACAGATATTTTACCACCCGGTATTGTTATTAAAACCCTGCAGTAATACCCCCTGAACGCTGTGTTTTCCAATTAAATCCATAACATATACAAAAGGGACTCTTTATTCAATTCACACTTCTTCTCTCTTTTCCTTGGCATATATTCTAAGAAATGAACTTTGGTTCTAGTGGGAATACAAGCTGGAACCATGTTATATGCCTATTCCAATGGAATGCATAGCTAAACAGTTTATTGTTTAAATGTTCTATATCAAGAAACCAGGAGTGGAAAAAAGATGACAGATTCTGGAGATATTATCTCAGAACTATGTGAAACTGTTGAAAAGTTTCATTTCATATTTGTAAGTAGAAACCTTGTTTATTGACTCTAGGCCATAAAATCTCTTTAGAACATAAAAAGGACAAAGCTTTAGTATACATGCATTAAATACAAAGCTTAAAATCCTGAATAATAGAATAAAAAAATTCTCCATTATTGCAATCATAATATATGTATTGTTGAACATACAATTTTGGTTTTATTTTACAAAAAGTTCAGAGTAGTCAGACATGTAACTTTTTTTAAAAAATCAGATGAATGGGAGATCCTAATGAGGAAGATGAAAAAGCTAATCCCCTTCTTTAGGAACTCGTAAACTGCAATGAAGAAAAAATGGAGAACAGCAGATAAAGAAAATTCAAAATATACACAAGAAAACTAAGTGGAGGCCTGCAAATAAAAAAGTTAGGAAAAGGATGCAGATTTTTTTTTTCCAAATGCTTTTCCAGCAATGGCCATAGAAAGTTGTCTGTATTTTCTTCTGTGTAACCAAATTTGTATTTTCAGTATCTGTCTCTGGGTGTATTTCTGTTCTTTCTCGTGTTGCATGCATGTGTATATACTGGGAAGCACAGAATGAGCTGCTAATCTCCATTCTGAGGTTATATATATCCAGGAGTGGAGAGAGGCAGCTCAGAGTGGAAAACCGCAATATTTCCAAGCTGCTGCCCAATAGCCTCTCCCACAGGAAAACAGTGGGGGGGGTTGAAGGAAGGAGAAAATATTTTTCTCAGCAGTCTCTGGTTGGCTCTTCCATTTGTCAGCTTCCCTTGCCTAGCTAAATGTTCAATATTCAGAGAGTTATCTGTTGACAATACCTTTATATAATTTATTTCCAACATTCCATCAAGTTAAAGAAAAAGTAAACAGAAACGAGGCCAAGTCACAAAGGAATAGTGAACAAATGGTGACAGAAAAACTCAGAATAAGTTGAGGTTAGTGAAGAATGTTAGTGAAGAAGAATATTCATATCAAGAATATGAAAATGAGCTGGATACATTCAAAAGTAAAGAAAAAGAATATATACCAGCTACTCAGTGAACACAGCAAAATGTTGACAAGCAACCTGGGCAAGGCAAAGTTTTTCAAACAGTTCAGGTTGGTTTAACAAAAATAAGTATCTGAAGAGACAAGATTGAAGTTTGAAATCAATGGATACATGATTACAGAATATTTATTTGGTCTGAATGTGTTTCACTTTAGGATCAGATGACGATTCTAGGATACTAAAGGAACTAACTGAGCATCTCACCAAATCCTTAGGAAAAAATTGGGAAACTGATGAGTGTCAGATTGGAAGAGAGTGAATGTTGTCCCATCATAAATAAAAGAAAAGCAGCAAACTACAAATCAGTCTATACTGATAACTAGGACAATTTTAAAATAGATCATATAAGGTTATTGAAAACAATGTAATAATTAAGGAAGCTAATATAGATTTGTCAAGAACAAGTAATAGACTAAACCTATCACATGTTTGACTAGGTAATTTCCTTAAGATTGTACAAATACTGTAGATGTTTTCTGTAATAATTAAGGTGCTGGACTAGAAACCAGGAACCTGTGAGCGCTAGGCCTCCCTTAGATATATAATAGTTTATATATAGTTAACAAAATAATAGTATCCTGATTAGAAAACTAATTCTAATTGTCGATTGGATGGCAGTTCTTTTCTTAGGGACATAAAATCAAATGCATCATTACTGGGGATATCTGGTTTAGTGATGGTAGTTGGTTTAAAAAAAAAATCCTTGTTAAAGCAGTTGGGTGCAAGCTAACTTGGAACCAGGAATGTGATGTGGCTGCCAAAAAGTCAAATGTAATTTAAGGCTGCACCAAGAGAAAGATAATTTCTGATTCAAAGAATGTAATGATTCCACTTAATTCTGCATTAATCTAATTCCTGCCACAACAGGCACAGAAATTGGAATAACAGAGAAAGGCAACAAAGATGCCTAAGGTACTATAAGTCTATACAGCAGATTGAAGAAGTTAAGTGTGTTTAGCATTGAGCTAAAAATAAGTGAGGTATAATATGATAGCATTATTTAAAGACCACTAAGTGTGTCACATAGAAGGTCAAGACCTCTTCTCTCTTGTTTCAGAATACACGACATAGAAGAATGGATGTAGGCTACAGGAAAGCAGATTGTGATTGAATGTTAGAAAAGAATTCATAGCAGCAAAGGCAGTTCAACAGAAAGGCTGTAAGTTCACCATTTGATATAGTAAAGTGGACGCTAGGCAACTATCTGTTTACTGCACTAAATAGGAATGAGTGGGACTGAATAACATAAATCATCCTTTCAACTCTATGATTCTACTGACTATAAAACCATAAACACCCTTCTTACTGTTATTACCATTTTAATTCAGGTACCTATTCAGTTTCTTTAAAAGAGCACTGCCAAATATACCCCTTGGGGAGGTGGGAAATTATGTGTTATTTTAGTCTTTTATAGGAAAGCTGTTACCTGAAATAATTTTTAAAAATGGTTTAGATTTTACTCACTGATTTAAAATGGATAATTAACGATCTATTTTAATGTTATGCCTTACTAGCTTTTTCTTTCAGAAGCGCAACTTGCTGCTTAAGGTATTCAATAATTTGATCTGCTTCAGCACCCTTCTGCTCCAGTCTATTCAAAACTGCATTGTTGGCTGCCATTTTCATCAAGGATCGGATTAAAATCCTAGATAAAAGAAACAAGATAATATGAACATGTTATCAATGCAATTATTTCCAACATCGTTTTGAATAGATTGAACTAGTAATAAAACATATTCACTTTATTCCCTAGAACTCAAATTTCACATTAACTTGTCACACTGACTTTGCTATATATATAGTCTTTACTTTTACTGTATTTACTTTTTTAGTTATAAAAAGGTCACTTTGCCTATCAACTGTAATAACCATGCTTTTTCTATGTATAACAATATACATTCCACTTTTAAAGACGTAAAAGAAAAACTGAGCCAACTGAACTCAAAGCACTTATAAGATAGATAATTTTCCTTGTGAATTTTGTGTTTTGTGGCAAGCATTTCCTAAGCTGTAAACCCCTTTGAGATCTGAATCCTAGTATTAATCATAATTAATAATTCATTATATCTTAGAATAAAGAAAGTAGCTATTAGTAAAGCTACACTTCCACAGGCCAATTTCTCTTACCAGTTCTTTTTGGAATATTCTATCAAATTCATCCTCTGAAATCAAATATTACCTTTTTACTAATTTTCACTGACCATACTGAGTAAATACCTGACTACAAACTTCTGGTGGAGTAAACAATAGCAAGAATGACAGATAAATAAGGATTGCTTCTTTTCTAACAATTGTTTTACTACAGTTTCTTCTATTCCAGACTTTTACAGCATGGTTTATTTCTGGATATATTTCCAAATCATAACATCTAAAACATTCAGGTTAAGAAAGGGCATTATACAATGTCTTTTTATGTTATGTCTGATCCAAGACTACTATGCTTCTGTTGGTTTTCGTCTAACATAGGACTATAACTTTTCTTCCTTCCATAATGTATCTTTCCAGTTAGTCTCATCATAACACATAATCAATCAAGACACAGATCCAAAGATACAACTACTGTTAGGTGTTTTATTTCCGTCTTCATAGTTTCTCTGTTGCAGCACATATTTAGAATCCACAATTTTATAATTTATTAATTTAACTCTAAATTCAAACTCTGAGACTAGCAAATATATCTATAAACTAACTGTTATCTTTTTATTTATTAGATTATACCCCGCCTCAATTTAATCGGATTTTGTTTACAATACCCATGAAATATTTGAATTCACATGGCTATCTGATCCGATTCCTCACTACAGAATTAAGAGTTCTATATTTTACTGCAAAAATCTGTAGGACATATTAATACATTCACTATGAGCTCTGCCATTCCAATATCCACCTGCATGCCATTATACTTGTCCATGAATATGACTGGAAAATATCCAGGAATAGAGAACATCCAGCAATATATAATGTCAGCTAATATTACTATTTAATTAGACCTCGCTAAAACTAGTGAGTGGTTGATAGATTAACAACAGATCCATCTTCGCCCCCTCCCCCATATCCTACTCCTTCTCTCTCTCCCTCCTCTCTCCGTTTCCATCTTTTAACTGGGGTAATATATTTGGATCTATACAGTATTTTATTTATGTCTTTTAGGTTTTGTATGATTTCCATCCTTTTAAGATTGTAAGCACCCAGTTACCCTGTGGTAAGATGGGTGGCCAATAAATTTTACAAATAAATAAATAAAATTAGCAAGGAAATTTAATCATTTACCTAATTGTTTATATGGGCAATCATGAAAAAAATATGGAATGCTTATGCAGCCATTACATTTCTGCTACAAAACACTTGATTAATCCACTCCAAGATATTAAAAATACACATTATTTCTTAAAAGTGCCTCTATCAGTTTAATTAGGATTAATTTAACTAATTTATCAACTTGTTCCGAGATCCTTTGAATGGGTGCCAGATAATTTTCAATAAATATAAATCAATCAATTTACCTATGAGTAATTACAAGAACTTGTATCAGAATAAACAATAGGGATTGCATTTTTAATCATTAGGAAAGCTTCTTTGATCAACTAATACCGAGCTCTTAGTCTAACATAGGCTGAAGATAGCATATTTTATTATCTACAGGTCCATTCTAAGTTATTAGAATACAAAATTGAATTTACACTTTCACCCTGCATAAATACAACTTTTATTAACACACAGCTTGATATCAAGCATACTTAAGAAGCAAATCTCCTTGAAAGTGCCCAATACCCAGGTGACTTTACTAGGTTAATGAAAACTGCAGAAGTATCTGAAAATGGCTGCCAGACTGAATTTAAAGATGCAACTCATTTCAATATTTTTGGCAAAGTTCCTAGGAATCAGGGACAATCAAATTCACAGAATTAGGTTTTCAATTTACTTTAGAATGACTCTAAGTATAGATGTTACACACATATATATCATAGGAATCCTATAGCAGGTGGCTATAGGATTCCTATGATATTGACCAGAATTGGTCAATTCTGATCTCAACCAGAGCTGGATTTGGCTAGGACGTGGAAAATCACCAGGAAATCCTGGAACCATAGAGAAGTCAATAAAACATCAAGATAACAATGGCAAACTATTTTCATATTACTGCCAAGAAAACAACATGAAAATGTACTGAGAGTTCACTGGGGATCAAGTTTAATTTGAAAGACATTTTACTTTTTCGTTCAATCAACAGAAATTTATCTTTCTTTCTCTTTCTAAGTTTCTTTTGATAAACATCAATTTGGATTAGATGCAAGGCATAACAAATCCAGTATTCTGTGCAACATCGAAGATTCTGTGGACAGATTCCCGTTTTCTTTTACTTTCTCAACACAGGTGTTCTAATTCACTATAGGAAAGCATTTTTGGGATATTCCTATTATTTGAGACAACCCTCTGTTCCCTTTGAAATAAATCAGGTAACTATGGATAACCCATAAGCAAGAAATAAGCAAACAGCAATTCTTATCCATATACACACTTAATACACTTAAACTGTCTAGCAACTGGTAACTATACAGATTAAAAAAAAATGTTTTCAACATCAGGATTGGACTTAGACAAAGGTTCAATAGAAAGAATTTTCATAAAGTGACCCACAGCTGCATGTTAGCTCCAGGGTCTTTGGGGAGCTGCAGGCTGTAGAAAGCATAAAACACTGGCAAAGATCCCTTCAGCAGAATGAGCTTTCTGTAAACAGAATTCTTACTCTCTGAATCCAACCATTCACATCTAAAATTTTTTAATCTCATTACAAAACTAAAGGTAGTTACTATCCCTCTGCAGATAGTCTATGCAAAAGGAAGACATATAGTGTTCCACAAAAATATTTCACTAAACATTTAATAGCTCTGGCACTCTCTATGGCTCTGGCACAAATTCAAATTTCTTAACCATTGCCTGGACTTTGCTTCTGGACTTCTATATTTCAAACAAGTTGCAAATTATCAACTGTTGACCAGATGGAAGTTGGTGTGTGAGGGAACCAGAAAAAAAATCCTATTCAGCCAAGATTCACTGAAAAATCTTACACCTGACAAAATTATCACATTGATTTAGAAGATCAAATTTCAATGTAACAGTTATTTTCAATTTGAAACAAATAGTTGGGAAGAAACTTTAGGTTTCTGAAGTCAAAATATGCTGTCTTATGTGTACATAAAGAAGACATTTAAAAAATTATAGGGAAACTTCCATTATTGTACTGTACTACATCTGAAATATTTTATGCTACTGTTCTATTACATTTTAAAGAGTTTTAAATTGAATCAGTAACCTATGATTTACAATTGAATAAATGCATAACATGTATCATAGAAGCTGTGAGGGCTTCAACAGTAATATATAAAATGTATTAAAATATACACTTAAATGTGTTTATTTTAAATTAAATTGTTATTTTAGATCATTTATGAATTTATATCCACTTCTTCTGCAAGTCTAAGAAAACTATATAAGAATAAAAGTAAAATAAAGCACCAAATAGGAAAGCCAATATGCATATTAATTAAGATTAATTAATTTAGTGTAAGATGGCCTAGGTTTAAATTTTCCTAGTTCTTTGGAATAATATTTTAGTGCTTTTTTAATTAAATCTGCTTTACGACAAATCATTTTAGTTTTGTCCAATAGCAAAGAATAAACCTAGAAAATTAAAATATCTACAGAAGTAAACTGATTAGCTTCTATAATATGGATTTTTACAAAAGTTGTAAAAATATACTTATACTTAATTTTATAAACATATTAAGAAAGATCTAAAGTTACAGTTAAATTATTATTACACTGGAGCTAAATGATGTTTTAGAACTTCATTAATGTTACAATATGATTAATCTGAATAAGATTCCAAAGATTTACTGCAATTTAGAACAGAAATATCCCTTCCATCCCTAAATCCAAAGAAATAAAATAAATAAATAAATAAATAAATAAATAAATAGGTACACATTATTTCTAAATGTAAAAGAGGAAATTATGTTGAAAAATCACACTCTAAAATCAAAGGACAATCTTACAAAATAAAACTTTAATAAACCAATAAATCAGGGAAAATAATGAGAAAATATGAAAATCACTAAATGAAAAAAAATCCCATAGAAACTCTCAGTTTACAGAAACAAAGTTTAGTGATACTTTAGCAAAAGTATGTTCTATTTTTTTCTGCTTGTTGAAAGAAAGTATGGTTAAATATTTTCTGACACATAACAGACTTTTTGTAGATTATTCCTTGGTTTAATGACTAGTTTAAAATAAAGCAGTCTAGGTAAAACAAAAGGAACTTTGTTGCTTAATTTTCAAACAAAACTTCTTCATTTAATGAGGGAAGATAATAAAGTTACTAATACTAGAAATGTTCTGCCTTTAATATTAGAAGAAAACAACCTCAGTAATCATCAGAGATATGATTCTTCATTGTAACTTACACCTTTTCCAGGAATCAACGCAGCAGGAAAAAAAAAATAGTACGACTCCTTTATAATTTTAATTTTTGAAGAGAAACAATAAAAAACAAAAGGATAAAGATGTTAGCCCTTGTAGATTTAAGATACCTGTGAAAACTTATTAAAAAAGCATTTCAATTTTTAAGTGGAAAAATGCTTTACTTGCAAAGATCTTACTAAATTGTTTTACTAAATACTCTCACCCAAAAACATGCTTATCTAAAGAATATGAACTCAATAAAATTCAGGGAGAAAAGTTTTGCTTTTTATAGGATTGCTTTCTCACAAACATCGGGGTGGGAAAAATCAAGGATGATGAGATATATCCTGATAGTTTTAATTATGTAAAACATGTGAAAAAAGAATGCCCTCACAGCTTTCTGTATTTAGATGAGAGCAATTAAAAAAAAATGACAACCACATCTAACAACCACATCTTTATGCAGAGAAAACTCATTTTATAACTCCATGGAAAGAATAAAAAGAAAATATCATAGAACAAGAAACTAATATTAGAACTGCAAATTCAGACACAATGTCATGTAGCAAAATGTGTACCCTGAGCTTTGATTCCCATCTACTGCTTTTTCCTAGAAATGTAATGTTCTCTTTGCAGTAATATGTTTGAAGTTAGGGCAGAGGTGAATGGACATTCAACTTGTCCCTGAAGTTATTGCATGGTTCCACAGTCATGTGATCAAAAATTGGGTGCTTGGCAGCCCACTTACCACTCCAGGAGTACAACTCCCCCTATCTGCCTATCTCCCATCTATACCTTTCTGACTCCCTGCACTCTGCAACCCCTGCTGCCCTTCACTATATTCTTGCTCCCACTTCTAATGGGTCTTCCTCATGTCACACACTGTGGTTTCATGGCCTCATGTGTCAGCCAGCAACTGTCTTGTGAAGGATCAGGAAATGTATACCTTGTCAGCAGGAGCAAGAATCAACTGAGCAAAGTCAGGTGAACTGTGTGCCAGAGTGCAGGATGGAAGGTTTTTTCCAGTGCAGGGCAGCAAGAGAGGACGAGCTGGGGCGACTGGGGCTTCCTGGGATGGCAGCTTTATACCAAATTACTGAGTGAGAGTCTTGCACACTGCTAGGACTTCCTTGGGGTGGAAGCTATGCACTGAGCTGCAGCTCAGGACTTCTTGCAGAGCGATGGCGTGCCAAGAACCTTGAGCCACAATGGTGTGCCAAGAACCTTGAGCTGCAGCGTGCCAAATGGCCCCAGGGCCATTCAGTTTTGGGGATGATTGCCACACTGCAAGGCAGGATACTTGGCGGCCAACAGAGAAGAGATGAAAAAGCGATAGTGGGTGAGGGTAGTTGAAGAGGAGGCAATTCCTTATGCAGGCTATACTGTATTCATTAAAATTAAGATTTTTTATAGGTCTATAACAAAAATTATAATTTGTATAAAGTAACTTTGATAATATGGCTTCTGGGATATGGTGCACTGAACTAAGGTGAAGCAAACAGCCGTGATTAAATGAAATATCCTTTGTAATTCTTCTCTGGACGAGGAGAGGATTTCACATCACCCCCAAGTGCTCCAGAGAGTTGCTCCTCATGAAGACACCAAGGCAGCAGTGACCATCAGGTTTACAATTCTGGGAAACAAGGGAATAGTCATCTTGCTCAAACTAATGAATGTTGGGAATGGTTAATGGAACAAAAAGAAGGGGCAAGCAATAAATACACTGGCTTAATAACATCAAATCTGATACAAAGTTGAACATCCAACAATTGAAAGAAGCTGTGCTTGACAGGGTAGCATGGAGAGCACTTGCCTATAAAGTCACCAAGAATCAGACATGACTAAATGGTTAAACCAACCAACATCTTGCTCAAGCTTCCTTCTTTCTACTTCCAGAAATTGCTTGTTAATTGCTTTTCAGCAATTTCAGCAATTTTAGGAACCATTAAACAGACAAGTCTGAAAACACCAAGTAAATTTTCTTCAACCCTTAGCAAAAGAAGTTCTAAACATAAATTTAAGGATTTTAAAAAATTATTGGGAGGGCGAAGCATAAACATCAAAAGGACGATTAGAACTTTGATTTGGGAATGTTACAAATAAGGCTCCAGATGGATTTGAAATGAGACATTGGAATTAATTACAAGAATCCTTATGGGAATATAATTTTGTTTTGAATTCATAAATACTTAAAAACATGATAAGATGGGACTTTGAAGGTAGGACACTATATAGAAAGAACTAAAGATTACAATTAAAGAACATTTAAATTTTACTTACTAATACAGAATGGAGAAAAATATTTTAACATTTGACATATTGAAGGTTAATTTTTAACAATGGACCCAGACATTAATTTTAACAGCATCTGCTTTTATAGATAAGACTATATTTACAAGATGTTATGGAAGAGGAACAAGTTTTACTATACAAGAATGAGACTGATTTGAAAGTGGATTTAAAATGACAAGCTATTAGAATTGTAGATGCTACACTTGACATACAAAAGAAAGAGGCTCATGTCTTAATAATTAAAAGGGATGTAGAAATAAGTCATGAGAGCGACTTGGGTAATTTTTCTATATTGGAGATACAAAACAGACTTGTTAACCCTTTGAAGAATATTGTGAGAAAAGACAAAGAAAAAATAAAAAGAAATCAAGTTCTATGACATTATTTGAAGGGATTAAAATTCAAGATTGTTACAAGTAAAAGGAAGCAGGGTGGTTCATCTGATCAAGGTTAAAAATAGATATGTTATTTCTAGTACATTAATGGACTTTTGCTGATCAGGCCTGAAACAGCAATGTTTTAAGGATTTGTTTATAGGTAAGAGCTTAGATATGGGAATAAAAGATCATTGTTGTCTTTTATGACAAGATAAGTTACCAAAATTGTTTATATTCATTATAATGAATGGGGAAGTAATTTCTTTACATATATATATTCATTTTCTTTACTATATTATTTTTCTATTATGTTTCTATTTTTTCCTTTTATGTACCTTTTCTCTTTTATAATTTTTAATTATAATAAATATAACATTACTATTAAAAATGAAAAAGTAACTTCAACAAGATATCTATAGCATAATTAACATCTTTAAATTTTATACAGCAAAATGTATCTATATAAGCAAATTATATATAATACATTTTGCAAATCATTTTATATTGCAAGGAATGTTACAAATTAAGTATTACATTTTTTCCAAAATGTCCATTCTTTGCAATTTTGTCACAAAATTCTAAAAATACCCTATTTTCATGTCCTTCCAAATATTAGCAAAGCACTTACACTAAATGAAAAAAAAAGAAATACAACGGAGCTGTCACAGAACTCTAAGTAATTGATTTGTCAAGGATCTAATTTACTGAAGATAAGGCAGTTATATGTCAAAATATTCTATTAAAATTTTCTTTACAGCCACATAGTGGAAGAGTTAGAAATAAAAGGAGAAAAGTTTTAATAACCTTAGATTGAC
>NW_015386080.1:213186-333272 GCF_001527695.2 Protobothrops mucrosquamatus | reverse complement strand
CAAAGCACTTACACTAAATGAAAAAAAAAGAAATACAACGGAGCTGTCACAGAACTCTAAGTAATTGATTTGTCAAGGATCTAATTTACTGAAGATAAGGCAGTTATATGTCAAAATATTCTATTAAAATTTTCTTTACAGCCACATAGTGGAAGAGTTAGAAATAAAAGGAGAAAAGTTTTAATAACCTTAGATTGACTTACAAGTAAACTCTTCACAGGGAGAATTATTAGTTTTTAATTAATATTTCTATATTCTATAAAAGTATAGAAATGAGAAGCATAGAAATTTGATACATTTGATAAATAAAATATAGATCACTCTGTCATCTATAATTAGAACTGACTTCAGCCATTTACCATAAAATGTCTTTGGCTTTTTCCCTTCAATATGAAGCTTAGCTTAAAGATGTCTTACTCAGAGAAAAATACTTTCCTGACCTGGAAAAACAGTTTAGTAGGTGGTGATGAAGGAACTAATATGAAAAAAATAATCAAGCACTGGTTTCATCACCTTCTTCCATCCACTGTTTTTCTTTTATTAAAGCTCTGTTCATATTATGATATATTGGACTTAGATCCTTATTTTGCACGTTCATATCTTACTTCATTCACAACACAAATATCCTTCCATCTATGCAAAGGAATGTATTAGACTACCAAATGTTAGTTTCACTCACATTTAACAGGTACTGCCAGAGAAGAGATTCACATTGCAAAGTTCAGTGGAAGATACGACCCTCAACTCTACTTCCTCTTCCCCACCAAATTTGTCTTTTGTGAGCACCTGATATCAGGAGAGGCAGAGTTAATCGTGTAAATATGCCTGGACACCATTAAAACAAACCTTGAAAATGCACCTGCACTATCACATTGAACAATTCTTTTTTTCCCTTTAAGAATAAATTAGACTGCATTAAAGACCAAGAATGTTAAGCCAGTACAATTGAGACATCTGCACAGACAAAAGAAAAAGTACACAAAAAGATCTTAAAGGCACACATATTGAATTTAGTATAGATAGAATAGCATTAGGTAAGATTGAGAGTAAATAGATTAATAGAATGAGGATAAAGTAAATATAGAATATACATATACAGACACATTCATTCATTCATTCATCCTTCCATTCATGTTAGTAAGTTTACAGTCATCTAACTTGAAAATCAGGTATCAGAAAACCAGATATCCCATGTAACATCAATAGCCACATGCAAAAAGTTAAGAATAAACACTTCCAAAGCAAAAGAAGTTCTACCTCTCAAAGTTATTTTATTAACTAAAATAAATCTTCAAATAGGATCCCAAACTTGTTGAAACAGAGTTGCTGCATTAAAAAGCCAAATATTCTAACATTTTTAAGAGTAACACTCTTTAACGTAAGCTTTTATGACTGAATCCTTGTTTGTAGTTATGTTCATTACAGCTGCCTGAAGAAAGAGACTTCACCTATGGGGTTATTTTATATATAGGCCAGTAACTAGAAGCAGCATTAAACTTTCCTTTTTATATCTTATCTGTGTGGGTTGGCTTGACCAGTGAGAGGAAAAACCGGAGATAAAACTGCAACAAGAGAGGCAAATCGCAAGGAAGAAAAAAGAAAGCATCAGTTCAGGAATATCGCTACTCATAAACTCCTCCCTCCCCCAAACTCACAACCTAATATTTATTATTTTCTCAAGGCATTCACCGGATGCTCAAGAGCCTCGACGTCCCCCTTTTGCCTCCTCCTCCTCCTCCTCCTCCCCCCCTCTTCTTACAGCAGACTTGTTTTTAGACATTCCCTGAATGCCTATCTATCCCCAGATACAAATAAATAGCAACACAATAAAAAAAAGAGAAGGCGTTGGAGGAAAAAGCGAACTTGAATTACTGCATATCGATATTTCAACACCCCCCCCCCACTCATCCCTATTACGGGTACTCCCAGCCACCCGCTCGTTTCTTTCTCTCAAGGCTAGCTTTTATGAAGCCTACTTGTTTTGCCCACAAAGGTACTGCAATTCCTATCCGTGGGAAAGATTTTAGTCCAAGTTATGCTGACTTTTATGTTACATATTGTCTCTCAACCTATTATCAAGAGCAGGGGTAGGCAACCTTGGCTCTTTTATGACTCGTGGACTTCAACTCCCAGAATTCCTGAGCCAGCCATGCTGGCTCAGGAATTCTGGGAATTGAAGTCCACGAGTCATAAAAGAGCCAAGGTTGCCTACCCCTGATCAAGAGGAACCCCCCACCCCACCTCCGCATCCCAACTCGGCAAGCCTGACTTTGTACCCAAAAGCAATTGACGGGCCCGAAGAGCTCCCCGCAGGGACACCCCCCCTCAGCAAAAACAGAAATTCAGGCACGCGCCCCCTTCCTTATTCATCCACGACCCCATTAACGGCAAAGGTCACGCGGCCACCGAGTTCATCCCTCCCTTACTCGCTTACCCTGCTTGCAGCAGAAGCTCGGGTAGATGGCTACGCGCACGCGTCAACCACGGGAGACAAAAAATGCCATGCGCGGCGCGTGCGCACTCATTCTTGGCTTTGGCCAGTCAGGTGGACGAGCCGAGGAGGGGGCGGAGTCAGAGGAGGAAGGACCAGCTGGAGCAGGTTGGTAGGCTGGAGGGGAGAATTCGTGGGGGAGCGCACTGGGTGTTTTGAATTTGTGTGAGTGTGAGTGTGAGTGTGAGCCGGGCCATCTCTTTATGTGGATCTTCTTGCCGGGAGGCCTGGTGTGAGAATATGGTTTTGTTCGTACGGTTACTTGAGCCACAAGACACGTGCAAACATTGGATGTGTGAACCCAAGTCGTATATCGAGTGGCTTCATGGTTCAGAATGCCTTTCTGTCCCGGGAAATTCAGAAAAGTCTGGTTAAGTTAATCGTGGGGAGACATGCAGTTCAAGCCCAGGCCATTTTTTTTTAACTGTGATTCACGTGTAAACTGTTCAATTCGAAAAGGGAAACGAAACCACTGTATTTGCGGATTTCAGTTATTCCGTAAAAACAGAATTTTTGGCTGAGTCTTTTTTAATGCAGAAATATAAATTGTGCTTGTTGACAGATAACTATTGATGTTATCTGTGAGCTGCTTATTAGCAATACAGCGTTGTCTGATATGCTTGATTATTCTCCAATCAAGTGTTTGCTATATTGGATTACCTTTTTTTCATGGTATGTTGTTTGAGGTGATGGATAAGTGCAGACCAACATAAAGCAACGCAGTGGATAGGAAAAAGTGCACTTAATTGTGAATGTTGATTATATCGTTCATTATTCTGTTTAAAAGAATAATCCAATCCTAATTGATTTGGGAAATAAAAGCGTAGTAAAGCAAAAGGGAAAGAGAAATGCAGCATTAGATGCACAAGGAAGTAAAAGGCTGTAGAAAAATATGCCTGAGGAGTGATCCACCTTGAATACACTTCTAAATTAAGCATGTCTAAAATCAGATTGGAAGACTTATGGATGTTATAAAGGGTACAAAATTAGTATAATATACAATTTTTAAATCACCCTTACAAACAGCTATTTTATAGAATAAGTTACATATATAACTTGGTTAATTGAAAAGTTATATTTTTGAAGAGTATAACTTATTATAAATTGTTGCATTCTGTTTTAAAACACATGCACATATTTGATTTTAAAATAGAGTTACAGTGGCTTGATGATTTGTTTGATGAGGAATGAACTAAAAGTTAGAAATCATAACATTACATTAAATGCCTGGTCTGTCTCTATTTCTGACTTTAAAGTAATTTCACCATTAGCAGTTTTCAGTTCTTCTGATCCTTTGTTTTTATTATTTTATTATTCCCAGAGAGTGAAAACAAGTTTTTCCATCTTTTTGTTAAGAAAATACTGCATTAGGAGATAGTTCTTTGTTCATTAAGCCACAGGAATTGAACATTTTCTGCTTTTCTCCACTTCACATCTTCAGTTGCAGTGCCATTTTTATTTATTCTCCACTGCCCTTTTCATTTCTTAATTAATTTTTCCAATTGTTTTAGGAATTTCAACTGTCCTGCTTCATTTTTGTTTCTTTTTTTTAATCCTGCTTTTAAATACTTTGATTTTCAATGTTTTCTTTCTCTCAAGGCTAGCTTTTATGAAGCCTACTTATTTTGCCCACAAAGGTACTGTAATTCCTATCCATGGGAAAGATTTTAGTCCAAGTTATGCTGACTTTTATGTTACATATTGTCTCTCAACCTTTTTCATTTGCTTTGCATTACAAATATTGTTGAACGTTCTAAGAAAACTAATACATGCCAGAGGCTTCGTTGTCACCATCATATATTCTCCAATACTTAAATTATAAATCATGTTTGCTGAAAAATAACATGGATTATATTGAATGGAGTCTTTGTTTGATATAGTGAAATTTATGTGTATATCCAATATTAGCTAAAGATAGTGAAAAATACTTCCATAAATGTCTGCTTTAGGTCTTGAAGCTAAAAGCTTCAATCCATGGAGAGATTGATCAGTAAGCAGTATCTAAAACTACACACACACCCCAATATCTTCCAGTGGTGCATGTGCACAAAGGGTCTCAGAAATTAAATCCCTTTGAGCTTGTTTAGAGGATATAATGGGGAAGTACTGCCATAGCCTTCTATTAGCTAAAGAGCAATATGTTCCTTTCTATATGGCAGGGGTGGCAAACTCGCAACGTCACGTGATGTGTCGCAACGTATCACGACTTTTTTGCCATTGCCGGCAATGGGGTGGGCGTGGTTTCACTATGATGCATCTGGCCCGCGGGCCGGCAGTTTGACACCCCTGCTCTATGGGATACTCATCCTCTTCACCAAGGACAGGATGGAGATGTGGATATCCGTGGAGTGGTGAATGAGGAAATGGATTATACCCACTTCACCTCACCATGCACATCAGCTAAATTAACCCTAATGTTTAATATTTTACTAATACTTAATTGTCTTCACCCAGAACCTGAACATACCTGTAACATAGTAGTAGACAATATTACAGTAGTAGACTAATGTGCAGGCTGAAATGTTTTGGTGTAGTTGTCAGCATTTTTGGGTATCAAAAATTCTATTGCCTGAAATCCAGGGGACCCATTGCCAGTTGCCGTGTGAGCTGGGTGTTTCTATCCCACAGTACTGAGAAAGCTGTTCTTTATATTCCTGTTTAAAGCATCAGTGCCCCAACTATACAACTTTAATCCCCCAATTAAAAAACAGTCAATACTATCAAAGCAGCTTTTTTATTTATAAGTAAAATGTTTAAATGAAAACTAATATATACACTTTTGATAGATCTTAATTAATGCTAATATATTGTCTTTACCTTTTTAATGTTAAATTTATCTGAGATTGTTTTGAATACTTTCCTACTTGTTTTTACACTTATTCCTTCTGGAAGTTCATTGTATATTTTTGGTTTCGTTATAAGTGAAATACTTTTATCTTTTATTTCTTTTTGAACCACTAATGAGGAAAAAAAATCCACTTTATTTCTCTTTAGTCCATATAATTTCTTTCTAAAGACTACCTGAATAATCTCAGATTGAGGCTTTTCTATTTGGAGTGGTCTGAATGCTATAAAAGAAATATTGATTAAAGTAACCTCATAATTTATAAATAATGACATACAGTAGTTATCTTTAGTTAGTTCTAATCAGTATTTAGCAGTTTTTATTTTGCTTCAATACAACCTATTTCTATCAATTCCTCTTCATTTCTCTTTCAGGGGCACACATGTTCTAGACTTCTGACATGTTTCCCTTAAAGGATTCAGAATTAGGAGCTTTCACCTTTTTTGCTTCAGCTCTCCCAAATGATGTTTGTGGCAGCAATGGTCTACCTTTGACTCCAAATTCTATAAAGATCCTGGGCCGCTTTCAGATTCTTAAGACACTTACATATCCCCGGCTTTGCCAGTATGTGGATATTTCTCGTGGAAAACACGGTAAGTTGTATTGTTCTTTTCAGCCCCATAACTTTTGGGTGTGATTCGAAGACTGTTACATTAATTATTTTGTATATGTAGTTCAGAGTTCTAGAAACTTCAAAGATTTCTACATTTATTTTTCTCAAAGGCATTTGTTTGCTTTCCTCCAGACTGACTCCGTTGTAGCATATTTCAGTCTTATCGCTATTGTTAACACATAACAGTCACAGATGTATGTAGCTGCTGTTTCCTTACAGGCTTTGTTATCCTATAGTTCAGATTACACTGATAATTTTGAGCTATTTCCTTTTTCAGACTCTGTCTATATATTTTTCTCTACCATCCCCTTTGTCTCTTTCAAGCTTCTTTTTTTGCTGGGTTCTGTTTGGTTTTAAATGTATGAACATTCAGTTTATTTCCTAGGTCCTGTATTTCATCAATGGGTCTTGCTTTCACTTTAATTCCTTAAATCTCTCTTTTGATGTAGGAAGTTGAAAAGAAATGTGCTTCACAGAAGGCACTTTCAACAATCCTTTCCCACTTCCTACTCCCAATTCTTAAATTGTAGAATTTATTGCTGGCACATAGAACAGTAAAATTGATGGGGCAACTGTAATTCATACCTCTACGTTGCTTATAGACTTCTGAATGTTGCAAATCATTGAATGACACAGTTTAAATTGCATTTTTTCACATCATATGAAAATGAAATGAAACATATTAATTTCTTATTGTTTAAAATTTGTGTTTTAAGATACATTGCTTTCTTCAGGATACATAGGTGCAAATTGCATTAGGATTAGGTGACTGATGTATTTCCACCAGATGTCATAATGTCATTATAATAATTGCACCACTTTCATAATGATGTCATAATATGACACGTTATGGTTGCTACTGGCTCTCCACAACTTAACTATAATTCCCATTAATCCCGTGTAGTCTGGATATTGATAGCTATGATTCAGCATATCTGGAAGACACCAGGTCAAGGAATGTTGGTGTAAGCTAATAATCCATATGCCTTAACTTTTGACTGTAGTGAAGGTTGTGATATATATGTTAGACTGGGTGAGTTTCTACTTTGTATTAGCCTTGGTTTATTTTAATATGCCTGTCTGTGTATATAGCAAATTGGCTGTTATTTTCATAGAAAGCTCTAGATGGATGCACCAGTCACGCTATGCCATAAATCATGGCTTACAAACCATAATGGTTGAGTGCACATAACACAAAACAAACCACATTATAGCTTCACACGATTTTAATGAAAATTAGGGGCATTTTGTGGTAGACCGGAAGCAAAGGTATTTTGAATAGCCTACATTCTGAAGTATTTAGTGCATTCAGTGTGTTTAAATGCATGGAGTTAAATTAGTTATTAACTTCCTGCCCCTTTTTTCTAGTGTGATTTAAGCATACTGAATAAGATCAAGCAAGCAACATTAACTATTGAATAATGTTATGTATGCCATTGATGCAGTTAATATTTATGTAAAAAGTATACTTGATATTGGCACCTGGAATTGCATGATTTTCATCCTTTGCCATTGGCTGAAATCCCACCTGGGAATCTTGACTATTATTCATGTAAAGATAAGTTTTTCTTTCCATTTTGCTAGAAAATCTTGAGGAATGGTATATCCTTTGTATGGCATACCAAGGATTAAAGTTTTCTGTGCTAGGGCTTAAGTCTGCATTAACCCTTCTACAGTACTAACAATTTAGTTTTAAAACAATTCACACTTTTATTAATTCTCTGAATGATATCCTGTTTAATTTCTTTTTAAAAAATTTGAGTTAATTTGTGCACAGTAAATTTTTAAAGTGTAACTTAAAAGTCAATATTAGTTAATGTTTCTGAGAGGAAAATAAGGATAGGTTTGCTCTGATTTGATCTTTACTTCATTTTGAGATATGAACAAGGAAAGAAAAGGTGTAGTTACAATGGAGAATACTGTTAAGATGGGCATAGCCCTAAAAAAAATCAATAGACATATCAGCTAAGTGTTTTGACTAACCTCACTATTATGCTATACATTGAATGTTTTTTTATGTTTCAAGAAGTGCTTGACAGTTAACTTGTTGCTGAATTCTTCAAATATTTCTATGAAAGGGAAAAATAGAGGTGAAAGAAGCATAGGAAACATCACAGATTCCACCGTTCCTCATTTTAAGTGTTATATTTTAGTGATAAAACAATTACATCATTGCAATAGTAAAAGTCAGTGGCTACTTATTTATCCCATTTATATACTGTTGCGTTCTTAAAACACTCTGGGCAATTTATACACAAGATAAATACATAATGTGCAGTAAAAAATACCCAAACAGTTCCCAAACCAATTAAAATTCCTAGAATAAAATTAATTAGCAAAACCAAACAATCAATATGGCTGCCAAAGGAGAAAGCTGTGCATTCATCTTCTGGATTCAACAATTTTAAGAAGAAGGTCACAAAGTGGTATTTCGGGACTAGGTGGAAGATGCTCACATATGGAATAGGGGAAAAAAATCTCAAACTTTGGAACTGACATACTTCATTTCCTTTAAACATAGAAAATGTAATAAATGGAACATTTTCTGCTAAGCTGGTAGATTTTTCCCTGCTAATGAAGCATTGGCTTTAAATCCTCCTTTGGGATAAAAAGTAGCTATATATATTTCAAAAGTAATAAATGGATAAAAAAGTACATGAAATCTGACTTGTGAAACTACATCTGGATTTAGTGGTTATTAATAATAACTGCTAGCTATATGTTAACCAGTATTCACCATGTAAGCGTTCCCAACAAAGTAACCTTTGACTTACAACCACAATTGAGCCCAAAATTTCTGTTACTAAGTGAGACAGTTGTTTAGCAGGTTTTGCCCCATTTTACCTTTCTTGCCAGAGTGGTTAAGTGGATTACTGTTAAGTTAGTAACATGGTCGTTAAATGAATCTGGCTTCCCCATTGACTTTGCTTGTCAGAAGATCGCAACAGGTGATCACAATAATCCTGGGACACTATAACTGTGAGTCAGTTGAATTTTGATGATATGACCATGGGGATACTGCAATGGTCGTAAATGTGAAAAACTGTCATAAGTCACTTTTATCAATGCCGTTGTAACTTTGAACGGTCACTAAGTGAGCTGTTGTAAGTTGAGGACTACCTGTATTTGAACATGTTGACATTCAAAAAAATTATGGGGAGGGAGACTTACCTATTCACAAAGTAGCTGTCACAATAAAGGCAGCTAGTTATAAAATACCAGTTTATATCTCAAGGCAGCTTAAATAAGGTCACTCCATGCCACCTTCTGTAGTCATTCAGAAAACACCTCAGCAACCAGTTTAGCTTTGCCAGGCAGACAGACACATTTTAATGTAAGCACTGACCTACAACTCACCATTTTTTATTTCCTAATAATCCCTATGGAGCTTAGAATCCAAGAGCTCTGGAAGCAAAGTTAAATTTGGAGATTTTTACTTTGTGGAATTCCAGGTTCTTGTTTAATTTTGTTTGCAGTTAAACAAACTAAAAAAATAATTAAGGTGGGATGGGCCTCATGGGTATCATACGTGGTATCTTGGAAGCTACAAAGATCCTATTGAGGGTTCTGGCATTATGGATTCCCCGTTCTGTTATATCTCATTAAACTAAGTAGGCATCTTCTTTATATTACATGATGCAGTGTCATAATATGGTTTTAATTTTGACAAGATGTTAAAGTAAAAGTGTTTGGTTTCTATATGCATATTATTATACTAAAACTGTCTTTGTTCATGCCTATATTTTCCATCAGAGAGGCTGGTGGTTGTTGCTGAACATTGTAGAAACAGCCTGGAAGATTTGCTTCGAGACCGGAAACCAGTGAGGTATGATATCAAGAAAAAACATGGCAAGGAAACACACTAACTGAAAGTTTATCTACTTTAAGTGAAAAAGTCCAGATACACTTTTTCTTTTAAAACCTTAACTATCTTTACAGGTCTATATAGATTCAGACCTGACATCTTCCAGCTCTGCTTTATCCTTCTGGCAGCCAGATTAACACATGCTTAGAATAAAAAAGATATTTACTTCTGCACAAAAAGGATAAAAGTTGTATTTTTAATGAAAATGCTAGAAGCTGCCAGACATTTATCCCAGTATATTTTGTTTGTGTTTGCTTAAAGTTTGTATCTTTAAAAAAATATAAACATAAACATAGTTTCTTGGAAGTTACAGTAAAACTGTGTGTGCGTCATTGTGCATTGATTATAAAGAGTTTTAAGTTTTTAAATTATGAGTGGTGAAAAAGGAAAAAATTATTTCTTTACTTGTATTTATTTAGAATATTTCTATGGTAAAGTGCTTTTAGTTTATTTTGTTTGGATTATTATATTTACTGAAAAAAATCCTAAATACAATCTTATATTAGGAGAGTTATAATCTTTTCTCTTAAGTATAGATAGAGCCTGAAACCCTTTAAAACAATGTGAACAGAACTGAATGTTCCAACTCTTTTAATTACAATGAGCTCCCCCCCCCTCCAGTTTGAATTGGCTCTTACATTTATGGCATCAAAATATTGTACTTATTTTATGTAAAAGCAAAGTTGCAGTGTCTCCAATGTACACTTGGTTTCAAAGTATTCTATGCACACAAAGGCTTGCTTGAATATTCTTGCTGATATATGCATATATACACATAAACAACATAATTTTTATTTTCAATATTTTATTTCCATCGTTCCTCAAAAAGCTTAAAACCCGGAAAGGTTTTTCAAATTGTTTTAAAAAATCCCTACCAAAGGAATTTATATGAAAGCACTATTGACATTTATGCATGTGTGTGTGCGTTTGAGCACGCACGTGCATGCACACACACACAGATATACCAGTGACTAAGATTCACATTAAGCAGCATATACATAGGGAATATCTTTTCTGTGCCATGCTCAAGCCAGTAGAGTGGCGTAGCTTCAGTATAACAAAAAGGCTATTTTACCTCAAGGAGAATTCCAGTGTGCCCAGGGAAAAAATGTATTGAATTTAATTAAAGTGAACATTGTTTTCTTTTGTAAGCGTTTTCAATAGCCAGAAATAATTTAAGAAAGGAAAATACTCCATTATGTTGCTTAATCCATTTTGGTGAATTAGTTTTGCAACAGATTTCCCAACTCTTCATATATGTTTGGTTTGTATTAATTCATGATAGAACAGCCAAAAATTGATGTGAATGCTTTTGTAATTAATTTCTGAAACTCTTAAGGAATGAGAGAAGCTGTCCTTATGGTTTATAGATTAATTCATTACACTTGTCAGAAAAAATGTCCTTTGCACCTGTAACATAAGCTGATGTCAAGTCAGCAGGAAATTTGTTAGGCTGTGTTGAAATTGAAGATATACCAAAGTGGACAGTCCATATTTCCTTGCAAAGTGGAAAATAGCAGGCTTTCCAGCTGTCTGATCCTTTTTTCACAGCTAAACTTATGAAGTCATTGATCATTGTATACATTACATATGAGCTAGGTATTTGTATGTTTCTGTGTATTTCTTCTTCGGTTATAAGATTGCAAGATTATTCTTCTTTTCTGTTTTGTTTGTTCTCCCTGTCCCTGTGTATGTTTTAATTTTCAGTTCATTTCTTAGAGGATATATCCAATATTTTACTGAGATACAATTATAAGAGCAGATGAGAGTTTTAAAAGAGAATTATATGTCAGAATAGCCTAAAATCATTCTTTTAGAACATTTGATGATAAAATAATTAAACAAAGATTGTAGTACTATCCGACTGAAAAATTGGAATTTTGTGCATGCCTAGTTAGCAAAGTTTACCCTTTTGAACAGACTAGGATTTTTTTCATAAAGCCCATTGGATTGTTCTGTCTATCTTGTTCAAGTTTGAGGTGGTAGTTTGGGGTGTGTGTATTGTTGCAGTATATAATTTCAAAAAGCATCTTAAATTATATGCTTGTACCGTGGCATTAGAACTCTCATCTTATTTCCTTCCTAAATTGTGTTTGTTCAGCAAAAAAGAAAAAATAGTTTAAGCAAAATAGTATTGGTTCTTTGAATTAAAAGCTTGTATTGAGTTTAAATGTATCAAAAGTTTAAGTACTCATTAATCTGAACCTGATATGTAGTGCATAATACTAATTTAGCATTCTGCTGTGTGTGTATGTATAAATAGACATACTGTAGATATTTAAATATGTGCACATATACTGTATATGTATGCCTGTGTGCATGTATGTGAATAAATGTGTGTGTGTGTGTGTGTGTGTGTGTATATATATATATATATATATATATATATATATATATATATATACATATATTGAAATAAAATAACAACGATCACCAAGAGAAAGTTTAAAATATTTAAAAGCAATTAAAATATTAAAAGCAATTAAAATATTAAAATATAGGCAACCAAGCTTTCGTCGGGCTCTCCCGACATCATCAGGGTTGATAAAGGTGGTTGGAGGCGGCATATAAGTCCTCCCCGAAACTGCCTTTATCAACCCTGATGATGTCGGGAGAGCCCGACGAAAGCTTGGTTGCCTATATTTTAATATTTTAATTGCTTTTAATCTTTTAATTGCTTTTAAATATTTTAAACTTTCTCTTGGTGATCGTTGTTATTTTATTTCAATATGAATACACCCAAGAGTCGAATTTTTAGTTCTATTACTAGTCATATACATATATATATATATACATACACAGAGAGAGAGAGAGAGAGAGAGAATGCTTTATGAAGTGTGTGTAGAATTATTACAGATTTCAAAATTAATGAATGTATTTTTATTATCACTTGTATTGTCCATTGGTATGATACAGGCAGTCCCTTTGCTAAGAACGAGTTCCTTTCCTAAATCTACTTTTAACTTGAATTTATATAAGTTGGAACAAGTATTTAGTATCAATCTGAAGAAATCTGTGTGTCAATGTGTGTGGCTCTTAAAACGTTTAGATATGGCGGGGGGGAAAGATCATGATTAACATTTACAGTACTCTTCCTCCGTCTTTTCTTTCATTCATACGTATACATAAACCATTGAAAAAAATCTTCCTTTATATAAATTCTACTCTCATTTGATTTTGCAGGATAGTACAACAGAAGGGCCATTTGCAAAGTAAAATTGCAGCTGGTGTTCTCTTTCCTCAAGTCAGCAGTTCATTGGTGCAATTTTTTTCATGAACCATTGAAAACTGGCTGTATGGTATGTTAAAAATGCATCCACTACTTTGCGATGCTTATGGAGACATTGTGTGGCTTTGATAGTTTGTTGGCTGGGATACGGAGGGAGAATATCATACACCTCTGAGTCAACAGCCCATTTGTAACTATGGGTTGTCCGTAAGCTGGACATTTTTTAACCCAAGGACTACCTATATTTTCACAAACACTTATTGAGAAGTTTTTTTCAAGGGTTTAAATAGGGCCATTATTTATTTTATTCTTCATCATTCATGTGGTACCTTTTGAAACTTTTTGCCTTTTGAAACTTTGAAATTAAAACCTAGGAAAAGAGTATACAGACATTTGGCACCTGTAGTACTTTGTTGACAGTTTTCAATTTGTGATCTAAGTCAACATAATATGTCTTCACTCAAACAAAGTTGTCATATGTTTCAGAGGTTATGGTTTTGAAAACTTACCAGTGAACCATCAGAGAAATACGAAGGTATAATATACATAGAGTCCTTGATCGGAAGCAGACTATGTCTGCAGCTCTTTTACTAGCTTGGTGGAAAACATGATCTGATTTGGATGAGTAGATTTTATTTGCTTTTATTGAGGTACTGTCTACTTTCTGAATTAGATATTTTTGTTCTGTTCTATAGTAAAAACATTACTGTTGTACTATCTTGCAAAATCAAATGAGAGGTAGAATTTATATAAAGGAAGATTTTTAAATACTTCGTATACACGTATGTACTGGATTCGAGGCTTGTCTTTATGGTGATATCATTTACAGCATTGAACTCCTAAGTAATTTTCACACTTGAGACTGATACATTAACTTGTGTATACAGAAAATGAACATGCATGGGAGGGGAACAGTCAGAAAAATTGCTCATTTTAATTGGTTAAAAAGTCTGTGTATGTTTTTCAATGAAAGAGGAAGGAAGATTTTGTTGTTTTTTAATTGAAGGAGAGGAATTAATCTTGTCAGAGAACTTAGTTGGTCAACATACAGATCAAAAATGTCTAGTCTCTCTTTATGAAACAAATGTGTTGTTTTTGCTTTCATTCTCAATCATGGATCCATGTTATTTGTACTAATAAAATCTGCAGTTAAGTATTGAATTCATGGACATGGAGAAATATGATCAAAGTCTGAGAAAATGAATTAAAGTTCAAGACAACATGATGTAATGAAAAAGAATAACAAGTTACCTGCGTACATGCAGGAAGAAAATAAACCATTTAATCTCACCAAGTATGACAAATAATGTTTTGGGATATGTAATCTTTTTAGAATGTATTTCTTTTTATTCCTTTTCCAGAAATTCATTTCCAAAACAGTATTTGTTGTAGTGAGGTCATAATATAGAAAAGGAAAGGGAAAAAATCCAACCCGTTAGTCATGATTTGTTTATGTAGAATCCAACCCTCCTTTTCTTAATTATTCTTTGATTTTTTTTAATAAATACAAAATTGGAACTGAAATAGAGTTACAAAAAACTCAAAACAAAAGCGTAAGGTATTGTTGTATTGGGAAAGCAGATTTATTGTGTTACAACGTGCACTGAGCTGATCTATGATCTTCACAGATAATATAACATTAGTGGGCCTTATTCATGATGACAATGACGGTGCTTATTGCAAGGAGGTTGAGGGGTTGGTGAACTGGTGTAAGGAAAACAGCCTATTTTTAAATACCGGGAAAGCCAAAGAGATCATTGTCGATTTCGGAAAAGGCAGGCATAGCCACACTTCTCTGTGCATTCACCTATGAAGATGGTTACCAGCATCAAATTCCTAGGTGTGCAGTTAACAAATAGCGAGACACTGGTGAAGCGGGCACAGCAGCGCCTGCATTTTCTGCGTCGCATGAGAAAAGCACATCTTCCTTCCCCTGTCCTGACCACTTTCTACAGGGGGGACAATTGAGAGCATCTTGTCATATAGCATCACAGTCTGGTTTGGAAACATCACTGCTTCAGATAGGAAGGCAGTGCAGAGAGTGGTGATGATGCTCAAAAAGATTATTGGCAGTTCCCTCCCTCCCATCCAGGACATAGCACAGAAGCGTTGCTTGAGCAGGGTCCGTAAGATTATCTGGGACACTATACATCCTCTTCACGACCTGTTTTCTTTGTTACCTTCTGGGAGGAGACTTCGTGGTATCCGAAGCAGAACATCCAGATTCAGCCATAGTTTCATTCCATATAGCATTAACCTTGTGAACTCTCAAGCTTCCTCCTTCCGTTATATATATTCAAAATGGACAGTGTTTAATATTTATTTGTTATGCATATGTAGGGGTGTGGGTCTATACATAAAGTTGTATATAATATGCTTAGGTGTGTCATGTATGTGTTCACTTTGAGAGCGGGCAACTAAATTCCATTTTTGATGTATGCTGTTGTGCCCACAGTAAATAATGACAATAAATCTTATCTTACCTTACCTTACATTACCTTACTTTATCTAAATATATGGAAAAACAGGATCATAGTTAACCTAGGATTGGTTTAGTGTCAGAAGCTATGATTTATTTAACCTTGAGAAAGATCTGAATTCACTGTTTGATGCTGGTTTGAATATTATGTTTTAACTGTGGCTTCATGTGTTGCATCTTTATAAGCATTGCATTGCCTAGTAATAAAATGTTGGAGAGTAAAATGTACCCGTTCAATGTGCCAAACCAGCTCAAACTGTCTGAGCTAGTTTTACCTAGCTATAGATACCAACTCTTCTTCCTCCTCCTCCCTCTCCCTCTGTTTACATGATTCGGTTATTGTTGTTTGAGACAAGAATGATAGTTTGAGAGAGAATAGTTGATCTACGAATGTGGATTAGTTAACTTCATCAAATAGTTCTTGGTATCAGGTTAGTCTCCTCATTACTGCTCTTCAAAAAGCTGGTAACAATAGATATTGAGTAGAGAACATTTGGGAGAAGATGAGTAACTGCCATCTCTGTTACTATATTTTTACATGATTATTTCTGGCTTTAACTGTTTATTTTTTAGTGTAACTTGTCATGCATAGTATAGAAAATTTAATTAATAAATTAGTTACTGCAAATGAATCATAGACTCATAGGGCTGGAAGGAATCTTGGAGGTCTTCTAGTCCAGCGGCCCCCAACCTTTTGGGCATCAGGGACTGGTTCCATAGAGAGACATTTTTCTGTGGACCGGAGGGGCCGTGGTTTCATGTGCTGCCTGCATGCCACAGATGGGGCTTCGCTTGTTTGTGTAGCCCAGCTTCTGGCATGCCACGGACCTGTGCCAATCCATAGACCGGGGTTGAGGTCCTCTGTTCTAATCCAACCTCCTACCCAAGGCAGGGGTCCTTAATTCCATCCCAGACAAATAGTTGTCCAACCTTCTCTTTAAAATCTCCAACAATGAAACTCCCACAACTCCGGGAAGCAAGCTTTTCCACTGATTAATTGCTCTCACTGTCAGGAAATGTCTCCTTAGTTTCAGATTGAATCTCCCTCTACCTATTACTTCTTATCCTGTCTTCAAGAGCTTTGGAGAATAAATCAACTCCCTCTTCTCTATTACAGCCCTTCAAGTATTGGAAGATGGCTATCATGTCACCCCTAAGCCTTCTCTTTATTAAGCTAAACATATCTAGTAGCCTTAGCTACTAGTTTAGCTTCCAGACCCTTTATCATTTTTATTGCTCTTCTCTGGACTCTTTCTGGTGCCTTTTGTATCTTGGTAACCAGAATCTCATACAGTATTCCAAGTGTGGCTTATTAATGCATTATAGTGTGGTACTATCACTTCCCATGATCTTGATATTATCTCTCTATTGATGCAGCCTAGGACTGCATTGACTTTGTTGCAGCTGCAGCATACTGTCCATCGCTACTTATCACCATAATGAAGTAGATTGCATTTGGGGAGTGGCTGTTCCAAAATTATTCTATAGAATGCTATGGCTGAAGTACTCTTGAGGTTGCCTTGTATCAGCCTCTCTCTGATTACACTCAATCCCTCTCACTAGCGTATCTCACTGGTTTTGCCTATGAATAGTATATGATTTTTTTTTAATGTTACTCTTTCCTAGAGTTATCTTAAATTTGAGGTGGGCTTCCTTTTAGTTGGATTTATAGGCTTCTTTGGAAGAATTTTTCAGCTGCTATAAAACACTGTTCAACTCAGGGTTCTTAGTTTTTAATGGTATGTATTCACTGTCTCTGTCAAAGGACTGTCGTCTGGTCCTTATGGGCACTATACACTCTCTTCACATTCTGCCCATTTAGTCTTGACCAAAATTTGGACCAAAACAGGAGGACTAGTGAGACATTGTGTAATTACAACATTGCAAAAGACAAAAAAGAGGATATTGATGTTGCTTAGCCTTTTACTCTCATGCTCTTCTTATGCTCATGCTCTTCTTATGCCTTATGCTCTTCTTGCTTAATGTGATGGGTGCTGTAGTCCAGCACTGTTAGAAAACTAGGCAGCTTATGTGGCTGTTAATGTTTCACTTAAACTAGGTTGGCTAGCAATGAAAAACAAAGTATTTAACCACTGTCCTACCTTAGATCTTCCTCCTCAACAGCTATTTTTCTTGATCAAATCATGTTGTGTTTGTTGCCAAAAAAAATTAGGCAGGCTTTATAGTCACTTTTTTTCTTCTGTTATAATGGTGTTGTGTTGAAACTGAGAGTGTAACTGAGAGTCTGCTGTATCAGTACTTTTTCATCAATCCATGGCTTTAGATGTTATTAAATTGATGTAATACATTTGGCCTCACTTTAAAGGATGAAGTATGAGAAGCAGTCCAAGACACTCTCAGATAAATTTTGTGTTTTGTGCAATTTTAAGCTAGGGCATAGTACGCAGAGTTGTTTTATGCAACATTAAATATAGTTCTAAGGAAAGAAAAAAATGATGATGAAATTTCCTGTTAGGAACTCTTTAGGGTGAAAATGCATTGAAACAAAGCTGATAGTATGAATGGATTGCTATTTTAAACATAATTGCAGCTGAAAAAGCGCAAAGGTACTCAATTCCAAACTCAAAATTATTCAATTCCAAGTATTTTAAATATCTGGAAGTACTTTCTAGAGAGTAATTTTTATTGTCAGGCAAATCTTCATTTCTGCCTGGAAAACGTCTTTAAAGGATCCTTGGAATTCAAAGGGTTGTAATCAGAAAGAAAAACAAATAAAAAAGTGTGTTCCTGGTCTATGAAATGTCAATGGTTCAACAATCCTTTTCTTCAAGAAGTACTGGAGAAACATCTGTTTAAAATCGTGGCAAATAAGTACAACAGAAATGAGATGGACAAGCTATTATTGATTAATATAATTGCTTGTTTACTTCAAGTAATTGCTAGTACAGCAACCTATAATTACAAACCCTGTAATGCACAAAGAGAATGCAGGACAAAATAAATTAAAAATCTGAATGCCTTATAGAAAAGCCTCTTTATGTTCTGAATTAACAGGCAGATTCTAATCTAAATTTTGCTATTACAAGAAGTAGTTGACCGGTACAAAATGTCCATTTTTAGAATACTTTTGCATATTCTAGATTCCTGATCGATTTTGGATTGTAGGAATTAAATGCATCTATAGTCTATAACGAAAGTTTAAAGTTAGTAAGAAGCGGGTATGGATATCTTTAAGATGTTCTCACTGTCACAATTTTGTATTAATAATCCAACACAGGCTCACTGTGAATTACCATAGGGATTCAAGAAGTTAACACCCATTGCACACAACATTTGTGCAATGCTGATTGAAATATTTACCACTGAATCTTCAACATTAGAAAATTTTGCTTTTCTTCACAGCCAATTGTGTTTTTCTTTACTACCATTTCCTTCAGTGATAGAGGTATTATTCACCTCTCCTCCTACCTGGGTCATTTGCGGTCATGTTTTGAAAGCTTGAATTATTCTCCCTGTGGGAACAGAGTGTTCTGTTTCTATGCATTGGCTGTTAGTTTTAGGTGGGCACAGAATATATTCCCATCTCATCAAAGTGTATTTTGTTTAAATACGTATATTTAAAATTGGAGTTACACAATTTTTTATTCTTAAAGATTAAAGTGGGGCTAGGAAATAAGTAAAAATTATTCCTAAATGTAGAGAATTGTCTCTGCTAATTCAGTGTCCAAAGTCTTTTTTTTTGGGGGGGGGGGGCTCAAAAGAGATCTCTTTACACACTTCCACCACAGGGTGGGCTTAGGGAATTAAACCTTGAATATTAAATGGCAACCTGAGTGTTTGTCAATTCCATATGTGATCAATCAAGCTTAGCTTTATTTTAGTTGTGTTTTCTTACCTTGTGCTTTTAATTTCTTTTATTTTCTGTTCTTTGCAAATTCTTACTCTCAAAGGAAGTCAGTTGAAAGGCACATATAATAAATAGAAGCTTTACAATTCAGTCTGAAAAAAGGCCTTTGCCATTAAATACTAAAAGTATTGAGTTTAATGGATAAATAATATAACTGCATGTAATATAATTTTCACTTCTTTATTGTCTTTGTGTTCTTGCTACAGATAATTAGGATGTGAGGCCCAGAAATGTACATGAATTTTAAATGGCTAGAAGCAGTAAGAATTTAATTAGCATATTTATCTTACTTTTTTAAATCAGGCGGCCTACTATTTTTCCACATTATTGAAATTTCTTACTGAAGGAAAATAAATTAACTTTTTGTTATAGATTTGGAGAAGAGTTCTGTCTTTTCATGTTTTGTTTGATATCCACTAACAATATTATACTTACAACTGACTTTACATACAATTAAATCTATATTTTTGAGGGACAAATAAGAGAAAACCTTCAGTGTATTCATGTAAAATAAGATTTAGGACTGATAATTAAAAAGATCCATTTTTGAGTCTTTATATTCAGCATTTGCCCATTGATGTATGTGAGA
This sequence comes from Protobothrops mucrosquamatus, assembly GCF_001527695.2. Classification (NCBI taxonomy): domain Eukaryota; kingdom Metazoa; phylum Chordata; class Lepidosauria; order Squamata; family Viperidae; genus Protobothrops; species Protobothrops mucrosquamatus. The sequence continues at coordinate 313,293 of NW_015386080.1, read as the reverse complement.
CAGTTCATTACTCAAGTAGTATGATTTTAAGCTTACTTGTAAATTCTGCAGCATCGCTGTATCTAATTAGAGTTTTTTAAGCTTTGGATCTTATGCAAACAAACAGATGCACTTTTTAAAAAAGAAACTTTAGAGTCGTCTTGTCTGCTTATGTCATTTCCTATTTTCCTCTCAGTAATTATTGATAGAGTCCTTGACTCATGTGCAGAACAGTATGGAAAATGGTGATTTCTTCCCACAACCTGCACATGTTCTAGCATAAGGTAGGTTGATCTAGATCAGGGGTAGTCAACCTTGGCTCTTTTATGACTCAGGAATTCTGGGAGTTGAAGTCCACGAATCATAAAAGAGCCAAGGTTGACTACCCCTGATCTAGATGCTCATAGAAGACTTGGCAGATCTAGGGGAATATTAATAATGCCTTTATTGGCTCATAATGAAATCCTCGGTTAACAGATCCATTATAACTTTTATTTAAACAATTAATGTCATGTTTGTAATTTAAATTGTGGGAAATATGGAATTAAGATTATATTGACTCCTGAAATGCCTTGGTTTAGGTCTTTCAGAGTATCTTTTGTGGACAATACATATGCAAAGGAGGCCCTCTAGTGTCTCAGTGATGTACAGTTTTCCATTTACACGTTTCATAAATCTGGAGATCAAATAAAACAGCCCAAGTGTATAATAATACTCTCTCTACAGAATTAGAAAGGACCTCAGGTGTAGTTCACCTGCCAACATAGGGAATATAGTACTACAGTATCACTGACAAATGAGCAAATCCAGCCCTAGCATATAAAATGTCTGTACCAATGTTTGATCAGCTCGTATCATGCTTTGGATCATAGGGTGATTGTTATGGAAGCAAGTGAGAGGATTAAATACTTTATGTATTGCCTTGTTCTCCTGACAGCTAAAACTAACATATAAATGACTCTTTTTTCTTCAATATGAATTAAATGGGTTTAGAGAAACATGCTCCATACCCTATGGGACCATTGACCACCTATTTTAAGAAGGTAGCTGTCACAGTTTGTGTGAAATGTAGTTGCTTGTATTACATAAGTTTTTGGCAATACTTACTTCGGAGTAAATCATTGAACTTAGCTTGAATTTTAGCTTGCAGAAATAAAATTGTACTATTGATGTCACTCTGAGTTACAGAGATAACGAGGTCTTCAAGCCAGAAAGAAATCTAAGATTTGTAAATCCAGTTTAGTCCCCTATCATAATGCCAACTTAATCCTTTCTTTTATCTACTTCCTTAATAAAAAAAAAAATTCTGGTTGTCAGAGAGCTCCTCAAATTAACTCACAATGTATTAAATATAGCAATAAAAGATTACAATAACAAAGCCCAGAGCATGATGCAAGCAATTTACAGCAATCTACCGACTCTTTTACTCTCCCAGTCTATATGGTATGAGAATGTGGTATGAAAACATCAGCCAACATTATTGTGTTGCCTCAGAAGAATTCTAACCTGGCAATCTTTCATTGCAGTCCTTTTAGAACATTATGCATCGCCTTTGAAGTGCTACAAGGCTTACAGTATCTCAATGAGCATGGAATAGTCCACCGAGCTCTCTCACCTCATAATATCCTCATGGATGGAGAGGTGAGTCTTTGGCTATTAGTCTTCTATTATGTATTATATATGGAGGTCAGAGGCCTGAGGAAAAGCCTGAAGCAATTATGTGAGCAATTCTAATTTCATCTCCCCCCCCCGCCACATTTACTCCTTTACAGGTAGTCCTCAATTTTACGACCACAATTGAGCCCAAATTTTCTATTGTTAAATGACACATTTGTTAAGTGAGTTTTGTCTCATTTTACGGCTTTTCTTGCCATAGTTGTTAAGTGAATCACTGCAGTTGATAAGTTAATAACCAAATTGTTAAATGAATCTGGCTTTCCCATTGATTTTGCTTGTGAGAAGATCGCAAAAGGTGACCTTGGGACACAGCAACGATCATAAATATGAACCAGTTGCCAAGTATTTGAATTTTGATCACATGACCATGGAGATGCTGCAAAGGTTATAACTGAAAAACAGGCATAAGTCACTTTTTTCAGTGCCATTGTAACTTTTAACGGTCACTAAATGAACTGTTGTAAGCCGAGGATTACCTGTATTTTCAGGACTGGAAGAAAATGATGCCTGTTCCCAGCCATTCAGCATGGAAGGAAAGCTGAATCTTGTGGAAGTGAAATTAAGTGGCTGGATGCATGTGTTTGAGCATGTATGGTATGTTTGTAGATGGATTTGGAAGAGAAAGAGAGGAAGACAAAAGGAGTTTTTGACTATTAGAGTGAAAATGTGCATGGGAAATAGGCAGATTAAAAGGACTCCCCGTTTTCTTTCCTTTCCAATAAACCTGCCTAGCTCCAATTGAGCTATCTTCAATTTCTCCTGAAGTAGTGTGTTTCCATAAAGATGGTCCACTCCTGATCTATATAATAAAGCCTTCCTTAAAATAATTTAACTTCTCATATATCATGAATGTAAAAATTGTATGTGTGCTCCATGGTGGAATGTGCCAGTGAAACAAATAATTGTTCATTCACTCAAGCTATAACAGCTATGTTTGGGCATTGTCATAAATAACACTTTTCTCTCCTCAGAAATGTTATCTTCAGTTTTGATTAATCACCATTTCTTACTTAGTTAATGTCACAAACTCTGGCTAAATATGGTATATTTGAAACAAGCCAGAGTGTATAAATAAGTCACCAGGCTAAACATAATATGTTTGGGTGCATTTTGATAGAGTGGATTGTTAAAAAAATCAACATTTAAGAACAGGCATGCAAAAGAAATGTTTCTTTTTAAAAAGAAAGTGTTTCTTTTTACACCACTGGGAAGTTTTTTCAAAATTTGTCCATAGGAATTAGAACTTAAAAGATTTTTATTGATTCTTATTTCTAATGTACAAGGCAGAAAACTTTGCCAAGTAATTAACTTTGTCGAGTTTCTTTTAACAGGGGCATATTAAATTGTCAAAATTTGGCCTTTATCATATGACTGCTTATGGTGTAGATGTTGATTTTCCTATAGGGTAAGTTAGTTGTCTTGAAATAACCATAATCATATATGAACATTATAACAGTAATTTTCTAGTACATTTGACTAAGATTGATGTTTTCTGTTCCTCCAATATTCAAGAAATATTGTGTACGCATATAATAAAATCACCTAGTAAAGGCATTTCTCATTAGAATCATAAAAATGTCACTTTCTGTGATTGTTATGGCAGCTGTTCCTCATTGGAAGTGATCTGTTGCCACTCATCGATGCTAAACATCAGCAGCCAATTCTCCCCTGCTTCTGCTAGTGCAGGTGGCTGACCATGTGGTTGACCAGTCCTCTTGATGCCAGACATACCCATGACTGTGTCTTCCTCAGCTCCTGAACTCTCTGGACACTCCTGGGGATTCATGCTGATGGCCCCAGTTCTGGCTCATCTTCCTCCTCCAAACCAGCTTCCAATGGGGCCATCACCGAGAGAGGGGGGGAGCGGGAGGCAGACAGACAAACAGACCCTGACACACACAGACTATTGCATTAATGAAATCACATTAACTGAAATGATGAAATAATACCAATAATAATGGGATAAAAAAGGAGAAAATAGCAACTTAGGAAATTGTGTAATAGAAGGAACACTCTGAAAACTGCAAGTAATTTGGAAAAAAGGTATATTTGTTGTCTTTGCAGTCGACTCAGGAATGCATTTTAGACCTTTAAAAGCATGCTTTGACTTTAGACACCAAATCTGTTCTCAATTTCCATGGCCTTCCTATACCTACAAACTGACTTTAATAACAGAATACGTTTTTTAAAAAGTTCTTCTGTCATTGTGACCGTTCAATAAAGAAAAAGATAGGCATTGGCAAATGAGTTGTGTGAAGTTTGTTTGTCATCACCTGCTCCTGAATAATATTTTTTTAAAACAAAGTTTAACAAAGCTTGAAGCACAATTTGACCACTGGTTAACTTATCCCATTGTCTGGTGGAATAAACAGTAAAACGTGTTGTGGAACTAAGAAATTATAAAAATCAATCCCCATATGATACATAAAAAAAAAAATTCAAGGTAATATCTGTTTGTGACCATGTGATAGCAGGAATAATTTGTCTCGGCATCATCTTGCTGCTTTGTTTTAGCAAAATTTTATTTTAATAAGATGATTTTCATTTTTTAGGTACCCATCATACTTGGCCCCTGAAGTAATTGCACAAGGAATTATTAAATGCAATGATCACATGCAGATTGAAAAGGCCCTACGTTCTGGTCCTAAATCAGATGTGTGGTCTCTTGGTATTATATTATTTGAACTTTGTATGGTATGTAACATGTGTTTTTATATCTTTGAGGGGAACTGTAGTTGGACCACAACTTTCAACTTCATCAGAACTTTCAAAGTCATTAAGTATTAGTGATGATAATACATCTGAGCAGCCCCAGCTTCAGGAATGCTCTTTTTTCAAGATATTTGAGAACCATGCTTGATATATTTTCATTCTAGCAATGAACTTTCTTTGAGTCATTTCATTTAAGACACAAATAAATGTCCAGAAAATATTGCAATTGTTGCATTCCCCTTTCCCCCCTTTTCCTAATGATATGGTCCAGAGGAAACGCAGTCTTGAGATAGGCATACAAATCTTTTATGACTGCACATTTTTACTGAGGTCTGTTTAAAAACAACAATTATCTTCATGGATGTATCAGTTAATACATGATTTAAGTACACAGTACGCAATTCATAATAATGCTTCATTAATCACCCCCCTTTGTTGTTGCCTTTAGGGCAGAAAGCTGTTCCAGAGTTTGGATGTAGCTGAAAGACTAAAACTGATACTTAATCTTGGTGAGTAATGTATAAATAACTGCAGATCATTGAAGGCCTCATAAAATCCCAAATGACTACCTAGTCATTATATAGGCTCTGGATTGCCTTTTTTTTTTTAATGTATCTGAAAATTGGATATGTATTCAGTCAACTCTACCCCATAACAGCAGCACAGCACTGTTGCTTTGATAACGCTAAAGAATAAAATAACTGAAGATTATCAGGGCAGTGATACAAGGATGGTTCGGGAATGGAATAAGTCTTGACTGCCTACAAAGTAGTTTCAAAGAATATACCAACCTATCCCTTCATTATTCTTTTATGTATTTTAACTTTATTTCTTGACTGTGGTTTATCAACCATGTCATCCCTTTTACAAACACTGGACCTGTATATAATGGCTACATTTTGTGTCTGAAAAGCAACATCCACAGAAGATATAGCACACCAAGTAAAGCAGCCTCTGTGGATTTTACTCCGCTAGTCGTTGCCAGCTATAGGGGGAAGTGCTCATCTCCGTTTCAAGGCCATTGAACCAGCACTGTCCAAAAATATTTCCGCAGTCATGTGGCCAGCACGCCATCGTGGAGCACTGTTACTTTTCCACCATAGTGGTATCTATTTACCTATTTGCCTGCTTTTGAACTGCTAGGTTGGCAGGAGCTGGGGTGAGAATCAGAGCTCACCCCATCGTGTGGCACGTAGGTCACGAACCTGAGCTGCCAGTTTTCCAGCCAACAAGTCCAGTATCTTAACTGCTGAGCCACCGTGCCACCCCAGAAGATATAGGTGTGGTGAAATTGGTGTGACCTTACTAGTTGTTATATTTATTAATCTTCTCTTGAATTTGCTACAACTGATCTATTTTTGTACTGTTTTGATCAAAGAGGAGCCACCCTACATTTTTTAGGCTTATCAGCCCATCCATATTATGAAACATATTTATATATTGTATATTTAATACTGGAATAAGCAACTTTAACCAGATTTCTGTTCCCCGTGTAATTTTAATATTAATTTTTGAAAAAAATGTGCAAAGCTGTTGTGCTTCAGTGCAAAATATCAACATCTAGCACAATGGTTCTCAACCTGTGGGTCAGGACCCCATTTGGGGTCGATTGACCATTTCATGGGGGTCGCCAAGCAAGGCTGTCCGCCATTTTTTTTGTCCGCCATTTTTTCCCCCTTTTCCGGCGGGTGCCTTACCTCCCTTGGGCTGGGCCAGCTGGTGGTCGGCCTGCTCCGTCTCTGCCGCTTGCCAGCTATGCCTCGGCCGGCGCAGGGGGCGGAACCATGCATGTGCGGCGCTCCCGGGCAGGGAAAGTCCTCAACTTACGACCGGTTGGGTAGTCCTCGACCTACGACCGATTTAGTCCTCGACTTACGACCGGTTTAGTCCTCGACTTACAACCGGTTGGGGTCGCAGCATTAAAAAGGTTGAGAACCACTGATCTAGCATCTTTATTTTCAAGAATGAAAATAGGCCTCTAGGCAGAAAATAAAAATATTGAGTAGCAGCAGCCCAATGCTTTGCTTGGAAGTGTGCCTGCTTACCCTGAAAAAATATAAAAATAAACATGGCAGACAGTATACCATGGGCAAAGAGGAAACAGTAGAAAGTAATATTACCAGTTTGCCTTCTGTTCAATGCCTTTACTAAGATTGGCTTTTGGCTATGCCTGAACCGCAGTCATTTTACAAGTATGGAAGACCTCGTAAAACAGTCATGTTTGAACACACATGACATTCTCTCAAAGTTCTGAATTTGCCGACAAGTTGAAAAAGTTGTTTATTCCTGGTGTATTCCACAAACAAAACACAAGTTGATTTTCATTGTTGTGCTTAAAGTGCTCAAATAATTTTGATCTCAGATATTAGAATGGAATTTATTATGTGAATAGTGGGTATCCAGAATATGAGCTTTCTCCATAGAGATGGGCATTTTCCACATTTTATAAGAGACAATATTTTGAAATTCATCTCAAGATATGAGGACACTTTTAAAATTACTGGGCTGTATCTTTTTGGTTACTATAGAATAATGTTATTTCTTCGTATACATGAGAGCCAGTTTGGTGTGCTGATAAGTATGCCCACATAGAGTTTTGAATAATGCCCCTCATTATGCCCCTGAAGAAGATGTAGCAAAAATGCCTACTTGTCCTTCTATTTGCTAGATTATCCACTTTGTACATCTTAGTTCCACACACTTCTGGGTGGGTGTTTTGCTTTTGAGAGACCAGATGGAAGAGAAACATTGTGTGCATAAAAGAGGAAAACCCTTTTTCTAGAAATGTAAGTAAAGAATTACTAACAACTCATTCTCACCTACAGGGTGTGTTGATGACATCATAACAGTGCTAGCTGAGGAACATGGATGCTTGGAGATTCTGAAGGTCTGAATTTCTTACTTATATCCACAATGACTAATTATAATTCATAGTGAATTTTTTCTTGAAGCATAAACCAAAATATTTAGTAACAATGTCTTTAAAGAAACTCCTGGATTCTCAGCTTGATTACTCTAAGAATATCCACAGTTACTGGATAGTCATTCTTATCTGCTACATTAAAACTGTTTTTGTTTTTTCAGAATTGGCATATAATAAAACAAATCTGCTGGGTAATGGTCCATGACCATAATAAAGATTGATTGAAAATCTGTTGCAGTATATTTAGTTGATTTTGTTCAGTATAGCAGATATAGTTTATACACCTGTTCTTGATTGTAAATCAGAAGAATATTTATCTTTAATTCATTTTGAAAGAAAGTACCTATTTTTTGGCACATTTTGCTTAGTCTTTGTATATAACATGCAAACATAGCCCACTTGAATGTAGGCACATTTCTCAGATGTTGCTCCAGCCTTGTTGAAACTGTCACTTTAGAATTAAGATGTGTTCAACGTCCATCTGGGTGTCACTGAAAGTGGAATCTTTTGAAAGAGTATTTAGTTGAATATTTGCTATCCTTAATTTATTTAACTTTTAATTAGTCATATGGGTTCATTTGTTGATCTTATTTTATTAGGTTTTTAATCATTTTTATATTTTTCATCATGGCAATTACAATTGCTCCTTGTTTTGCAACTTTGATTAGTTATTGGTTTTAATTTATTTATATATGTGGATATTTATGGCTATTTTAGCTGTCCATTCTTTTGATTAAATCATATAAACCATCTATATTGATTTGATATGAATAAATGAGTTAACTAAATTGAAATTTATATTTTACGCACTAGGAAGTTCCTGAAAATATTTTAGCTCTACTTAAGAAATGTCTTACATTCCAACCTTCCAAACGGTAAGTGTACCTTACAAATACATTAGATAATTAGACTTGAAATAAGCAAAACTACAAAAGTTACATATACAATTTGTTCCTTTGTATTTTATAAAATGAAAACCATGGATATATCAGTCTACTTTGAAAACTGTATGCCCATTAAGTTTAACAAGCTTTTTGTCCATACCTGAACTATGATACAAATCAAGCAGATTCAGACTTGCAGTTCTTTAAGCGTGGACCAAAAGGAAATCATAGATATCAAATAACCATGACTTGTGAATTTTTTTAAATAAAAAAACTTCAGTCACATTTTACAGTTATAGTTAACGTCTAGAAATAGATTGTAGATTCACAAGTTGTGTTGCCAACATAAACAATAAGCAACCAAGAAAGGAAAAGAACCAAGCTCAGAGAGCAGCAAGGACCCCCATTTCAGCCCTGAACTTCAAACAGTTTCCTTTATTGCTAATTGATATTGTTTGATCTTTGACTGTATTATATTCAAGAAGTGTTCTTACGATACCTCTCCTAATTATGCAAGCACTGCCACCCTTCTTTGTGTTTCATGTCCACAGTAATAAATAGTGAGATCACTGACTGAAAATGTCCAGGCCTAGTCCATCTCAAATTGATGATGCCTGAAATGTCAATCTGTAGTCAATTCATTTCATCTTTCACTGTCTTCACTTTTCCTATGTTCATGCAGAATTCTTATTCTGTCTTTGCAAATTTGGATTTTCTTTTTCTGCATGGGTAACATCATCAACATCATCAGTGAGGGTGCTTACTGCAAGGTGATTGAAGGTTTGGTGAACTGGTGTAAGGAAAACAGCCTAGTTTTAAATACCGGAAAAACCAAAAAGATCATTGTGGAGTTCAGAAAAAGCAGGCACAGCCACACTTCTCTGTGCATCAATGATTCACCTGTGGAGATGGTTACCAGCATCAAATTCCTGGGTGTGCAGTTAACAAGTAGGCTGGCTTGGTCGCTTAACAGTGAGTCACTGGTGAAGTGGGCACAGCAGCACCTGCATTTTCTGCGTCGCATGAGAAAAGCACATCTTCCTTCCCCTACCCTTACCACTTTCTACAGAGGGATGATCGAGAGCCTCCTGTCATACAGCATCACAGTCTGGTTTAGAAGCATCACTGCTTCAGGCAGGAAGGTGGTGCAGAGAATGGTGAGGATGGCCGAAAAGATTATTGGCAGTTCCCTCTCTTCCATCCAGGAACGCACATAAGCGTTGCTTGAGCAGGGTCCTTAAGATTGTCTGGCACACTACACATTCTCTTCACAACCTGTTTTCCTTGTTACCTTCTGGGAGGAGGCTCCGTAGTATCTGAAGCAGAACATCCAGATTCATTCACAGTTTTGTTCCATACAGTATTAACCTTGTGAACTCTAAAGCTTCCTCCTTCCGTTATATATTCAAGATGGACAGTGATTAATATTTATATGTTACTTTCATGTAAGGGTGTAGGTCTATGCATATGTTGTATATAGTATGTTTAAATGTGTGTTATGTATGTGTATACTTTGAGAGCAAACAACTAAATTTCATTTTTAATGTGTGCCATTGTGCCCACAGTAAAAAATGACAATAAAGGTTATCTGTCTGTCTGCCTGCCTACCTGCCTATCTGTCTGTCTATCTGTCTATCTATCTACTACATATTGTATTCTGAAGCCCTTAATCTAACCACATCATAAACATATTAATATTCCAAAAGATCCTCAGCTTTTCTCAGTAGTATGTGAAGTACCATCCAAACTGATGGCTCAACATCTGCCACTAGATTGTCAGTCATTTTATATTTTATTCCTGTGTGACTTTCTTAATATACAGGAATAGTTTACCACTGCCTTCTCTTAAATAGTATGGAATTCCTTTGCTGTTCTCATAAAGTAATCTTCCTCCAAATTCTTCCTATATCACCACTGACCAGGATAAATAGCTGACCAGCCTGGCTGACCTTCACATTATGGCTGACCCTTTTGGGATTATATACACTGGAATGTGCTCCTGGCATTTTTTACTTCTTACTCTCAGCAGCAATGCACACATATATACCAAACCATGATGAGGCAGGACTTGGGGTGGATTGTAAAATTGTATCATCAGTTTTAATTTAATAAAACATTCAGTCAGTGGTCATGTCTCTACTTTTGATCCATGCTGCATTCACAAATGGATTATTCTTGTGAGCAGTTGAATGCATAAATAATTTGGCCTTGAGGATTGACTTAAAAAGTTAAAGAGTTTGCAAAATATAATGCTGGGTGATTTGCTTTCATTGCTAATTAAAATACATGCAGTGAAAACAAAGTGCAGTTTATGAAAAATAAGTTTATATATAATACATGTGAGGAAAAGTGCATAGGGATATATGAATGAATGTATATATAATATGCATTGTTTGGATTTTTATTATATTTTTGCCTTCACTTCCTTTTTCTGTTATATCAGGCCTACTCCTGGAAAACTATTGAATGATTCAGTGTTCAGTGAAATCTCATCTTTATATCCAACCTTCCATACACCTGTCAGTTTTTTCTCCTCTAATCTAAGATGTGCTAATTTATCTCTTCCTGAGGATATTAACGAATTATTTAAAGGTAAGGCAACAGATTCCAGCTATTTCCCTAGTTTAACCAGACTAGCATGTGGGAGATGATGAGGCCCTCCTTAGCCATGAAAGCCAGCTGGGTAACCTTAGGCCGGTCACTCCCTTTCAACCCAATTCACCTGACAAGGGTTGCTGTTGTAGGGAAAGTATGAGGAAAGAGTGTTGGATATGTTCACTGCCTTGTAAAAATAATAAAGTCCGGGTACAATAAATAATCTTTTTAGCCATGTTTATTAGTATTGTCCTCTTTCTCCTGAAACATAAAGGTAGCATATACCTGTGCCATTTTAATTCTAAAGTTCTTTGGCCTTTATAACTCTACAACTAGTAACTCTTTTGTATCCTGATAATTTGCAGATTTCAGATACTCACACAAATGTTTCATGCCTAGTTATGTGAACTGAAAACCCAGGCTGTAGATTTTAATGAAATGTTTGCTGGGCAGTTAGATTACAGCCAACTGTAAGGAAAATGATCATATGATAGCATACAAGAAAAACCATAACTGCTGTCAGATCCACAGTGATATGTTCAGGCCCCAGGCTTTTCAATTAAATAAATTCTAGGTAGGAGAATGAGACATGAAAGAGTTGTGACTTTTTAAACAGTGCTGCTTTGGATTAATTAATGGTTTGGTCGGTTAATTACACCTTTTATTCTGTTTGGTAAGGTTGTTTTTTTTTTAAAAAAAAAAGATTTTCAGATTCATTCAAAAGAAAAACTTTGTTATGCAGACATGCTTAAAGCATTTGCATGTAGGCTGGTATCTTCCACATGAATCTATAGTTCTTATCGTCCCCATCTCTCATGGGCATTAGCCATTAGATTTAAGATGATGATTTAGGTTCAGTTTTTCTGAAGACACTGACTTGGAAAAATGGGTGATACTATTCTTACTATAGTTTATGGAACAGACATACACATTTTGGATTAATTTACTCATCTTGAATTCTATTATGTTATTGCTGTTGTATGACATGAGATTGAAGATAAAATCCGTTTGATGAATGAATGAAGTATTTAATAGAATCCTGTCTCTTGTACTTATTGAATTGCTAATAAATTGTTATGGAAACATTGGCATTCTTCCTACAGGGCAGCCAATAGATTGTCTAGCTGGTTTCCTTTTCTTACAATTTTCCCTCCTGTTCAGAGAGAAAATATTGTTTCTATTTGCTAACATGGGAAGGTTTTATCTACAAACTTTTTATTCAGTTTTCAGGGAAAAAATACATGTTTTTGAACCTAGAGAAAAGAAAGGTGCATGAAAATGGATATAATAATTGTCTTTAATAGTTGTCCTTGTTGAATTCTATTAATAGAGGAAAGTTCTGATTATCTAGCAGAAAGGACAATTGAAGAAGTTTATTATCTTTGGTGCTTGGCTGGAGGTGACTTGGAGAAAGAGCTTGTCAACAAGGATATCATTCATTCCAAGCCTCCCATCTGCACACTTCCTATGTAAGATATACAGGCGGAAGGGGAAAGGAAAGCACTCTGTTTTGGGGAATAAAAGCAAGAAAGAAATATATAAGTGATAAAATGAAACTGGCTTTTAAATAGGAACAGGGCCAACAATCTGAAAGTCTACTAGTTGCATTATTCACTATTTGCACTTTCTATTTCCTTGAAAAAGTATGGAAATTTGTAGAAAGGTCTTCAGAGGTGCTCTCTGCAGACATACAGATTCAGTTAAAATATTTCTCAGCTAAACATTTAATTGTATTGATTTTATTTATTTATTTATTTCCATTTCTATAGCTGCCCATTGCAGTCAATGACTTAGTTGCATGATTAATATCATGCAGCTAAACAATTTGATTAAAATTAAGATATAGGTGCCTATAGGTGGATAATCACTTGAAATAGAAATATCCACTTATCCATTTGAAGACAGGTAACAGCAAAAGCTGTTTGCATTTGCAAAATTAACTATACTTATTTTGATTAGCATCCTCAACTTCTCAAATATACTTTTTATGTGTAAATTATGTTAATTAACAAGCAGAAGCAGAGTAAGATTATGTCCCTAAATGTATGAAACTGCAGACTGATCAAGTGTCAGTATAAATGCAATGAAAGCAGTTCTATTGAATATGGGGGGGGGGAGAGAAAAGCCTACATGAGCTAATGCTTGTTGTTATGTTGAAATTTGTTTTCCTTTTTCTTTTTTACTCCTAGTTTTTTGTTTGAAGATGGGGAGAGCTTTGGACAAGGGCGTGATAGAAGTTTCCTTTTGGATGATACAACTGTGACGCTATCACTGTGTCAGCTCAGGAATGTAAGATATTGTGATTCCTTAAAATAAAATATGGATCGTTCATATATTTTATCTGTGTTAGACAAAGTTCTGTAGCCAGTATTATCAGAATGGTCTTTACCTTGTACAAACTAAGAAAAAATTAGTTTGATAACAAGTTAGGCAGCAAATAAATTTAATAAGTAAATAATAAAACATTGTTTTTATTAATTGTTGACTATGTTAAATGGATATTTTTCTAACTGGAAATTTATATAATTTTTATAGAGATTGAAAGATGTTGATGGAGAAGCATTTTATCCATTGCTTGAAGATGAGTAAGTATATAAAATAAATTTTCTGTTTGAGAGGATAGGAATCACTTAGATCCCCAAGAAATTGATTGTTGATCCCCGTAGGTCAGCCATGAATAGTGATTAATAGTAGTTGTATTGTGTTTCTTAATATTACATAGTACAAAGTATTTGTAATATATTATATAAAGTTATTTTATAATAAATTAGGAAATTAAATCAATCAGGCTTCAGTTTATAAAAAGGAAATTGAATTTGTTTTTCACTATACACCCAAGGTGAATATTTCAATTATTTCATTCCCTAGTTTATTTTTATGATTTCTTCTGTTTAAGACATAATACTTTAAGAACTATTTCCTCTGTTGTTTTTTCAGCCAATCAAATATACCTCATTCAAATAGTAACAATGAATTATCTGCTGCTGCCAAACTTCCTCTTATTATTCGAGAGCGGGATACTGAATATCAACTAAATAGGATTGTCCTATTTGACAGACTACTGAAGGTGTGTGGTTTAGAAAGGCATCAAATGCTGTCCTAATTTTGGCTTTATCCATTTAATTTTCCTTGATTAGTTTTGCCATTAACTATGATATTGGCCTTAGTCCTATTTGATATCAGATTAATGCATTTGATCTATAGTATCTTTCAGTATCATTTCAGCATAGAAATGTTAAAAGTATGCTATTAAAAGTATGAAAATATTACTAATACCAGATCGATATGTTATTTCTAGGCCTATCCATATAAAAAAAATCAAATTTGGAAAGAAGCCAGAGTTGACATTCCCCCTCTTATGAGAGGTTTAGCTTGGGCAGCGTTACTTGGAGTAGAGGTAAGATTAAGACAGAGACACAAGAATTGTTTTGTCTGTCTACGCAATATATTCCAACCCTACCTTTTAACTTCCACAAAACATTGGAAATTAGCCTCTGCAAATAAAATTACAACTGACTACAAAATATTAATGAAAAAACAGAATCTGCAGTTTTGGCCCGAAACTATAGCAATGATGCAATGGCACAATTCTTTTGCACCCAGTATATGGAGGTGCAGCGTCAAAGTAGAATTTAAAGGTTGAGTCCGGGAAGTAGACAGATAATTTTGAATTCTTATCTAAACTACATTTGCAATTTGGCACTCCTAATTATCACCTCTTCTTTGAGATATACTATTTGAGCTCTGGCTGAATAAATTCTTAGAAGAGTCCTAATACTTACAGTGGAGTTCTTGATGCTCTCTGCTCTCTCTTGGTGTTTGCTTGCAGGAATTTCATTAGCTGACTAGGTAACATCTTTAGTGGAAGAAATGTTTGCTCACTCTTGACCTATTGGTGGGAAATTGTTTTCTCTTTGGTATTTCCTTGATTAGGTGGTTGTTTACTTCTTGATTGTTTGTCTCAATAGATAATTTTTTGATTAGGCTATTGGTACTGTATTTTTCTGAGATTTATCTTGATGTTAATCCGTCCTTAATTGCTAAACAGTAGTTGTTGGGATTTTTTTTAGCATTTTAATTGACTCTTTTGAATGCTGAAAGTGTTGTTCATCTCTATATACCTGTAAATGGCTGGTTTGTCTTAATTGCCAGCCTCCTAGGAATTCCATAACATTTTTAAATTTATCTTGATCTAGGTTGCCCAAAGTTTCCCAGTTGAAACTATGCTAACTTGGTCCATGTAGTTTGAAATTAAGGAGGTTTTCATCATGTTTTCTGAATGCTGGTTGTCCTGGTGGATACACACTACTAGCCTTCTCCCTGTCTGTCCTATATAGTGACTGTGTAGTAGTCTTTACATGTATGTTGTAGATCAGGGCTTTTCAACCTTTTCACCCATTGTACCACTTTTAGGATGTGGCAATATCCGAATACCACCAGTCGCCTAGCAAGGTGTGAAAAACATAATGATCAAAAAAAAAAGGGGGAAAGGAAAAAAGTGATGAAGTACAGGTAGTCCTTGACTTACAACAGTTCACTTAGTGACCATTCAAAGTTACAATCGCATTGAAAAAAGTGCCCCCCAAGCCACAGCCGAGCAAGGCACCTGCCTTCCCACCCAGTAGCGCTCTTCCTCCTGTCCAAGGTTTTCATTGTTGTGAGCATTTTTGTTGAGGATTGGCAGCAGAGGTGGGGTAAGGGGGTGTTTGGTTTTTATTCCCCCCATCTGCTGGGTGGTTGCAGCAGGTTTTAGTCACTTCACATGACCCTAGGACACTGTGACCATCATAAATATGAATCAGTTGCCAAGCATCTGAATGCAAATCACAAGACCCTGGAGATGCTGCAACATTCCAGCTGATCGGCGCTTCTTCTGGGCTCAGCAGAAACACCAGGATGAGCGCCGAGCTCCAGCTGGATCCTGGCGCTGATCCTGGCGCTTCCGCTGAGCCCTGACAGCCCTGCAGCTCCAGCCATCTCTCGCTCAGGCTTGTGCGGTGCTGCCACCGGTTCAGCTCATTCCCCTCCCCCGCTACCACTTTTCTAGGATGGTCGCATACCACCTGTCAGGTGCCAATGTACCACAGGTGGTACCCGTACCACTGGTTGAAAAGCCCTGTTATAGATGACTCCTGTTTTTTCTTCTTGAACTACTACAAGTTTTTTGTTGTTTAATTGAAATTTTCTAGGGAACTTTGGTATGCTATGTAGTTTTAATAGTCTGTTGGTTGTTTCTGAGATTTTTCTTTGGCAGTGTTAAACTAAAACTTACAGTGTCTTCATTTTAGGGAGATATTCAAGCAAAATATGATGCTATTGATAAGGACACTCCTATTCCTACAGATAGACAGGTAGGTTTTTTGTTCTTTTAAGTGTCATAAGCCTTTGGAATAATAATGTAGGAGCTGACCAGGCTGAGCCCAAGGAAGGGGTCAAACATGCCATCAGTGTCGAGTTTCTTCATGCCCACAAGAGATCTAACTCCAGCCCACCTTGAATTTCATTGACTCTTTATCTACTGCCAATTTGCTTTGACCATTCAGAGAATGTTATTTGAACCACCTTGCTTTCTGATTTCTTATGCCTACACATTGAAGTGTTTCCAAATACTACTTAATAGTACTTATAAATAAAATAACATTGCTACTATAGAAATTCCATTACAATGGAACTATTATTACTCTGTTTAATATATTTGGAATTAAAATTTGTGTACAGTTAGGAATACATTGTGTGACCCATAAATTTGTACTTTAACCAGTCCTCCCTCCCTCTTTCTATCCTTCCTTTCTTTTCAAATTAATATAACCATCCATAACTAACAAATAACTTATACAGCAGCCAAAAAAAACAACAACTAGCACAACAATTAACCATTATACAATCTCAGCCATCCACCTGAGACTCCATAACAACACCAGATCTTCAAGGATTTATGAAAAGTCAGCAAGTCTAATCTCTAGGGGGAATATTGTTCCAGAGGTGGGTGCCACAACTGAAAAGAAATCCTTCCTGAGTCCTGCCATATGATACTCCCTGGAGAATGCTAGTCCTGTCAAATCTTGCAGGACTTGGATATAAATAACCTGGTCCCAAGCCATGAACAACTTTGTAGATAACTACCAGCACCTTGAATGAACCTAGAGGCATACTGGTAATCCATGAAGCTTACATAGCAAAGTGTAAAATGATTCAAATGAGAAGCACCCATAACTGCCTCTTAATCAACAGAAAACTGACATATCTTATAGAATTTATTTATTTATTTATTTATTTATTTATTTATTTATTATATTTTTACCCCGCCCTTCTCCCTGCGGACTCAGGGCGGCTTACAGCCTTTTAAAACAAATACATAAATACAAAAAATACTAAAGTTAAAATGTTAATTAAGATGAAATATTATTAGGCCTTTGTTATTTTAAAAATTATTATAAAACCCAGCTAAAAAATAACCCTTAGGCCAGTCCTGCCAACTTATTATTGGTACAGAACTCCCGCGCCGCCTTCCTTCCCTCTAGGCCCTAGTGGGCCTAGAGACCCCCATCAAGCAAGGTATCCCACCCTCGAGGTTGGCTCTTCCGGGAGGGGGACCCCCAGCGGTCGGCCGTGACAGACCGACTGCCGTGGGACTGGAGACCCACTCTGTGGGAGCGTATCGGCCGATGAGAGGTAATCTAAGGCAGAAGGTAATCTGAGGCAGAAGGCAGAATGGTCATGTTTTATGTAAGATTCAATTCTATAATACCGTATCAGATGTAGTCAAAATTATTGAAATTATATCCATTTATGCAGTAACTTTTTAAATATTTAGCTATGGAAGATCTGCTATAACTTGTTAAAGTTAAGGAGAACTTGTACTTCTTTATGCCTGCAATATATTATATATTTATAAAATTTTATTCTTGAGCTTTTTAGTTGAAAAACTATAATAAAACTAATGGTGGTGATGGCCATGAAATTATACCTAATTCCAGTTTATCCCCATATGCAAGATCATAAAGAGGAAAAACTCATTCTGCCTTTCTTTTCCCATAGTAATGACTTTAATCTTCTTGAAATTGAATATTATGCATGAAGGACAAATAATCTCTCATATTTCTCCTATGATAGAACTCTGCCCTTTGATCTTCTCTCAAGTGCATATAGCAGGATTTTACTACTTCAGATGCTCTGGTTTCAGTTCAATCTATAATTGGGGGCAAGGGAGAAGTCCTAGTAATTATATTTCAAGTTTATGGAGAGTTTGGGATAGCATTTTTAGGTCCTTTGTAAGTCCATTACTGTGAGGATTAGAAAATGCAAATTGATCTTGATGGGAAAATAAGAGTTGAACACTTTTGCAAGGTAAACTATGAAACTCTGGCATTCAGTTAGTATCTAAGGAACACTTAGTGAGTCTTTACGTTGTCTCTCTTTATATTTTCCTATCTTGTCTTTCTATTCGAAGGATTTATACTCTAAGAAAATGCATTTCCCTGTCCAGATATTTGGAGCCTAGAATAAGCCTTCTTTCTCCCAATTTGAACTGTAGAAATTCGGAGGGATTTGGCACCTAGTCTCCTTTTATGGCTTGTTCTGTGCTTCTTCTTGTTGCCTACGTTGTAGATTGAAGTTGACATCCCTCGCTGTCATCAGTATGATGAACTGCTGTCATCACCAGAAGGCCATGCAAAATTTAGGCGGGTTTTGAAAGCCTGGGTAGTTTCTCATCCTGATCTTGTATACTGGCAAGGTTAGTTCAGCTGGCTCCTTTGGTTAGCAGTTACATTTTGCACAGTAAATAAACTAAAACATACAAATGATGCAGTAATTACTCTCAGTTCATTCTACATTCTACCAGCTCTTTTTAAAAAGGTATGTATACTTGCAATGTAAAGAGTTGGTTCTTGCATTGCTTCCAGTGAGTAAATGTATTAATTGGTTTATAGATTTATAGACCACTTTGGTCAATTGACTCTAAGCAGTGTACAAAAGGAACAGCCAAAGTCACTACAACATTCAAAGTAAAACAATAATGTATAATAAAACTATTATAGAATATAACTGCAGTTAAGAATGCAATCAAGCTAAGGAATAATAAGATCATTCATGGGGGTAGAAGCTCCACATCAATAAAATCAAATCAAATCCCAAAGGCCTTGAAGAAGAGCTGAGGTTTCACGAGCTTCGCAGAGTGGAAGCTATCCTTGCCCCAGGGACAGTTGAGGAGCCCTTATGGAAGGGGAATCCCTCCCCCCCCCCGAGAATGCTGAGTTTCAGTTACACCTCTTGATAAGTGGGGACCTTTGGCAGATATTCTTTGTTAGTTAGAACTGTAGTGTTATTTTAATAGCTAAACAGAATATCCACATACCTGAATATAATTCTATGCATATCTGGGAAGAACTGTTCTCAAGCCCATGGCTAGGGCCCTATATCTCACATTTTGGCTTAGAGCCAAAATGATCCAGATTATTGGGATGAAGCATATTTTTTCAAAGAAACTGCTCTAGTATTTATGACTGAAACCATTAAGTCTTCTTAGAAGTAAGGTAGAACTGAGCTCTAAATTTCTGATTTTAGATTTATTTGATATATGAAGCTTTTCAGAAGATGGTCATAAATGGCCACCCCTCCAAACCCATGGATTTATTTATCAATTTACTTGGTGACTGCATCACATATGATAGTTTTGAAAGTGGCCTACTGTATATCTGTAAATAACTTCTGCAGAATATTTAACTATATAATAATGATAAAAACTGTATAATAATTTTTATCTTCTGGATATTCTCAAACTCTATTGACTGTTCAATATTTTTGTATAATTATATCTCCCTGTAGGTCTTGATTCCCTTTGTGCACCTTTCCTGTATCTAAATTTCAACAATGAAGGTAAACATTGTCTTTATGAATATTGAATTCATGCATGCAGTGCATTCTGGAATGAACTACCCCCAGAGATCAGGGTGATCCCTGATCTCCCTTCCTTCCGCCGCGCCCTTAAGACATGGTTATTCCAACTTGCAGGACTGGCCTAGGGGAAAAAATTTTAATGGGGGTTTTAAAGTAATTTTTAACTACTAGACCAATTATTAATATTTGTTTTTAATTATGTTTTTAATTTGTAGTTTTTTGGTAGTAGCATTTTATCTGGTTGTTAGCCGCCCTGAGTCCGCAAGGAGAAGGGCGGGATATAAATTAAATTAATAAATAAATAAATAAATAAATAAATTAAATCCTGATTAGCTCTATGTCTCTTTCACTAGGTTCATTCATATTATACAGCAATTCATGAGTTTGCCACAATACATAAGGCTGGGATACTTGCAGGACTGTCTGTCTCCAATTATCTTGCCCACCTAACTAGATCAAACAGGATTGGCATGTTCTGGGTTAGTTAGTTAACTAGTGTCATCTTATGGCAGTCGGGAAATATGCCATTTCTGTCACCATGCCTACCTTGTGAGACAACATCCCTTGAGATTCAGATTGCCCCAATCCGGCTTATCTTTAGAAAGACCCTGGTTCTTCTCCCAGTATTGGACCAGGTTTTATTCGATCCCCTTTTACCATGTGAGGTGTGATTTGCCTCTAGCATGGCATGTTTTTAATAGCTTTAATTTAGTCAATTTAGTGTTTTTAACTCTGTTAACTACCCAGAATAGGTGAATCAGTAAATAGGTGACCATAATGAAGGAAGGAAGGAAGGAAGGAAGGAAGGAAGGAAGGAAGGAAGGAAGGAAGGAAGGAAGGAAGGAAGGAAGGAAGGAAGGAAGGAAGGAAAAGAAAGAAAGAAAGAAAGGAGGGAGGGAGGGGGGAGGGAGGGAGGATAGTGAAATCAGATAAATTATAACTTCAACTAATAGTTGTTTTCTCATACTTGGTCTATGCATGGGGGTTTATGTAATTTTTCACCTTTTTGTGGAATATAAATGTTAATGAAGAATTCTGTTTGTTGGATTTCCAATATGATTTCAGGGATTTGGATCTAGACTAAAGCAAATTAATTAAATTCCACTGATAAAAGTATAAATGTTCTATTATATTATGTATATTTAAATCTGGATCCAACTGTAGTGTATCTATAAGTTTGCTTAATCTTTGAAAGTACAGATGGAACTCGACTTATGAACACAATTGAGTCCAAAATTTCCATTGCCAAGCAAGACAGTTGTTAAGTGAAGTTTTGCCCCATTTTAGAACCTTTCTTGCCACAATTATTAAGTGAAATCACTGTGGTTGTTAAATTACAAACCTTACAACGTGAATAACCTGGAATTAAGGAGAAACGTCCTAACAGTGAGGACAATTAAACAGTGGAACAGCTTGCACAGAGCAGAAGTTGTGGGTGTTTCATCACTAGAGGTTTTTAAGAAGAGACTAGAAAGTCACTTGTCTGAAATGGTATAAGGGTCTCCTGCTTGAGCAGTGGGTTGGACTAGAAGACCTCCAAGATCCCTTCCAGCTCTATTCTGATTGATTGATTATTGATAGTAACACAGTTGTTAAGGAATATGGCTTCCCCATTGACGTTGCATGTCAGAAGATCGCAAAAGGTGATCACATGACCCCACCACACCGCAACCGTCATAAATTGCCAAGCATCTGAATTTTGATCACGTGACCATGGGGATGCTGCAACAGTTGTAAGTATGAAAACAGTCATAGGTCACATTTTTCAGTGCTGTTGTAATTTTGAACAGTCATTGAATGGTTGTAAGTCAAGGACTACCTGTATTTTTAAGTTTTACAGAATTAAAAGGGAACACTGTAACATTGTTTTCAATTTGTTCTAACAATTGTAATGGTTGGATAAAAAGCTATCTCTCTTTTTGGTTCTTTTTTAGCTTTGGCCTATTCCTGCATGTCTGCTTTTATTCCAAAATATCTCTACAATTTCTTTCTAAAGGATAATTCTCATGTTATTCAAGGTAGGTTTTCTGCTATAAATCTGATTTAAAGCCTTTAAAAGCCTATATACATGTTTTATCTTTTGTAGTTTTCAATTTATAATCAGCTTTGAGATCTAGTGGAAAATACCATACCACAAAAAAATAAAAAAAACCCACCAAAAGTGCAGCTACTACTAACTTGAAACAGTTGCAGTTGCTAAATTGCAGCATGCAGTTTGTTTTGAATTTCCCTAATAAAGCTATGCATTGATCTATTATTTTGATAGTGTTATTATTCCTACATTTTATATTGTTCCTTGTATTGTTGTGATTTTGTTTTAATTATTTTAATAGTAAATATTTTGTTAACTCTTTCCTGGAATTCTGTTGCAATGGTGATTTCATAAANGAAAGGCATCAAATGCTGTCCTAATTTTGGCTTTATCCATTTAATTTTCCTTGATTAGTTTTGCCATTAACTATGATATTGGCCTTAGTCCTATTTGATATCAGATTAATGCATTTGATCTATAGTATCTTTCAGTATCATTTCAGCATAGAAATGTTAAAAGTATGCTATTAAAAGTATGAAAATATTACTAATACCAAATCGATATGTTATTTCTAGGCCTATCCATATAAAAAAAATCAAATTTGGAAAGAAGCCAGAGTTGACATTCCCCCTCTTATGAGAGGTTTAGCTTGGGCAGCGTTACTTGGAGTAGAGGTAAGATTAAGAGAGAGACACAAGAATTGTTTTGTCTGTCTACGCAATATATTCCAACCCTACCTTTTAACTTCCACAAAACGTTGGAAATTAGCCTCTGCAAATAAAATCACAACTGACTACAAAATATTAATGAAAAAACAGAATCTGCAGTTTTGGCCTGAAACTATAGCAATGAGGCAATGGCACAATTCTTTTGCACCCAGTATATGGAGGTGCAGCGTCAAAGTAGAATTTAAAGGTTGAGTGCGGGAAGTAGACAGATAATTTTGAATTCTTATCTAAACTACATTTGCAATTTGGCACTCCGAATTATCGCCTCTTCTTTGAGATATACTATTTGAGCTCTGGCTGAATAAATTCTTAGAAGAGTCCTAATACTTACAGTGGAGTTCTTGATGCTCTCTGCGCTTGGTGTTTGCTTGCAGGAATTTCATTAGCTGACTAGGTAATATCTTTAATGGAAGAAATGTTTGCTCACTCTTGACCTATTGGTGGGAAATTGTTTTCTCTTTGGTATTTCCTTGATTAGGTGGTTGTTTGCTTCTTGATTGTTTGTCTCAATAGATATTTTTTTGATTAGGCTATTGGTACTGTATTTTTCTGAGATTTATCTTGATGTTAATCCGTCCTTAATTGCTAAACAGTAGTTGTTGGGTTTTTTTTTTAGCATTTTAATTGACTCTTTTGAATGCTGAAAGTGTTGTTCATCTCTATATACCTGTGAATGGCTGATTTGTCTTAATTGCCAGCCTCCTAGGAATTCCATAACATTTTTAAATTTATCTTGATCTAGGTTGCCCAAAGTTTCCCAGTTGAAACTATGCTAACTTGGTCCATGTATTTTGAAATTAAGGAGGTTTTCATCATGTTTTCTGAATGCTGGTTGTGCTGGTGGATACACACTACTAGCCTTCCCCCTGTCTGTCCTATATAGTGACTGTATAGTAGTCTTTACACTGTATGTTGTAGACCAGGGCTTTTCAATCTTTTCACCCATTGTACCACTTTTAGGATATGGCAATATCCGAGTATCACCAGTCGCCTAGCAAGGTGTGAAAAACATAATGATCAAAAAAAAGGAAAAAGGAAAAAAGTGATGAAGTACAGGTAGTCCTTGACTTACAACAGTTCACTTAGTGACCGTTCAAAGTTACAATGGCACCGAAAAAGTGTGCCTGCCCACCCAGCAGCGCTCTTCCTCCTGTCCAAGGTTTTCATTGTTGTGAGCATTTTTGTTGAGGATTGGCAGCAGAGGTGGGGTAAGGGGGTGTTTGGTTTTTATACCCCCCCCCCATCTGCTGGGTGGTTGCAGCAGGTTTTAGTTACTTCACATGACCCTAGGACACTGACCATCATAAATATGAATCAGTTGCCAAGCATCTGAATGCAAATCACAAGACCCTGGAGATGCTGCAACATTCCAGCTGATCGGCGCTTCTTCTGGGCTCAGCAGAAGCACCAGGATCAGCGCCGAGCTCCAGCTGGATCCTGGCGCTGATCCTGGTGCTTCCACTGAGCCTGACAGCCCTGCAGCTCCAGCCATCTCTCGCTCAGGCTTGTGCGGTGCTGCCACCGGTTCAGCTCATTCCCCTCCCCCGCTACCACTTTTCTAGGATGGTCGCATACCACCTGTCAGGTGCCAATGTACCACAGGTGGTACCCGTACCACTGGTTGAAAAGCCCTGTTGTAGATGACTCCTGTTTTTCTTCTTGAACTACTACAAGTTTTTTGTTGTTTAATTGAGATTTTCTAGGGAACTTTGGTATGCTATGTAGTTTTAATAGTGTGTTAGTTGTTTCTGAGATTTTTCTTTGGCAGTGTTAAACTAAAACTTACAGTGTCTTCATTTTAGGGAGATATTCAAGCAAAATATGATGCTATTGATAAGGACACTCCTATTCCTACAGATAGACAGGTAGGTTTTTTGTTATTTTAAGTGTCATAAGCCTTTGGAATAATAATGTAGGAGCTGACCAGGCTGAGCCCAAGGAAGGGGTCAAACATGCCATCAGTGTCGAGTTTCTTCATGCCCACAAGAGATCTAACTCCAGCCCACCTTGAATTTCGTTGACTCTTTATCTACTGCCAATTTGCTTTGACCATTAGTAGTTCAGAGAATGTTATTTGAACCACCTTGCTTTCTGATCTCTTGTGCCTACACATTGAAGTGTTTCCAAATACTACTTAATAGTACTTATAAATAAAATAACATTGCTACTATAGAAATTCCATTACAATGGAACTATTATTACTCTGTTTAATATATTTGGAATTAAAATTTGTGTACAGTTAGGAATACATTGTGTGACCCATAAATTTGTACTTTAACCAGTCCTCCCTCCCTCTTTCTATCCTTCCTTTCTTTTCAAATTAATATAACCATCCATAACTAACAAATAACTTATACAGCAGCCCAAAAAAACAACAACTAGCACAACAATTAACCATTATACAGTCTCAGCCATCCACATGAGACTCCATAACAACACCAGATCTTCAAGGATTTATGAAAAGTCAGCAAGTCTAATCTCTAGGGGGAATATTGTTCCAGAGGTGGGAACTGAAAAGAAACCCTTCCTGAGTCCTGCCATATGATACTCCCTGGAGAATGCTAGTCCTGTCAAATCTTGCAGGACTTGGATATAAATAACCTGGTCCCAAGCCATGAACAACTTTGTAGATAACTACCAGCACCTTGAATGAACCTAGAGGCATACTGGTAATCCATGAAGCTTACATAGCAACGTGTAAAATGAATCAAATGAGAAGCACCCATAACTGCCTCTTAATCAACAGAAAACTGACATATCTTATAGAATGGTCATGTTTTATGTAAGAGTCAATTCTATAATACCGTATCAGATATAGTCAAAATTATTGAAATTGTATCCATTTATGCAGTAACTTTTTAAATATTTAGCTATGGAAGATCTGCTATAACTTGTTAAAGTTAAGGAGAACTTGTACTTCTTTATGCCTGCAATATATTATATATTTACAAAATTTTATTCTTGAGCTTTTTAGTTGAAAAACTATAATAAAACTAATGGTGGTGATGGCCATGAAATTATACCTAATTCCAGTTTATCCTCATATGCAAGATCATAAAGAGGAAAAACTCATTCTGCCTTTCTTTTCCCATAGTAATGACTTTAATCTTCTTGAAATTGAATATTATGCATGAAGGACAAATAATCTCTCATATTTCTCCTATGATAGAACTCTGCCCTTTGATCTTCTCTCAAGTGCATATAGCAGGATTTTACTACTTCAGATGCTCTGGTTTCAGTTCAATCTATAATTGGGGGCAAGGGAGAAGTCCTAGTAATTATATTTCAAGTTTATGGAGAGTTTGGGATAGCATTTTTAGGTCCTTTGTAAGTCCATTACTATGAGGATTAGAAAATGCAAATTGATCTTGATGGGAAAATAAGAGTTGAACACTTTTGCAAGGTAAACTATGAAACTCTGGCATTCAGTTAGTATCTAAGGAACACTTAGTGAGTCTTTACGTTGTCTCTCTTTATATTTTTCCTATTTTGTCTTTCTATTCGAAGGATTTATATTCATAAGAAAATGCATTTCCAAATGTTCCCTGTCCAGATATTTGGAGCCTAGAATAAGCCTTCTTTCTCCCAATTTGAACTGTAGAAATTCGGAGGGATTTGGCACCTAGTCTCCTTTTATGGCTTGTTCTGTGCTTCTTCTTGTTGCCTACGTTGTAGATTGAAGTTGACATCCCTCGCTGTCATCAGTATGATGAACTGCTGTCATCACCAGAAGGCCATGCAAAATTTAGGCGGGTTTTGAAAGCCTGGGTAGTTTCTCATCCTGATCTTGTATACTGGCAAGGTTAGTTCAGCTGGCTCCTTTGGTTAGCAGTTACATTTTGCACAGTAAATAAACTAAAACATACAAATGATGCAGTAATTACTCTCAGTTCATTCTACATTCTACCGGCTCTTTTTAAAAAGGTATGTATATTTGCAATGTAAAGAGTCGGTTCTTGCATTGCTTCCAGTGAGTAAATGTATTAATTGGTTTATAGATTTATAGACCACTTTGGTCAGTTGACTCTAAGCGGTGTACAAGAGGAACAGCCAAAGTCACTACAACATTCAAAGTAAAACAATAATGTATAATAAAACTATTATAGAATATAACTGCAGTTAAGAATGCAATCAAGCTAAGGAATAATAAGATCATTCCTGGGGGTAGAAGCTCCACATCCCAAATCAAATCCCAAAGGCCTTGAAGAAGAACTGAGGTTTCATGAGCTTCGCAGAGTGGAAGCTATCCTTGCCCCAGGGTCAGTTGAGGAGCCCTTATGGAAGGGGAATCCCTCCCCCCCAGAGAATGCTGAGTTTCAGTTACACCTCTTGATAAGTGGGGACCTTTGGCAGATATTCTTTGTTAGTTAGAACTGTAGTGTTATTTTAATAGCTAAACAGAATATCCACATACCTGAATATAATTCTATGCATATCTGGGAAGAACTGTTCTCAAGCCCATGGCTAGGGCCCTATATCTCACATTTTGGCTTAGAGCTAAGAATGATCCAGATTATTGAGATGAAGCATATTTTTTCAAAGAAACTGCTCTAGTATTTATGACTGAAACCATTAAGTCTTCTTAGAAGTAGGGTAGAACTGAGCTCTAAATTTCTGATTTTAGATTTATTTGATATATGAAGCTTTTCAGAAGATGGTCATAAATAGCCACCCCTCCAAACCCATGGATTTATTTATCAATTTACTTGGTGACTGCATCACATATGATAGTTTTGAAAGTGGCCTACTGTATATCTGTAAATAATTTCTGCAGAATATTTAACTATATAATAATGATAAAAACTATATAATAATTTTTATCTTCTGGATATTCTCAAACTCTATTGACTGTTCAATATTTTTGTATATTTATATCTTCCTGTAGGTCTTGATTCCCTTTGTGCACCTTTCCTGTATCTAAATTTCAACAATGAAGGTAAACATTGTCTTTATGAATATTGAACTCATGCATGCGGTGCATTAAATCCTGATTAACTCTATGTCTCTGTTTCACTAGGTTCATGCATATTATACAGCAATTCATGAGTTTGCCATAATACATAAGGCTGGGATACTTGCAGGACTGTCTGTCTCCAATTATCTTGCCCACCTAACTAGATCAAACAGGATTGGCATGTTCTGGGTTAGTTAGTTAACTAGTGTCATCTTATGGCAGTCGGTAAACATGCCATTTCTGTCACCATGCCTACCCTGTGAGACAACATCCCTTGAGACTCAGATTGCCCCAATCCAGCTTATTTTTAGAAAGACCCCTGGTTCTTCTCCCAGTATTGGACCAGGTTTTATTCGATCCCCTTTTACCATGTGAGGTGTGATTTGCCTCTAGCATGGCATGTTTTTAATAGCTTTAGTTTAGTCAAGTGTTTTTAACTCTGAGTTAGCTACCCAGAATAGGTGAATCAGTAAATAGGTGACCATAATGAAGAAAGAAAGAAAGAAAGAAAAAGAAAGAAAGAAAGAAAGAAAGAAAGAAAGAAAGAAAGAAAGAAAGAAAGAAAGAAGGATGGAAGGAAGGAAGGAAGGAAGGAAGGAAGGAAGGAAGGAAGGAAGAGGGGAGGGGGATAGATAGTGAAATCAGATAAATCATAATAGTTGTTTTCTCATACTTGGTCTATGCATGGGAGTTTATGTAATTTTTCACCTTTTTGTGGGACATAAATGTTAATGAAGAATTCTGTTTGTTGCATTTCCAATATGATTTCAGGGACTTGGATCTACACTAAAGCAAATTAATTAAATTCCACTGATAAAAGTATAAATGTTCTATTATATTATATATATTTAAATCTGGATCCCTGTAGTGTATCTTAATCTTTGAAAGTACAAGTGGACCTCGACTTATGAACACAATTGAGTCCAAAATTTCCATTGCCAAGCAAGACAGTTGTTAAATGAATTTTTACCCCATTTTACAACCTTTCTTGCCACAATTATTAAGTGAAATCACTGCAGTTGTTAAATTACAAACCTTACAACGTTAATAACCTGGAATTAAGGAGAAATGTCCTAACAGTGAGGACAATTAACCAGTGGAACAGCTTGCACAGAGCAGAAGTTGTGGGTGTTTCATCACTGGAGGTTTTTAAGAAGAGACTAGAAAGTCACTTGTTTGAAACGGTATAAGGGTCTCCTACATGAGCAGTGGGTTGGACTAGAAGACCTCCAAGATCCGTTCCAGCTCTATTCTGATTGATTGATTATTGATAGTAACACAGTTGTTAAGGAATATGGCTTCCCCATTGACGTTGCATGTCAGAAGATCGCAAAAGGTGATCACATGACCCCACCACACCGCAACCATCATAAATTGCCGAGCATCTGAATTTTGATCACGTGACCATGGGGATGCTGCAACAGTTGTAAATATGAAAACAGTCATAGGTCACATTTTTCAGTGCTGTTGTAATTTTGAACAGTCATTAAATGAACGGTTGTAAGTCAAGGACTACCTGTATTTTTAAGTTTTACAGAATTAAAATGGAACACTGTAACATTGTTTTCAATTTGTTCTAACAATTGTAATGGTTGGATAAAAAGCTATGTCTCTTTTTGGTTCTTTTTTAGCTTTGGCCTATTCCTGCATGTCTGCTTTTATTCCAAAATATCTCTATAATTTCTTTCTAAAGGATAATTCTCATGTTATTCAAGGTAGGTTTTCTGCTATAAATCTGATTTAAAGCCTTTAAAAGCCTATATACATGTTTTATCTTTTGTAATTTTCAATTTATAATCGGATTTGAGATCTAGTGGAAAATACCATACCACAAAAATTTTAAAAAACCCACCAAAAGTGCAGCTACTACTAACTTGAAACAGCTGCAGTTGCTAAATTGCAGCATGCAGTTTGTTTTGAATTTCCCTAATAAAGCTATGCATTGATCTATTATTTTGATAGTGTTATTATTCCTACATTTTATATTGTTCCTTGTATTGTTGTGATTTTGTTTTAATTATTTTAATAGTAAATATTTTGTTAACTCTTTCCTGGAATTCTGTTGCAATGGTGATTTCATAAAGCAAAATTCTTGAGGCTGAATTCTTGCTGAAATCATTTCCAAATAGTCTTACCTGTTTATCTTTCTTCCAGAATATCTTACAGTATTTTCCCAAATGATTGCATTCCATGATCCTGAACTGAGTAACCACCTCAATGAAATAGGTTTCATCCCAGATGTAAGTGGAAATGCTTTTTATATATTTTAGTACAGGCAGAAACAGCAGAAAGTTTAATCATCTATATTCACATATCATGGTCCAAAAACAAATTCAATACCAGAATCAATCAAACTCTGATAAGCAGCTATTGAGCAGTCAAAATCTGCAAGATGTGCCATTTAAAATGATTTTCAAAGAAATATTATGATTATCATTTTCTTCATTTCTTCTCACTACTTATCCCTAAGATCACACAATTATATTCAGTATTATGATACTTAATACAGTCTTAATGACATCTAAATTGCCAATGCAGGTAGTCCTCAAGTTACTACCAATCATTTTATGACTGCTTGAAGTTACAACACCCGTGGTACAGGTGCTTTTTACATGGCCAAAAAAGCACTTTCGGCCATTGTAAATGATAAAGCCTCTGCTCCCCATGGCCATGTGACTGTAGGGTGTTCCATGGTTATTTATTATGATTCAAGGTGCTTTTTGACAGTTTCCACCCAAAAAAAGTTCATTCAAAAAAATAGAATCGCTTAATAACCGCAATGTTCACTTAACAATATTTAAAAAGTACTCTTGTTACATGGGTGCCTCAATTTGTGACCAGATTTCTGTACCCAATTACAGTCATAAATCAAGGGCTACTTAAACTTATTTCTGCATTTACAGCATATAGTTTCCTGGTTTTCTGAATATATTCCTGTTGTAATTCAATGGCTTGGGGAGGAGAGATCATTGTCCTGCCTATGCCTACCCATATATTAAATAAGTAATACTCATCTTTCATTGAGAAGTTTAAGTCACATCAGTAAGTTTTTAATGTCCTATCATTAGAATTGAATGTGGACTTAAACTTCTGAATAGAAGTTTACCTCTGGCATTGATTTCGTTTATAAAGAACTTTAATATGCAGTCTTGCACAGTTTAATTTGTGTAATTTCACAGTTTAACTTGTATAATGTAGACATATTTGACAGAATTCTTAGAAATGTTTTCTGTATTGCTTATCATTCACTAGAAAATAAAATCTGTACTTTATTTTAGTACTTGGGACTTTCCAGAATCCATCAAAGTGAAGTATATGCACTTAGCAATACTATTTTCATGCTTGAAAACTGATTAATCTTGTGGGTTTTTCCTGCATGAAGAGGTTGTTCCCTGGATGCTCCTTAATTTTGTCTATAAATAACAGAATAACAAAGTTGGAAGGGACCTTGAAGGTCTTATAGTCCAACCCCCCTGTTCAGGCAGGAAACCCTATACCAGGCATGTCAAACTCACAACGTCACATGACATCGCATGACTTATTGTGACTTTTTCCCCATTGCTGGCAATGGGGTGGGCGCGGTTTCGGAGTTACGCATCCGGCCCGTGGGCCGGCAGTTTGACATGCCTGCCCTATACCATTTCAGACAAATGATTATCCAACCTCTTCTTAAAGAAATGAACTGGAAATTATAAGAAAGAAGTCCTAATCTAAGGATCAGGCAGACACTTACCTTTTGACTTTTATGAGATCTCATTGCACCTGAAAATAAAAAATCAAATATAACCATTAAAAATACAGAAGAAAAACAGTAATATAAAATGAAACTTGACTGAAATTTATTCTGCGTTCCCAAATTGTTCTCTGTTGAGCAATTTGAAAAATTCCTTAAAAGGGGGGAATTTTCACAGCATTGTTGTGGATGTAACATCCTAATGCAGAAGCATATAAATATTCTATTAACTATGGATTACACTTTATTACTGCCCATTGTGTTGTGGAGAACAATAGAGGAATCTTCTCTAAACAAATACTGTGACAAGAAAGGTAGCTGTGCTGTTAACTTGCTTATACCTGGTGAGACGGGTAGGGGGCAGTGTGTACTAAGAAAAGTACAGGAAGTCCTCACCTCGCCAAATAAGCTTAAGCTTGTTTAAAAGTCCCTGAATTCAAGCAAATAGGTTTTAAAATCATAATTACAATATTTGTGGAAAAGTATAATAATACTTTATTATCAATTCAGCACCATCAATAAGTTTAAACAGTTGCAGAACGAGTGATCATTATGTGAGGGCCATCTTATAAGCAGCACTAAAATATAATCAGACTCTACTTTGAAAATTTTAAATTCTAGTTTGGGTAGGATATCATAATAGAGATTTGAAACCACAATCCTGATTTAAACTACTCATATATGTTATAAGTTAGGCTTGCAGAATTCCAACACTGATGTGATTGAAAATTTACAATGATCTACTCTAACAACATATTCTTTTTTCTCCCATGTTGTTGTTATAGCTATATGCTATTCCTTGGTTTCTCACAATGTTTACACGTAAGTATCTTTTCTCATTTTTCATTTATAGGTATATGTTTATTGCATGTGCGTTTTAATATTTTTATTTGGCAATTTCTAATTTAGAGCAATAATCATCATTAAACACTAAACACTCATTGAAGATGCTTATATCCATCCCGTGAATAAATACAATTGTGCACTTAAAGCAATACTAGTGTAAGTTTGCATTTAAAGCAATATTAGTGAAAAACAGAATTATTTTGGTTATATACATTTCAGGATGATATATTTTCATCCTGAATATCTCCCCTTGCTGCTCCACCTGTCACTTACGTTTTGCACAAAATTCTTACTTTTATTCATTCAGTTAAATTTTCAGTTTGTTCTTCAGAAATATATTAGTAGACTTCATCATGATGGTCACTGAATTTTACAATTTTATTTATGTAAACTCATATTTGTATAAATAGATAACAATTTGTATAACATCATATTTTTAAAATGAACTCTATTTTAATTTTACAAAAAAAGTGCCCTCCATATATTGAAAGATTGTGACAATGTGTTGTGCTCATTGTACATAATGGGTTGTGCATAATACATAAGAAATTATCCTACAAATATCCAGTCTGTGGAATAAGGCTCATATTTAACATAAGATTTGCAGTATGTCTACAAATTAACAGTAAGCAATATTTCTAAAGAAAAAGTGGATTTTACCACAGGTACAGTACTGTGAATTCTGATGTAATTTCAAATTTAAAATAGTAATTATTATCCAGAGGCTTGATCACGGTTAGCCTAATATGGTGTAGTTAAATTCAGAAAATACCAGCTGTAGAGGAAAAGTTCTACATTAACCTCTGAATCTTGGCTTCCAGTAGGAAATGAGGTTCAGATTATAGAATAGCATCTTTTAAATAAATACAAAATTATTTGGCCCTATTTCCTTGTTATGTTAATGTCAACCAATAACATGGGGAGAGATTATAATACCACAATTCTCTGCCTGCATGTGGCATCAGATCATAATGAATGTTGCAGTATACATTTCATTAGTAATATTAAGGTGGGTATCTAGTTGCCTTCAAGAGTTATAAATCAACATGTGACAAAAAAAATCTCTCCAGCAGTTCAGGCTACATACTGTTCTTAATTTACGTATAAAGGAGTTGGAGTGATATTGTGGTGTTATATATACAGTATATGCACATACATGTGTGTGTGTATGTGCATGTGTGTAATCTAATCCAATATTTTGAAATTACATTTTACCAATGGGCATAACAGCATTTGAAGATAAACTGGGATATATGCAACTTCCCTAAAACCTGTTATCAAGAAAGGTTGTGCTAAAACATACAGAATTAACAGACAGTATTGGCCATGCCATCGTATTCCAAGGGTACCAGGTTTAAGTCTACTCCTTGATTTTAGCATCTACATGCTGCTACAAGACTTTGGACCATGATTCTTACTTTCCCCTTTATTTTGTCCAAAGAAGAATTTTAGAAGCTGGTATTCCTGCCTTTTTTCTTCATTAATGCTGTGGCTTTATCTGAAATAGGCAAAGGGTTAATATTAAGAGTATCAAGATTGGCTAGTTTTAAAACTGATAATAATTACTGTTAAATCACAAATCCCTGGTTTAGATAAAATGGGAAGATACGGTTTACAATTCATTCCAGCTATATCAGAGGACTAAGAAGGAAGTCTTTTACACTAAATTCTGATTTATGTAATGAGTGAACTAATGAAACACTTCCTCCAAGTGATTTCTCTATTCTATTGATTATTATGATTACATTGCCCAGATAAGGAAATTGTTGATCCTTGCATCAGTTTAAATTAAAAAGAATAATAAACATACAGTAACATTACTTGAATGCAGCACTGATTTTAAACAAGGTATTGGAAGAAGACAGCAGGATCATCTAACAATCTTCAGTATTTCAAAATTAGTGATTCAGGTAATCTCTGATACTGATACTCATGCCTGAAATCAATTGTGACATGGATTGTGCAGTGTTTCTTAATCCAGATTGCATAAGGATGTTCTGAAGCTTGAATACATGTGAACAAAGCAGCTAGGACAGGGGTGTCAAACTGCCGGCCCGTGGGCCGGACACGTCATCCGGAAGCTGTGCCCACCCCATTGCCGGCAATGGCAAAACCGTCCTGATATGTTGCGTGACGTCACATGACGTCGCGAGTTTGACATGTCTGAGCTAGGACTTCTCCTAAGATAACGTGGTAGCCTTAGAAGGCATTGCATGATTCCATGAGAAGTTCTAAATGGTCCTGGATGGATACTATTTTCACATTCTTGTGACCATTCCAAAAGGAACTTTTCCAAATTATTGCTAAAGAGTTGCCCAACCCTACTCTTTGGTATTGCACTACTTCACATTAAGAATTACTAGGAGAAGATTGAACGAATGTGCTTTTGCCTACATCACAAATATTTAGATGTACTTTTTTGGGGGGGGGGGGCATTGAGGGAACTGTACTGAAACTCAGACTTGGTGAATAGATGAAATGTATGTTGCGGGATCTAATCTGGGTCGGTCACCGGGACCAGAGGTTTAGTCTTTTGAGCTTTTGGTCTTGTGCTGGAGCCCATCCTTGGGGAACTTCTCTGTGACACATTCCAGTGGAGAGAAGTTCCCTGAGGATGGTCTCCAGCAGGAATCCCAAAACTCAGAAGACAAAATCTCTGGTCCTGGTGACAATTGGATCCTGCAACATTATCCTGGGACATGTACATTTGCTTTCATTCGTAAAGTATGTTGTTGTCTTCTTTATCTTTTGCTTGTTTTTTTTTAATTTTTACCCAAATTTTATTTCTTCTGCCCTATTTTTATGGCTGCCTGGTAAAATATATTAATTGGTTTCAAGACACTGTCCCCTTAGTATATTTTGTAGTCCAAATAAGATCGGGCCCTGGGTTTCATAAATATCCCTGTTAAAACACTTATACTTTGGCCCTTCTTTTTCATAATACCCTACATTGCTATCTAAAATAAGAGACACAATAGAAACTGCTTTAGAGGCTCTTCTCATTTATACTTATTGTGGAATTGTCCATCTCCTCTTGCCAACTGCATTCTAGGGGAAAAAATAAATCTCTCTTAAGTCTTTTGTACTCTCTTGTGCCTGTTGCCTGATTACCTATTTGGCATTTCAAAAACAAACAAACCTGAAAACTATTCTCCCCCAGTTGATATTTCTTTGTTGGCTGCCTTACAGATGTCTTTCCTTTGCACAAAATCTTTCATCTGTGGGATACATTACTACTGGGAAACTCTTCCTTCCCATTCTGTATTGGAGTAGCTATTCTACAGCAACTGAGGGATCGTCTTCTCTCCAATGGATTCAACGAGTGCATTTTGCTGTTTTCTGATTTACCAGGTATTATTTTTATCAGTCGTATATCTTTGTTGGATATCCTTTGTTCTGATTGATATATATTCCTAATTTATTAGAATTTGAATAGGAAAGAATTAGTGTGAATTGGTAATTATGTTGTACTGAATACATTTTTATTTGGCTGTAGGCAGCCTTTGTTAAACTGAAAGAGATAAATTTGATTTTTTTTTCTAAGAAACATGCAAAGCAAGTTGAAATTACTACATGAGAAAATTACTGGCTAAGATAACACAAGAAAAAAATCAGGCATTAAGGGGCCTCTTTTAGGAATAATTCTATTTTTGGTAAAGAACCAGAATACCAGTGAGCCCTGGTTTACTTTTTAACATCTCAGTGAAATAATCTTGGCATCTCAACTAAAGCTCTTAAAACCATCTAAGAACTAAGGATCTTTGTTAAATGGTTGGGACTGGCTCCTAGCTAAGATTTTAAAGAGCCGTTCTTAGTTGAAGTAGAGTTCTGAACTAGTTCATTATGTGAATTTATGTGTAACCAAATAGATGTTGCAGTCATTGGTATGCTGTAGCCATTTCTCTTTGTCATTCAAAACCTAAGAGATTACATAGCGTTTCTCTTCAAAGATGATGTGGCATATACTTCAGATCACAGTCTAGAGTAACTGTTCCCAAACTGGTGCTCACCAGGTATGTAGAAATATAATTCTCAGAATTCCTACTTAATGTAGACATTGGCTAGGCCAAATGTGACAGGACAATTTGAACCAGCACTGACCATATGAATTCTGTGGTCTGCAAAAGGCCCCAGGAAGGCCTTTGTGCAGGTCCTAAAATTCAGCAGCTAGGGTAAATTCAGTTGCACACTTTCTGTAGTCAAAATTGTTCCATTGCCATTCAGGCTGATTCTCCTTTGATCTGAGGAAAAGGCAAGCTTCATGGAAGAGACGTATTCTCATGAATAGTGTGGGCCCTTGAGAGCCTGCATCAGCATTTGATGTAATCCTGGGATTGCAAAAGGGTATCCACCTTGCATGGTTGCATTGACATGTACATGCACGTACTCACCTGTACACATAAATATGAAATGAAGCTTTAGGTTTCATGCTGTTACTTCCACAGAAAGTCCTGAACTTAATAAAATATAGCTTATATTTTTCAAATCGGTGTTACATAAGAACTTTTTCTGAATCAACTATTTCCCCTGGAATTTTTTATCCAAAACAGCAAATGTTGTACTTACAGCATGCATAATTTAAATGTGAAGTATGTAACCATACTTCCCAATTAGCGTGTTACCTGATCTTCCCAATATGACACTGCCAGTTTAAAATTCTCTTTTCATACTTTTGTTTGTGTTGTAGATATTTGTCAGAAAAGAGAGACATTTTAACAAATCTCAATTCTAATATTACAGTCCTGCCATGAATCATTCAAATCAGAGAGAGGGAATAAGAGACTTCCTTTGAATATTAAGTATTTCTTTCTAATCTTTTTGATTAAAACTATTTGTTTCTTGAATCTAAATGATCTAGATTAGGACTGTGCAGCACTTACAATTTAAAGACTCAAAAGAGTAATTTGAAGCATGTAGCAGATGTTTAGAAGTCCTTAAAACACTGATTGATTAAATATTTATACTTCATGCCCATTTTATAACCCAGGGCTTTTCAGCCTTTTCACCCATTGTACCATTTTTAGGATATGGCAATGTCCGAGTACCACCAGTCGCCTAGCAAGGGGTCAAAAACTTGATGACCCAAAAGAAAAAGAAAAAAGTGATAAAGTACAGGTAGTCTTCGACTTACAACAGTTCGCTTAGTGACTGTTCGAAGTTACAATGGCACTGAAAAAAGTGCCCCCCAAGCCACAGCTGAGCAAGACACCTGCCTGCCCGCCCGGCTGCGCTCTTCCTCCTGTCCGAGGTTTTCATTGTTGTGAGCATTTCTGTTGAGGATTGGCAGCGGGGGTGGGGGGGGTGTTTGGTTTTTATTCTCCCCGTCTGCTGGGTGGTTGCAGCAGGTTTTGGTCACTTCACATGACCCTGGGACACTGTGACCGTCATAAATATGAATCAGTTGCCAAGCATCTAAATGTAAATCACAAGACCCTGGAGATGCTGCAACATTCCAGCTGATCGGCGCTTCTTCTGGGCTCAGCAGAAGTGCCAGGATCAGCGCCGAGCTCCAGCTGGAGCCTGGCGCTGATCCTGGCGCTTCCGCTGAGCCCTGACAGCCCTGCAGCTCCAGCCATCTCTCGCTCAGGCTTGTGCGGTGCTGCCACCGGTTCAGCTCATTCCCCTCCCCCACTACCACTTTTCTGGGATGGTCGCGTACCACCTGCGAGGTGCCAATGTACCACAGGTGGTACCCGTACCACTGGTTGAAAAGCCCTGTTATAACCAACTCTGGGTGGCTCATATTTTCCCAGAAACTTGCAGCTCTCTTCCATGGCTGTAGCATGCTTCATGAAAAGATATGGCTGCTTTACGGAATGACAGAGAGGTGATACAAGTTGGCCTCCATGTGTTCCAAAACATCTTTTGATTGCAGCAACTGGATCATGAAGCATCAAGAAATGTACAGATACTAAAAATAGCTCAAATATGTAAACAATTTTATTAGCAAGTGGGAATGGAGCTAATGTTTTTTCTGAGCACGTATCAAGTAGCAAGCTTATTGCTTCGTGGAGAAAATAGTCACAGAACATTAGGATTTTTTATTATTATTTCTGTTCCACAGATAGACACACGGACAGAATGTTTGTAGAAGAGTTTTCTTTATCCTTATGAATTTTTGAATTAAGTATGTCTGATGGCTTTGACCAGGAACAAGAAGCAGATGTGTTTATACAACAGGTCTCAAAACTTCATCAAAGGTGTATAATGGTATTATGAAACAAAAGCTATTCATAGTTGCCAATATTGAATAGCTTGCAGCCAAGTATGAAGTAGAGAATCTGGCTTTGGTAGAAAAAGAAAGTGATTTGTTTCCACACACCTGTTTATCAAAGACATTCTGTAATGCCATGAACTGCAAAATAGATGCCATTTAACCTAAGGCTGATAATTCTTATAATTATTCACGTTTTCCACCCGATCTGCATAATGTTTATAAATCCATGCTGATTACTTTTTCAAGAATTATCTTAACATTTTGCTGAACACATATCAAGCCATAATTATTCATGTATTTGCACTTACTGATTGGTCAATGGTAAATAGATAACTATTAGATCAGGGGTGTCAAACTGCCAGTCCATGGGCCGGACGCATCACAAGGAAACCGCGCCCACCCCATTGACGGCAATGGGGAAAAAGTTCCGATACATCAGGTGACGTCGCAAGTTTGACATGTCTGTATTAGATAGTCTTTTTTCCCCAGGATTCAGGCTAGGGGAGTAGGCAAACTTTATTGCTGATATGATTTTATGATGGAAGTCTATGATTTATTTTGGGCATCTTGGATTATTGTTTATAACTTTGGGGTTTTAAATCTTTGTGTGCCACCCTAGATGAACAGCCTTATAAATTATTTAAGTGAATGTCATTGAGTGCCCTTTCTCTAATAAAAGCTCATTTTGTCCTCTGGACAGATTTTTTAATGTTTAATTTGGTCCTCACAAGTTTGCTCCAGGTGGGGAGGGATCTTCTAGAATGAATGGATTAAAGATTTAATTTAAGAATTAAGGATCGAATCCATGTCACTTAAAGAGCCTTCTATCAGTGGAGAAAACTCCTGTATAAAACAGTTGGGGTACAGTTTTAACATCTAGTAGTTGAAATTTTGATATAGTGCTCAGACTTTCTTGCTAAATATTTGTTATGATAGAACTGGTAAGGATTTGTTCTTGGGTATGCAAATATTTCATTTGTTTTAAAATACAGATGCCACTGAGTTGAGTCTTAGCCCAGGATCGTACATTCAAAGGGTTGCGATCCTGACCAATCCCAGCAATAATGCACATTCCAATGATTTCCTTGATTCTGACTTTTCTTCTTATTCATTGTCTTCCTTTCTTGAACTTATTTCAGTCTCACTTAAGCAGTCTCTTTTCTTGTCCATCATCTTCTTACATCACCTTCTCAAATTGGTGAGTTTCTTTTTGCCAGTCATCACCTCAAGGGAGTAGTTGATTTTATTTGATCCATGATTATTGGGTTTCTTGCAGTTCAGAGTAGTCTTAGTAACGATCATCAAGTTCATAATTAGAAAGCATCTACCAACTTTTTCAAGCATATTGTCCAGCTTACACAGCCATACGTTACTGCTAGAATGTCTGTTCTTCTACTCTGATTGTGACTATTGTACAACAACCTTTCGATCTCGCAACAACCTTTATCTTTCTAAATTTGTCTTGTCATTTCCTCCCTCCCTAGGATTAATCATCCTTTTAGTACTCCAGAATATTGTCTGTGTAGTTGCTAAGACTTGACCCTGACTTGATGGCATATAATCAGAATGTCTTCCATCTTTACTGTTCTTCAGCCTAAGAAAACAAAACTATTTATGCTTTTGTTCTTTCAAAGTTAATTGTGACTCCATTGAGCATACTGAGTTGTATTACCTCTGTCTTCCTAATATTTAGCAAGTTTTTCACAAGGAGTTCTTCCAAGTTGTCTTTTCTTTGTGTGTTGTTTTGACCTTCAGTTTTGATTGCAGCTGCCATCTCTTTCAATACTGCCATTCTTATAAAATCTTTACAAGCCAAGCAGATATGGGAGGTAACAAACACATTGTTTCTCATTCCCTTTCTTAGTTTGAACCAATCTGTTTCTTCAGATCCAGTTCTTACATTAGCTTTCTGTCTATTATAATGATTCCTAAGAAGAATAATCAGAATACACATATGCCTTAATGTATTTCACATTCTGGTATGATCTCGCCATCCAAACATCTTGTAATCAATAATGCATAGATAAAGATCCTTCTTATGTTCTCTTGCTCTCAATTATCCATCTTATATTAGTTAAATAATATAATTTGATTATTATTATTATGATGATGCACCTTATTTTCTCTGAAACTGGGTTATTCATCTGTCATTTCTGTGTTTATGTATCTATTCTTTCTAAGATCTGAAGCAAAATTTAATTATTACAATGGTTTGATAGTTTGCATATCATCTTGCAAATATTTTCCTTTTTTAGAATAGGAATAAGGACCTTTCCCAATCTCTAAGTCACAGTTTTGTTTTATAGGTGTTGACACAAAGCAGTATTTAAACTACTTCTTTAAGCAGTTTGATAGGTTCTTCATCTGTGCCTGATTAAGAATCTTTTGGCAGCAATTCTATTGCTTTTTATACCTCAATTTCTAGTGAATTTCTTAAATGCTTTCTCTTTGCAAACTGGAAGACTGTGAGATCTAGTCCTGTCTTATGCAGAAAACTAGCTGGGTGGCCTTGGGCCAGTCATGCATACTCTCAGAAGGAGACAATAAAAAAACTACTTCCAAGAAAATTTGTTAAGAAAACTGCACACACACGCGCACACACACACACACACACACAGAGAGAGAGAGAGAGAGAGAGATTATTTTTTCCCCTTCAACCCCTCACACTGAGTCATGCCTTCAACTGTATTTCAGATAGATCATCTTAGTAGTGGCCAACTCTGAATTACCTAAACTCTCTTATTTTATAAACCCAGTACAATAGACTGGATTAGAGGTGTTGTTTCGTCTGCTCCCAACAAAAGATGCCGCTCATCTTTGTTTTGCTCTCTGTGATCCTCTGGTAAGTACCCTGCCAGACAAAGGTCCCTCAATATCTTAGCCCCTCTTGCTCAGCCTCATTGCCTTCCAGTTCTGCTCCAGTGGCTGTTCGCCCATTGGCTCCTCAGACTGTCTGGCGTGCAGCTTCTGAGGGCATGAGAAGACATCATAATCATTTTCAAAGGGAAGAGTGTGTTACAAACTTGTTTTTCTTTGCAGCACATCTAAAGAAACAGGTATATCCAAAGAAACAGGTATTTGTAGTAATTGCAAAATTGGAAACGCATTTTGGACTTACAATAGAGCATATGATGAGATCTCTTCAGATAGATCACAGCTTAAAATCAGATACATTATGAATTATATATCCCAAAACAATGGGATGTATATGCAAGGCTACATAAGGGAAGAATTTCTGCAGGTCATCTATGTGTTCCTTTTTTATTATTATTATTATGGAGCACTGGACTATTTGTGTTCTGTATAGAGTGACCTAACCTAGGAAATAGACTGTTTGAGGCTGAGAGTCCAGTTCTTAAAGCCAATTTTGAGATGGAAAAAACATTGATCATTCCTAAATTTCCCTTTGCATGGCAATTCATTTCAAAGGAGAAGGCTTTAAAGTGGATTAAAAGAATTGCAAGCTTATGTGAGACTGCGTGGTTCATTTTTTTTCTACTGTTATTCATATAACATTTTGTTAATTTTATTTTTTCCTATGATCAGTCTTTGCAGAAAGATTGTTATTCCTCAAAAAAGTATCTTTCGTTATCTATCTGTGTTTGTCTTGTGTTATCAACTAACTCTGAAAAGTCTCTATGCATTAATATATTACTATGGATTGCTAGGTGCAATTCAAGTTTTTCCTATCTCTGATAACTTTGTACTAGTGTATGAGAAGTATATCAAATGAGAAATATTAAGTATAAGTTCTGTATTTTGAAAACTCAATAGGATTTTTTTCGTTAGTGCAGATCATTAAATCTTCAGCAAGCAAATTGATTAGCCAGACTTCCTTAATTTTTATGAATAACCTGTAGATGGTTTCAAGCTAGATTGCTATGAATTATGAATTTGAGAAAGAAGGAGAATTTGAATTTTATTGAAAGTTTATTATTAATGTTTATCCTTCCTATATGTCTTTATCCTGATTTCAGACACACGGGGCAG
Source organism: Protobothrops mucrosquamatus (assembly GCF_001527695.2). Lineage (NCBI taxonomy): Eukaryota > Metazoa > Chordata > Lepidosauria > Squamata > Viperidae > Protobothrops > Protobothrops mucrosquamatus. Next base: position 271,125 of record NW_015386080.1, on the reverse strand, counting down.
ATTATTAGGATACAGTGGGTTTTTTGTATAAAAGACAGGACACTACTCCAAAATAGAAGAAATAAATTGCCATAAGTAAAAGAAAAAAATAAACATTAATAGACATAAAGACAGTTTTACAGTATATATAAATATTTTTGAAACTTTAGTAAGAGATTATTCTAACCATTCATACTCAACAATTAACCCATTTTACGGTACTTCTTTTTATACTGGTAGTTTTTGGCCTACTAAGATTATAAAAACATTGTTTATTACTAATTGTATCATATTATTTACAATTTTCCAATTTTTATTTTCCAATTTTATTACCACAGTTTTGTCAAATGGTGAAAGCCAGCCAACTTGACTGCAAATTTTATTTCTTTATTCAGTTTATATGCTTCCTGGAGGTGACTCTAGGTGACTTAAAAATTCAGAGACTTTGCTTTGCAGCGTGTTTTAATTTCTTTGTCAATTTCTTAGTTCCCCTAAACCTTTTTTTGCCACATCTTACCATAATTACATTGCAGAATGCCCACAAATTGTAATTACTGTACTTGTAGCTTAAAGCCTATACTTCATCTGAATTTGTGTCTTAAACCTTGTTCTTTTCTCTTGGTTACATGCCAGTAGAGGACAAATGTTTCTTGTTTCTTTTATCATATTTACATAGTTATATTAAAAAACAAAATAAATTTATTTTAGAATAATGTGTTCTTTTAAAAAATGCTTGTCAACTGCAGTTTTTGTTCTTATTACTCATTTCTTTCATTTTTTCATTGGTGTCTCCTTTTCAGAAATCGATATTGAACGGTGTGTCCATGAATCAATTAACCTTTTCTGCTGGACTCCCAAGAGTGCCACATATAGACAATATGCACAACATCCCAAACAAACCAGTGAAGGCAACTCTACAAGAAATCTAATATATTGTTTCTCATCAGACTATCAGGATGCATCCAGGAGTGACCTGGTGAGTTATTTAGTTGTCTTTCATTAGAAAAGAGTAGAAGGTTTAAATATTTTAGGGCTTTTTAGAATTGGATTTATTTATTCATTCATTGGGTTTAAATCCTCCCTTTCTGCTAAATCACAAGCCTGAAAAATAGTGATGGCTTATGTTGTCCATGAAATGTTCATTGCTAAAGATGGACTTGAACCTTAGTTACATTGTGTTCCTAGTCTAACAGCTTAACAACTAATTCTTATACACTTTGATATCATCCTATGGAAGAAAAATGAATGGGTGTGGCTATCATTAGACATAATAAGTTAAGAGTCTCAACCAATAAGTGTACAAAGTGTTGGCAGGTTGCTATATGGAGCTATCTATATATGTCATCTTTTCAAGAATGTTGGAATTACACTTGTACTTTGTCTCATGCATCAAAAAACCTTGGAGAACTCTGAATGGGTAAGCAGTATAATAAAATTCTAACACAATGAAATGAAATGAAATGAAATTTTCCTTCAGTCATTGATCAGCATAAGAAGGAAAAAAATGCAATTAAGTTTAAAAACTAAAAATATAAAATACACAAAGTTTAAAAAAAACATTTTGAAAAATAAAAAAAAACTATATAAAACAAAAATACAAAGTGATTTGATTTGGTTTGATGCAATTAATTGTAGTGAGTGGGTGAAATAAAATGAACCAAATAGTGGTGTGAGGAACATTTGAAATGTGAAAGGATTCATGTTCAACACACCTGCTTTGAGTTTGAAACAGCTGGTCCATATCAAGATTGGAACACTTCTGGAATGTCGGAAGAGCATCAAAACATTTGCACTGGAACTGTTTGCTTCAAACCCAAAATATTTCAAATTTGAAATGGTTTGTATGCTTCTAAAACCTAATGTGCTAGCAGTGTCATAATGATTCATATTATGTATAACTACACTGTGACAAATATGTGTAACACTTATGATACATTATTGATTTAAACACTGAGTATTCCATTCTTAATTGATTTATATACATGAAGGAAGAAATGTTAGCTCTCTGGATTTTTTGTTAGACAACACTTGCTTGTAAAATTATGAATAGATATACTATCAGAAAAAAAACTATGACAAGAAAGATTTCAAAAGAAAACATTCTGAATAAGTTTGCAAGCCCATTTTTGTAGTGACTGTTGAGGAAATAAGAGTTTGGATCAAGCTGACTTCTACCTTTGGAGGATCTTTGCTCTTTACAGGTGGAGAAACCGAAACAGTCCCTTCTTCCTTTCTGAAGGTCAAGATGGTACAAGGTTTGGCAGCAATTCAATTCACATCCCAGAGTTTCTTAGAAAATGGCGGTCAAAGCTCTTGTCCATGCTACTCCTTGGATCACACAGAGATTCTTTACTATGTATAGGAAGGAGTTTGATTCTTCACCCATCTCCAAATCCCATTATATCAGGCTTGCTTGTTTAAGGGAAAAGGCCTAGCCCTTTTTAGTTTCCTTCTGCATTTCAAATGGAAAATAGAGTTTATATAGATTCTGTATACAGACTATTTGGCAGGAGCCTGTACTTCTGATAAATAAATTCAACATCTTAAAGATGGCATACCAGTTCCGGAAGATTTATTACTTAGTAAGCTCTAAAACCAATGATACTGAAGATTAATTTGTAAAAGTTACATTCATAGCCAAACATATTGGCATTGTGTAGTAGCAACAGTCAGAAATAGAATTGTTGGCAAATCTAGCAACTGTTTCCTACAGCAGGCAGAAATTATATTCCATCTTTTCCGTTGCATCCCATTAAATTATCCTTTTCATCAGTTGTATGGTGCATACCATCCCATTAACAGTTATCCCAAAAATCTAAATGACAATTTTGTTCCAGTAGATTCAGCTCCAAGAGTGATTGAGTTTCTATCTTAATATGGAGAACACATTTACAATAGGTATTAAGGTTCTTGGAATAATAATTTTTTTTTTACCATATAGCATTCATTTCCCTCTTTTCGGTATTATTTTGTTATCAGAGTCAGTTTCTGCTTCTCTTGGGAGACTAAGAAGCCTCCTATCTAAGGGACTATCAAACACATCCCCCTGTCAAAACTGCTTGTATTATATCATGGAGACCATTATCTCCAAAAACCAAAGAGACTTTCAAGTTATTTTGGATCTCTGAGATATGTCATTTTCTAAACTTTAGTTTATCTCACTTAGAATTTCAGTTTAATTGAAGAATGCTGGTTTCATTGATGGGATTTATCAAATTCTCCTGTCTTTTTTTTCACTCTGCTTGATTATAGATAGTACCTTTGTTTCTGATTGGGTAAGTCTGTATTATCTCAATAAGCCTTGCTATGACACCAGAATCTTTACAAACTTTCTAGAAGTCATGAATATTTATTTGTATTTGCGTTAAATTACAGTATACTTGTATTTAGATAACTGGTCAGTAGTTTTGTCTTTTAGATACTCTGGAACATGTTCATATCATATCACTTATCTAATAATGCAAGGCTTATTGTACATGTTCTTGTCAATTGGGCATTAGCCTCTTTTCAAGGCTTCATGTGAAGTCTCTCAAGGCCTAATTATTCCGCTGCTATCTTATCTTTTCTTGTTCCTTTCCTTCTTTCTTTTTTCTCTCTGCCCCCATACCATTTATTTCACTCATTGCAAAAGCATGCCATATAGGTGAGGAGCACATTGTTAAAGCAAGTAGCTATAGAAACTACATTATTCCATGGTTCACAAACTTCCTATCAACCAGCTAGAATTCTCAGCAGCGTTCAAGATACTGTGTGCCTTCACCCAGTTACTGTATAGCAGGTCAGGATCCGCATTAACCATTTAACAGTGACATCATAATTCAGAAATCAAATAGCACACAATTAGTATCACTATTCAATCTCCTTACCGAACTGTGATTGGTGTACTTACCGATGTGTGTTCATTTGGTGATAAAAACAGTGTTTTGCCATTCTTCATTTTTACTCTGTGGAGAGGTAACATACTTACCTCAACTGTTAATGGTCGGACTTTATTTATTCATTTATAAAATAATTTGTATACTATTCCATTCAACAATTAAATATCTTCAGTAAAACACTTCACATTTTCAATATTAAACCAAAAATGGTCTTGGTGCCAACTCACTGGGAGATACTTTCCAATTGTGCAAAAGTACATATTTATATACCTTCGGCCCCTACAGCTACTGACTACCAGGGTCATTTCCAAAATTAATTGCCATGATGAAATTTGCATTGATTGTTTGATGATCCTGGCAGTGTCCCTGTGCTGCAAATACATTTTTCTTTTGTCTTTGACCAGGTGGAACTTGCTATTTTATTTTTACATCCACATTTACTCATTCTTAGATTTATCATGTACTATTTATAACTGACCTTTTCCTCTTTAGTAAGTACAGTCTCCAGCACAGAAAGCCTAAGTAACAACATTTTTATATTCTCTACTTTGCTTACAATATCCTTTTTCTTCGTTGATCTTCCCAGGTTCTTGTTGACAAGGGAGAAATAACTTTTCTTCTTGTCTTCAAAGTATTATCTTTCAGCAACTGCTTTTTTCACGGTTCTGTCAACCCGCCCCCCCCTCCTCTCTCCCTTCCATTCTGTCTCTTCACCCAACTATTACCAGTTTTTGAAAAGTCTTAACAGTTGTTTTCGAATGTGTCCACCACACTGTTTCAAGTTGGAACTTGAAAACTTGTTGTCTCTCTGCTGCTTGTAGCCCTTTATAAACTACTGGGCAGCTATGCAAACCATCTTCTCCTTTGGAAGACAGTAGCATTATCGGTAACAATCAGTGTTGGTGAGTGAATTTTCAATCCTTTTGCTCAGTACTATTTTTGAGGGGAAAGTAATTTTATTTATCTCCAGAATGCTCTATGTCAGGGGTAGGCAACCTTGGCTCTTTTATGACTCGTGGACTTCAACTCCCAGAATTCCTGAGCCAGCTCAGGGGTAGGCAACCTTGGCTCTTTTATGACTCGTGGACTTCAACTCCCAGAATTCAGGAATTCTGGGAGTTGAAGTCCACGAGTCATAAAAGAGCCAATGTTGCCTACCCCTGCTCTATGTGTACCAGGAACTGGTCCTTTCCATTTTCTTTCAGAATACATCTACAGGACTCTCTAAATGCCCTTGGCATCAAAAGGTGATTGTTTTCTCTGTCTTTCTTGTCATATCCACACTTCTTCATTTTATATGCTAGACAGAAGCAGGACTTTCCAATTTCATTGTGGTGTTTATTCAATTAGATAACAGTGTCTATGATTTGGCAAAACACTTTCAGCTTTCAGAACATTCCATTCAAGCAGTAATCAGTATCAGTAGCATTTTTAAGTATATGGTTCTTCCTGAGATTTACTAAGCCATGATCCTGGTTGCAAACATTAGGTATTATTGGCATGATACTGCCAAGATTTTGATTGACAGAATGTTGTCTCTGGCGTGCAGTGCATTCTCATATTATCCAAGGCTACCTGCCTTTAGGTAACAGATACCATATGGTTAATCACCCATATACATGAACCATGAAAATTACATTAAAGAACAGCTGGTTACTGCCGTGGATTGATGAATGATCTCTGAATGCAGTCCTCCACTATTAATTTTGCTTGCTTGAATTTAAGGATAGTACCTCAATTTTGATCTGCTATGGCAGGTGGAAATATCTCACTCTTTTCATATGCCATGTCACAGCATGAGCAAGACTCTTGGCCAAAAGTCTTAAATTCTGGAACATTCTGACCTGAGTTATTATATAGTCCAGATCATCTAAGTATGAATTCACAGTTCAAAAAAATGACAATTAAAAGAGCTTAGACAGTTCATATTGTTTGTGTGCATGCAATATCCCATCACTTGTCTTGCTTTATACGAAGTACATAGTAGTGAAGGTTCTACATTCTAATAAATATAGCACAATCTGGTTAATTAATTCCCACAGTCTGGTTAATTCATTAACTCTTGTGATGAGGAGAATCAGTTTAAACCAGGAGTGGATAGTTTGAGAACTTAAGGTCTCATGCAGCCATCCAGAGTCTTGAGTCCAACTTTTAGAGAAACTCTAAAATTGTTACCAAATTGTGGTTTCAATGAAGTATAAGACAAAATGTTAGATACATGGGAATAGTAAAACTAATTGCATTTAATTAAAGCAATTTTAGTGTTTTTCCCCTGCCTCCATGGTTTTGTCGCACTGATTTCTAGCAGCCTACTTAGGACAAGCATGACCCATGACTATAAAATGCATGTTCCATTTCCCTGAAATAGAATAGTAATGAGAAATAGGGAATTGCTTAAATTAAACTCAATAGCCGGGCATGTTTTTAACATACATTTACTTTTTTCACATACCTGCATTATTCATGTTAGCTTCTGTTTACAAAGTGAAGGAAAGCTCTGTTTTACATGAGCAAACTATTTTAATAAGCTATAGCTTTAGAAAGTGGTACTTTGCTTTCCCTAATTCACTAAGCATTTTGAACTGTTGAGCTGTTTTTGAATTAGTCATGTGACCTTAATTTATATTTCATTATCATTTCGATCCTAAATGTTCTCTGAAGAATGTGCCAGCATTAGTATTTCATCTAGTGCCAGCTTTTCTCCCCAGCCCTGTTTTCCTACTGCTTTTGTGGTTCAAGATTATATAGGCCTCATCATAGAGCTTCTGAATAAGCTTTTTGTCTCCCAAAGAGCTAATTCCCCTCTCCTGAAGAATTTGAAAAATGATTCTAAAAAGGCTATATTTTATTTTATTTGTCATTCCAATAGGCTTATTGGAAGTGGTATACTGTATTTATCACCTTCATTGACCAATGGGAATAACACTTTTGGAAAAATATTGTTATGGGAATGACCTGAGCATCTGATGGAAACTATTTTGTATATTTTGTCTCTGTCCATTAAGAAATATGCTAATTTTTCTTTGTGTTGTTTTGATTCTGTTAATAAGACTTAATCATTACATCTTCTTTCCACCTTTGATTCAATAGTTTAGTTTAAGTTTATTCTAGTCTAGTCTAATCTAATCTAGTTTAATTAAGCTTAAATAAGGAAATTGTGCCAAGTAGTGCATTTTTTCAACTTAGAGCTGATTTGCTACCTATTCTATTTGTTCAGTATCAAGAGATTTTTAATTAACATTTAATGACTGTAAAATCATCAATTTGCCTGAGGAACATACTTTATGATGGAAATTACATAGCGAATAGTGCGATCATTCAAAATATATTCCATAATATATATCCAGCCCCTTATTTTCTCAAAAAAATCTGCCTCACTTCTTTTGAGGTTGTCATCTGAGTGATGCAATAGTCTCATTTATAAAAGGAGATAATAAGTAGATATACTTTATTACTAGGAAAAAATCTGAACCAGTTTTATTGCATTTTGCCTTCTTCTTATGAGCAAGTACAGTTTTGCTAGTCACACAGTTCCAGAATTAATAAACAAAGGTAACAGGCAAGGAGAGTTTTGCACATACTAGTCCTATCAGCATAATATGTTCGGTGATCCTCCACAATTCTTTTTACATCAAAACCAACTCTGAATTTTACCAGCTTGGCATTAGATTTATTATTTATAATTCCTTTCATGCCATGAGCAGAATTTCCTTCAGTGTTCTAATCATTTCCTAAAGTAAACTCGTGAACTCCACCGCCACAGAGAAAAGTAAATGGTGATGCAGATGAAAAATAAATACTGCTACAGCAACGGAATCTCTTCTATTTGTTTCTTTAGGTGGTATTTCTCCACCCTGACATATACCATACTTCATGAGAAATGCTTGAAGTAGCTTCCTTGCTTATTAAGTGGGAAATAATTAGGGCTTAGTGCACTTAAAATAGCTGCAATTATTCAGGTAACTATTGCAAAATTTGCTTACAGCAATTAAATAAGTGAGTTTTTTCACAGTTTATGAATACTTTTTCTGAACAAATTATGCAAAGTTCTTCTGTGTATCTACCTCTACAATTGCATTAAAGAATACAAAATGAAGATACACTAGGAACCTTCTACATAGTGTTTTAGATACCATTTGTTCCAATATATTTGGCCAACTAACTCATTGTTGTTTTTATTGTCTTCCTGCTATTTTTTAGGATCACCAATGAACTTAAGATCTGTTACCTTTTCACTTGGAAATGTCAAGAATTTAGCCTGAGAATTTTAGTATTCAATGGTGTCTCCTTCTTCTAAACTATAGTCCTCTCGCAGAATATAGACAACCAGCAGTGGTGTTAAACTCAAATAGAAATGGGGACCACTAAACCATAGTTCATGTTGATTTAGAAAACCACACTTTTTTATTAATACATCAACATGTTAAAATCAAACAGGAACTAGATATAACCAATACATAAAAAACATTGTCATGAATTGGTCCGTTTCTTTTCAGTATTTATGTATGACCATATGGGTGTGGATATTTATGTGAGGGTGGTGAATTGGTGTGTGTATAAACACTGTGTGTGTGTGTGTGTGTGTGTGTGTGTCTGTGTGTGTGCACGTGTGTGTATGTATATCTCCACCATCCTGCTCTGAGCTTCCACCTGGCCTACCATCAAATTAATGCACAAAGCGGTGCATTACTTCTTACTTTGACTTACCGCTTCCCTGAAATGCTCCCTCTAATTTCTGACATCTCTTTAGCCTGCTCCACCACAGTGCCAAGCAATCCTCACCATTTAGCAACTTTATGACTTGTGCACTTCAACTCCCAGATTTCCCCAGCCTGATGGCTAGGGAATTCTGGGAATTGACATCTTCAAGTCTTAAAGTTGCCAAGTTTGGAGACCACTAAGTTAAACCAAGGCAGCAAACATGTTCAAGTTTACTCACAAGTTTTATGATGATTGGTAACTAAATCTATTATTATTTAGTAATATCCATGTTTTATTGTATCTTTATTTTGTTAAATATTTTCAAGTTGCATTTTAATTTGGTTCAGATCATACTCTGATGTGTTTGCTGACTTAGTACTGGATTGGTGCGACGCGCAGACAGGGCCAGCATGTCTTTAATCCCAGCCCCCCTCCTGAATCACCCACATTCCAATTTCTTCCCTCCTCCGTTGCAAATGTCAGGCTGGCAAGATGCTATGCGAAGCAAGAAGCAGAATGTCAGCCAAGATGCTATGCGAAGCAAGAAGCAGAATGTCAGCCATGACATGCCGCCCCTCCAGAAAAAGGGTCTTAGAGAAGAATGGCAGCCATGAAACATAGCTTGCAAGATAGTTGGAGAAATATATTTCCTTACAGAATGTTCACAAACTCTTAGAAATGGTCAATGCAAATAATAACTTTTGTTGCACTTCTTTTCTTTGTTGCAAAGTCTAGGGATTCTATCAAATTAAATGATCTGAAATCTGAAGTGTCACCACGGATCTCAGCTGAAGATTTGATTGACCTCTGTGACCTGACAGGACCTGGCCATTCTAAAACACCACCAAAGAAGACAAAGTCTAGCAAACCAAAGTTGCTTATTGTTGACATTCGGAACAGTGAGGAGTATCCTTTGATGGTGAAAGTCATGGCTTAATAATTTCTCACTGTTTTTGTCATCGTTACAGTTTTGGGTTGAAAAGTACGTTATGAGAAATGGGAGAAAAGCCTCCCACTAGTTGGAGGGAGATTAGTGATCGAAATAATAGGGCTGAACTATCTTTAATCCATTATATGGGGGTGGGGGAACCTCAGCACTTAGAAAATCAGACATCAATAAGAAAACAATCTACCTTTATTTTCTTAGTTACATCTTTTTTCTATGTTCATTTTTAACAACAACAAAAATCAAAGCAAACAAATCAGCCTGACACAGAATTAACCATCTTAATATCAGCAGTGCTAGAGAGTTGCACTATTAACCTTGTGTGATAGATTGGGAAGAGAAGTAGCCCAGAGTCACTGTGTATGAGTTGGGTGGCTATGTAAATGTGATAGAAAAATCAATACATAAAATAGTGATGTGCAGATATTAATGTGGAAATCCTTGGCTGAATGTAGAATAAAATCTCTTTTCTTTCCCTAACTATTGGAAGTTTTAAAACATGGTCCACTTACTGTAGTATTACCAATAGATTTTATGCTCTCTTCTGTGCCAGTTACAGATAGCTAACAAGTTTGCTTTCCCTCACTCTCTGCAACAGTGGTTACTGAAACTCTTGGGCAATTCACATTATTGAAAAGGATTATGAAAAATGATGATCCTATTTTTTTCCCCATCATTTTCCTCCTATATTTTTTTCCCATCATTTTCCTCCTAGATTCTGGATTTTCTGTTATCTTTCTATCAGGACACACACACACCCAGTTACTTAGTTTTCCTTCATCCAACATAGTTTCCATTACTCAACGTATCTTCTCAGTGCCTACAAGTCTGCTTTTCAGTAAGACCCAATGAGAAATCCTATGTCTCTTCCTATTGCAGGTATCATTAATTACGGTAGAACTGATATTTTTTATTTTTAGTGCTAGAGACTTAGAAACATTTAGAACTGAATTACTTTTAAATTTAAACACCCTTTTCTTAGTCACACCTTTATTAGAAAACAGAATTGCTATGGCTTGAAAACAAGCCAAAAAACCCCAACCCTCAGTATGTTGTACTATCTAACTAAAACAACAGTGATCAAGTATAACTATTCTTTATAGATATTTATTAATTTCATGTGCTTGTTGAAGTTTGCAAGGCCAAGCTTCACCGTGTTAATCTGTTGGCGCTTCATTATTTAGTTTTCTGCAGCTTTTCTCCTGCAGTAGTTTAATCTTTTTAAGCCAGATTCATTTATAAGGAAAGCTTTTAATTTTGCCTGCACGACATGTTAAGAAAATCTCACAGAAACTTGAGCAGTTCTGCTACTAATAACTCTTTGTTGAAATTAACAGGCAGCTTTTCTTGCCAAGGCAGTGGGTGTGTAAAGTTAATAACATTTCATCTGTAAGATTTGCTGTTAAACCCAGAGGTTGGCTTTTAATAGATCAGTGAAATATATCCAAAATAGGAAGTACTACAAAAAGAAGCAATAACTTAAGAGGAGTTTAGTTCCATAGTCAGTGGAGAACTATATCCCAAGCACAGAAGGCATTTCTCAGTTCACAGAGATCACTTTGTTTTTTTCTCATTAACTGTGAATCTTGGTTTTACTTAAAACAAGAATCTACAACTTGCAATCCTTGGGAACCCTCAGACTTCCCCATTTTCTGATAAATAATGCTTAATTAGATATGACGAATAATCAAACCAGCAGTGTTCAGTTAACCCAAATTAAATGTTAATTAATTTTCTCAACTCTTCCCCACTTTTTGGAATGTACTCCCTGGAGTTCATTTGAAAGCCAAGTGCTGCTTTCAGTAGTGGGGGAAAAAATACTTTTGTGCTCTTAAGGCAAAAGGCTTTTTATTCTCAAAAAGAGGCCTGTCTTACAGATTCTTAGGCCCAGAATGCTAGTTATAATTTTGCATATGTAATACGGTCTAAAAAGAATTAAAAATGTTTCCAGATTTAGGACTAATTTAATTTTACCAGTATAAGAGTATTGTGTAGTTGTTTCTTTTCCTATCTCAAATTTTTTATATATATAAATGAGGGGGGGGAGGTGAAAGAAGCAATATGAAAACATTTTGGAATAAAATTCTAGTGAGACAATTAGGTCATTTCACAATAAAAGTTTCATCTGGAAGCCACTTAATTCAGTTGAAATTAAAATAAAACTCCATTGAGAAAAAGCAGGTCATTTCACAATAAAAGCTTTATCTGGGAGCCTCTTAATTCAGTTGAAATGAAAAGCTTGCCTATAACAGAAGGCTAAAGGTCAATCCATACATACTCTAGCCAATTTAAATAGTATTTAGCCTGATGAAGCATTATGAAATTTTATGCAATTGCATGGAAAGGAAGAAAGAGATTCAATTTCCAAAGCTCATAAACTTGTTTTTGTAGGATAACACATGTAGACTGCACATATCTAGTCAACCACTAGATGGAAGTCTGATTGTCCTATATTTGTCTATTCTTTCATCTAGTCTCAGCCCTTTGAGGTATTCCAGACAAGATGCAGAACTAGGAGTATTAGTTCTATCTTTGTTGTAAGCTTTCATTAACAGTATCTTCTTGCAAGTCTGAAAGTATATCTCCTTCCCTGTTGCCTTTACAGTCCCTACGGTCCCTGAGATGTTTGCCACTTCCCATTCTTCTGCAGGTTCAGCTGCTCTTATCTGATTGTTGCCTAGTCTACAGCTCTTCCTCACATCTCCCAACATCTTTCCCACATACTATTACATCTAATGTTCACATAGAGACTTGGAACCCAGATATGGTGTGCCTATACCCAAACTGTACAGTCAAATAATTTGGCCATTATTCTTGAGGTAGCATCATCTTGTACTTTGATACACCCAATATTCATGCCTAAAAAGTTTGATTCAGCATGTTTGAATATAGTATAATTAATAACAAATTGAATGGAAAAGTAGGCCAAATCTAGCAACTTGGAGCTTCTATTTCTTCTTATCTTAGTGGTGGTTCCCGTATAAATTCCTATAGAATCCAGGCTAAAAATAATTTGATTTATATTACAGGTACAAGCTGTAGTGAATTATTTTTTTCTCTAAGATAAGGGAAATCTTTGTGTTAAAAGATGGTACCATATAGGGTAGCATTTAAGTGAAATAACAACGTAACATTTAAGTGATGTATGCTTTTGCAATATTCAGCGGTTTTTTAAAAAAAAATTAAGTTTAATTATGTTACAAAAATGCCAATTGTGTTGCATTGTTTTGGTTGAGGATCTCCACGAAATTCTTTACAGTCCTTTAGTTCTGTTACATACATATTTGCTACTTATAGTCAGCTCACTACTGGAATGGTTAAGATTCCATTTAAGATTAGAATGAATACTTCAAACACAGGCACAGTGACATGCTAAAACAATTGCAGAAACCCAACACAAATGTTTTTCTTTTTTTGAGGATGTATTTATACAGTTGTCAGAAAGGGCTATCCTGTTTTTAATCACTATTATACTACTAATGATAAAGATGTAGATGTATTTATATATTTTGTTGTGGTGGTCCAAAGTAAAAGGTAATTATTCCCTCCAGCTAGGTGAAATTAATGAATTCTTTTAATTAGTGGGATGGGTCAGCTTTTTGTTGATCGCAAGCAAATGTTGCTGTTATGCTTCTCATGGTATAATCTTGACAGTCACCCAAATGGAACTGCTTATACAAGTTGTGTTAAGAGGTATTCAAACTAGTATTAATCCTAGATTAGCTGTAAGCCTTCCTAAGGGATTTTAAAAATTATCATAGTGTTGCAATAACTTAAATAGAAAGTTATTACCTTGATTTTTAGCCGGCAAACCAACCATTTCATCAGTAGATGAAATTGGAACTTGTTTAGCTCCATCAAACATTATCAATTTACTCTTGTTTATAATATTTTATAGTCAGATAGGAATAGTACTGCAAAATGATATGCAATTAATCAAACTTCATTAAAATATTAAAACCTGTATTAATAACTATTAGTATCAAGCTGAACTGTAGCTATTTTTTTAAAACAAAATCTTAAAAACACATCAGATTTAGTAATACATATTAAAAACATATTCCTTGCACAAATACAGAAGAGAGCATGTTGTACTTAGTATAAGAATGAAAAAGGGCCTAACAGTATTAATAGTGAATATTATGCATGGATATTGAAAAGGAACCTCCATTATTACCCATAGAATTTATTGTCAATCAGTATTTCTGGGATTACATCTTAAAGATACTAACACAGAAGTTGGAAAGTTATGGACCAGAGTCCTCATCTGGGCTTCAACATTGTCTCAGTTGCTAAGGATCTCATTTTATCTCCCTATGCTCTGAAAAGTCACCCTGAACTCTGTAATAATTTTACTTGGTTATAGGGAAGCTACGTAATTTAAAGAAAGAGAACTGCTTCAGAATTCTTACAAATTGAAAAGCAGAAAAAACTATGCAAGATAGAGCAGACCAAATCTGCTGAAGACAGCAAAAATCAGTGAGTTTCTGCAGAGTCATTAGGAGGAAAGAGAAACTTTGGACAATCACATATTCCTAGATATGGTGAGGTTGAATGCCTTTGAGTCAGTTTGAGAGGTGGATATCTAAGTTACATAGTCCTACAAGAAGTCTCAAGCACCAGGTTTATAGCCGAGTTCCTTACTCCTATTTTAGAGTAACAATCTCCTTTGTTCTAGTTATCATTTATAGAAAAATAGTTCTAGTTGAAGCAAACTTTGGGTGAACTTGTCTTGTTGGGGCTTCCCTTATCTGGTGTTCTACGAAAACCATAACCAATAGCTGCAGAATAATTCCGGCACTGAATAGCTTACTATTTAGTTTCCCATCTTTTGTCCTGATGGACCATTCTACATGTAAATGCTGCTTTTAAGGAGAGAATCAGAATGGGATGGGGATTTTTTCAGAGTTTTCATTAGTTTTCAGGAGAACATTGCAGTCCGATGCTGGCTATGTTTTTTAGTGCTTTTTATTGTTTTAAAATGTTTTAAGATTTTAACTGTAATTTATGCTTTTGAATTGTGAGCCACCCAAAGTTGCTTGCTGAAATGGGCAATTATAGAAATTGAATAAATAAATAAAATGATGGCAGCATTTGTAAGGTTTCTAGTTTTGCTTTTGTTGCTCCTCCTCCTTCTCAGCTTCCTTAACTAAAAGTTTTTTTATCTAGTTTTAACCGTGGACATATACCAGGAAGTATCAATATCCCATTTGGATCAGCATTCACTGCTGAAGGAGAATTTATCCAGTGCCCTGCTACTTCCACACTTCAGAGCTTTAAAGGGAGAGTTGTGGTGATTGTAGGACATGTGCCAAAAAATGCAGCACAGGTAAGCTGGAGGGGGGAGAAAGTACGTATATTGTTCAGAACAATGATTGGCAAATAATACAATACCTGGACTGCAATTTTACAGACAACTTACAGATGTAAAAATGTGTACCCCAAATCCACCATTAACTACCGTATGTGCACACCTTAAAAATTCAAGTAATACCTACATAAACATTGAGATTTCAAATGCTTTTGTAAAATGTCTAGGTCATCCTTTCAGCCTGGTTATTTGGACTATAACTTTCATCATCTACAATAAGTTGTGGAAAATTAATAATTTATTTATTAATAGGTAAATTAATAGTTTGTTCAGTTCTCATGAGAATTATATCTGAATTTGATTAACAGGCAACTTAACTATTCCATTCCAGGATGTCTTACACTCTAAAATATATGCAATGTTTCATAACAAGGACAGGTTAAAGAGACCAACCCATGTTACAATAAAAAGACAGTATTTTATTCCATTATAGTTGCTGCTTGCCCGAAATGATAATATTGTAAGGAAATCATAGGGAATGGCAGGGTATAAGAATTGTCATTTTTAGTTGTTTCAACAGGTTGCTAATGCCTACCAATCACATCTTCTCTCTCTGGTGAGAAAGAAGTTCCCTGAGGATGGAATCCAGCACGAGTCCTAAAGCTCAGAAGATTAAACATCTGGTCCCAGTGACCGAGCCAGATTGGATCCTGCAATATTATCCTGGGACACATTTGCCTTATTTCAAATTATATCTTCCAAAATAGGATTCCCTGGATGTCTGATTCCAGAGGAAACTTGTGGATCTCTGGATCAAGATGCACCGAAACTTGGCGGACCAGAATATTTTAGAATTTAAAGGCTATGCTTTTGTGGTTACAGCTATTAAAATGAATGGAGCAATTAGTGTTTGGCAGGGAAGAATAAATTAAAGGGATGGAGGGACATATTCAGAATGATTCAAGTACAGAACAGAGGGAGATTTCTTGATACCATATATAACAGTAAATCATGCTAAAAGAAACATTCACTTTCCCTAGCTTTTTCAGCTACAGTATAAACTTTATTTTAAAAAAAGTCTCAGATATTTATATTGTAAATATATATAATAAGTATAGTAAAATACAGTAAAAATACAATGAAGTATTTGTGTAGTAACAGAAAAATTAAAAATATTTTTTTAAACATAGGAGAGTTGTTAAGGAATTGCCTTACTAAAATTCTTTAATTCTTTTATTGATTTATTTATTCAGCAAATATGTGCCCCAAGGCAATTAAACAACTTGGCAATTTTCATATGAACTGCATATAAAACAAGAAATAAAACATCCACACTCACAATCAGAGCATAAAGACAAAACAAGACATAGCCCATAAAAAACAGAATATAAAGTTGTGGATCCAAGAAAATATAATAAATGTGCATATTCTATTGACTCAGCAGCAATACTTCCCAGCAGTGTGCCCGAGGCCTACATTGTTTGGTAGTTTGCATTGAAATGCTGCTTGTTTTCAGTTAATGTATATATCGAGGAACTTGTGCACATTTCATTAGAGGAACAGCAGATTTATACATATTTTGGGATTCTCTAAAACTGTTACTACAGTATTTCTTTTTTCCTTAGGTGTTCTTATAACAGCTCCATATTTCCTGAACTATTAGAATTTTGAGTGTTATCAAAAACAATTCAGAACTACCATGTACAGCAGCAGTCCCCAACCTTTGTGGCTCCATGGACTGGGGGGGGGGGGGAAATGGTATGGTTTCACACACGCACCCGCCGCTTGCACAAATGGAGGTTTGTGCACTCACCTTTTACTTGTGCAGCCCAGTTCCCAATGGGCTATGGACTGTTACTGGGTCACAGACTGGGGGTTGGGGACCCCTATCTACAGATTACAAAGCTAGTAATGTAAGTTGCCCAGTGTCACAACAGAGTTTTGCCTTTGAGACTGTCCATCCATAGCAATATCTGTAGTGCAGTTTCAGGAACTGATTGACTGGATATACACTAAGTTAGTTGCTCTATGTGAAGTGATTTAGGACATTAGTTATTTTCTAAGTTATAAGGCTAAATCAGCTAATAAGGGGACTCTGGTTTGAGCTGATAAGATTTTCAGTAAGAAGTGTTCTTTTAAAAGAGATAGCCAATTTTTAGCTTCATTAATCTGGTGACAGTAATATTTAGAAATTTTGTTCTGTGATTCTAAAAACAACAGGTTCTTGAACTCAAGCTCATTCCAGATATAGTGAAGATTAAACAAATGAACTTTACCTTTACCCTGTTTTTATAACTCTTAATGTTTAGGGATTGTGAACTTTTTATCACCATTCATTTATTTTGCCCTGTAAAAATTATGTTATTTTTCTCTAAGTTTCTAAGTCATTAGCTGGAACCATTTTTAAATAGTTTGGTTATATTATTTTACTATAGCATTAGAATGCTTGTTAGTGTATTATATTTTTAGAATTGATGGGATTTCATCTCCCCCAAACTGTATGTGTTCTTTTTTAATTCTGACAATGAAATAAGGCTGGATGACACATTCCTGGCCTCAGCATATATCTCTTTGCCTCTATGAAACTGATTGATTTTTAAATATGTTTGGTGACCTTTCCATGTGGGAACTGTTTCCTTACTGATAACGAAAGAAATTATTTGTTTCATAGCATCACAAGTACTGGGAAATTAACTTTAGGGTGCATTTTCAGTGGAAAATTATTGACTCAGTGGCCCAAAATAACAATAATACACAGTAGATACACATAGCAGCATTCATTAGTGTGTGCCAAATCAGCTAATCCAACTCTGGAACCAACCCAGTCTCATGGAGTTATTGTGGAGATAACCCAGAGTTAGCATCAGAAAATAGAACAACATTGTCTCATAGCTGAGCATGGGAAAACCAAAACAATTATTTTTGTTGTTTTTTTACTAGTAAGTGAAATCCACCAAAGAGTGGAAAAGAACATGCTACAAGAAATTGAAATATTTCAAATTTTGTACAATTACAGATTTTTTGAAGCCACAGATCTTCTACAAATGTGTTGTGTTTTCTTATTTTCAGTTATCCATAACTTAGTTGTTTGGGAACATTAATTTTTATATAATTATAAAAGTCCCCAAGGGGATGAACAGCTTTGTAAAGTTTCAGACATAGGTTATCTGTTGAAGCATAAATAGACAAGATGAAGTCATGAATCTTGTCAGTTGGCCAGATCAATTAGTTAATGCAGTTAACAAAACATTATTATTCAGATAAGAAACTCGGGAAAAATCTGGTGAAAGATTTAAAAAGATTTGGAGATTTTTGAAAATTATATTTGTCTCATTGTTTACATAAGTTAAAATCAATTATGGAAGGCTAAGATGAGAAACAGTATATAAATAGCAGGTGCTTCATTTTTTTCTATCATTTAATATGTATTGCAATTACAGTCATACAAGCATCATAAATGTATATTGTAAGTGAAATGCTGAATGATAACAAGGAGATATAGTATTTGATGACCCTGTCTTCTGATAATAATGATGATATATTTTAGCCTATTAAGACTCATAGACTTTTTCATTCTATCTAACTAAATAGCATATGATGTAATGAATGTTAAAAAATTCACTTACTATTATCTTCAATAAGATTTTTGTGCTTTGCAAGAGTGGAGTGATTATTTTGAAGACGTGTCTATTTTTAAAGAAAGATAAATCCATAAATTAGATCTCAAATTTAAAATAATATATTTGACTGTACTGTATGGTAGGTTTATTTCTTATCATATTTTTCATCTACCTAGATTAATAGGAACTTTAAACTGTTTGTAAGCTGAACTCTTATACCTGCCATTTCTACTTGAAATTATGGAGTGGAAGGGGTACATTCCTTACCAGTTGAGAATTTAGGGAATGTTCCTTTTATCTTGAGTGAACAAATAGTGCATTTTTGCCATAGTTTGTTCCTACTACTTATCTCACTCATTACCTTGATGTTTGTAGAGTTGTACTCTTTTGGTTTGCTTTCACTTGTTTTAAATTCCAAGCCACATCTAAGAAACTTTCTTAATGCTTTCTGCTTCATTGTTCAAAAGATCGTTATTGGTCAGGGTTGTAGAATTGTTATGTTGCCAAATCAAGTGATTCCAGATANGGGTGGGCCGTTCTGCTGCTGGGAGGCTGCGGCGGTGCTCGGCTGCTTCTGGGCCCCCGGCGGGTGAATGGCGGGCTCCAGCGAGGGAGGCAGCAGCGCGGAGAAGCGAGGGGAGGGGGGTGGGCACGAGGGCTGGGGTGGGGTGACGCTCACGCGAGGGCGAAGAAAAAAAAACGTCCCCTCGTCGCGTACAGGGGGCAGCCCAAACTGGCGAGATGCACTTCCCTTTCCTGTTAGATGGCAACTCAGGGTATGAGGAGAAAACGTTCTGCATATGACGCTTCATTTTTAATCGAAAATTAGGGGTGCGCGTTATACACGTGTGCGCGTTATACTCGAATAAATACGGTATATATCGAGGAACTTGTGCACATTTCATTAAAGGAACAGCAGATTTATACATATTTTGGGATTCTCTAAAACTGTTACTACAGTATTTCTTTTTCCCTTAGGTGTTCTTGTAACAGCTCCATATTTCCTGAAAAATTAGAATTTTGAGTGTTATCAAAAACAATTCAGAACTACCATGTACAGCAGCAGTCCCCAACCTTTGCGGCTCCATAGACTGGTGGTGGTGGGGGAGATGGTATGGTTTCACACACACACCCGCCGCTTGCACAAACGGAGGTTTGTGCACTCACCTTTTACTTGTGCAGCCCAGTTCCCAATGGGCTATGGACTGTTACTGGGCCACAGACTGGGGGTTAGGGACCCCTATCTACAGATTACAAAGCTAGTAATGTAAGTTGCCCAGTGTCACAACAGAGTTTTGCCTTTGAGACTGTCCATCCATAGCAATATCTGTAGTGCAGTTTCAGGAACTGATTGACTGGATATACACTAAGTTGCTCTATGTAAAGTGATTTAGGACATTAGTTATTTTCTAAGTTATAAGGCTAAATCAGCTAATAAGGGGACTCTGGTTTGAGCTGATAAGATTTTCAGTAAGAAGTGTTCTTTTAAAAGAGATAGCCAACTTTTAGCTTCATTAATCTGGTGACAGTAATATTTAGAAATTTTGTTCTGTGATTCTAAAAACAACAGGTTCTTGAACTCAAGCTCATTCCAGATATAGTGAAGATTAAACAAATGAACTTTACCTTTACCCTGTTTTTATAACTCTTAGTGATTGGGGAGTGTGAACTTTTTATCACCATTCATTTATTTTGCCCTGTAAAAATTATGTTATTTTTCTCTAACTCATTAGCTGGAACCATTTTTAAATAGTTTGGTTATATTATTTTACTATAGCATTAGAATGCTTGTTAGTGTATTATATTTTTAGAATTACAATTGATGGGATTTCATCTCCCCCAAACTGTATGTGTTCTTTTTTAATTCTGACAATGAAATAAGGCAGGATGACACATTCCTGGCCTCAGCATATATCTCTTTGCTTCTATGAAACTGATTGATTTTTAAATATGTTTGGTGACCTTTCCATGTGAGAACTGTTTCCTTGGCTGATAACTAAAGAAAATTATTTGTTTCATAGCATCACAAGTACTGGAAAATTAACTTTAGGGTGTATTTTCAGTGGAAAATTATTGACTCAGTGGCCCAAAATAACAATACTACACAGTAAATACACATAGCAGCATTCATTAGTGTGTGCCAAATCAGCTAATCCAACTCTGGAACCAACCCAGTCTCATGGAGTTATTGTGGAGATAACCCAGAGTTAGCATCAGAAAATAGAACAACATTGGCTCATAGCTGAGCATGGGAAAACCAAAACAATTATTTTTGTTGTTTTTTTTACCAGTAAGTGAAATCCATCAAAGAGTGGAAAAGAACATGCTACAAGAAATTGAAATATTTCAAATTTTGTACAATTACAGATTTTTTGAAGCCACAGTTCTTCTACAAATGTGTTGTGTTTTCTTATTTTCAGTTATCCATAACTTAGTTGTTTGGGAACATTAATTTTTATATAATTATAAAAGTCCCCAAGTGGATGAACAGCTTTGTAAAGTTTCAGACATAGGTTATCTGTTGAAGCATAAATAGACAAGATGAAGTCATGAATCTTGTCAGTTGGCCAGATCAATTAGTTAATGCAGTTAACAAAACATTATTATTCAGATAAGAAACTGGGAAAAATCTGGTGAAAGATTTAAAAAGGTTTGGAGATTTTTGAAAATTATATTTGTCTCATTGTTTACATGAGTTAAAATCAATCTTGGAAGGCTAAGATGAGAAACAGTATATAAACAGCAGGTGCTTCATTTTTTCTATTATTTAATATGTATTGCAATTACAGTCATACAAGCATCATAAAAGTATATTGTAAGTGAAATACTGAACGATAACAAGGAGATAAAAGTATTTGATGACCCTATCTTCTGATAATAGTGATGATATATACTGCTCAAAAAAATAAAGGGAACGCAAACCCCTTCAGTTCCATGGTAAAATGTTCCCTTTATTTTTGTGAGCAGTATATTTTTAGCCTATTAAGACTCATAGACTTTTTCATTCTATCTAACTAAATAGCATATGATGTAATGAATGTTACAAAATTCACTTACTACTATCTTCAATAAGATTTTTGTGCTTTGCAAGAGTGGAGTGATTATTTTGAAAATGTGTCTACTTTTAAAGAAAGGAGATAAATCCATAAATTAGATCTCAAATTTAAAATAATATATTTGACTGTACTGTATGGTAGGTTTATTTCTTATCATATTTTTCATCTACCTAAATTAATAGGAACTTTAAACTGCTTGTAAGCTGAACTCTTATACCTGCCATTTCTACTTGAAATTATGGAGTGGAAGGGGTACATTCCTTACCAGTTGAGAATTTAGGGAATGTTCCTTTTATCTTGAGTGAACAAATAGTGCATTTTTGTCATAGTTTGTTCCTACTACTTATCTCACTCATTACCTTGATGTTTGTAGAGTTGTACTCTTTTGGTTTGCTTTCACTTGTTTTAAATTCCAAGCCACATCTAAGAAACTTTCTTAATGCTTTCTGCTTCATTGTTCAAAAGATCGTTATTGGTCAGGGTTGTAGAATTGTTATGTTGCCAAATCAAGTGATTCCAGATATCAAATCAAGTGATTCCAGATTTAAATATTGATGATACTGCTGGGAGAAGATTCATCAAAATACTTGGTTTACTATTGGTTCCAAAACTTTGGCTTTTGAATATATTGTGATGAGTGGAAACATTTAGATAAAGAAGTAATTCAAATGCTTATCTGTATTAATATTCTATAAAATGTAAATGTAAAATCAACAATTCAGGATTTATCCCTTTCTTTAGTGCATTCTTGTTGATTTGTAATATTTTATCTAATTTTGAATTTACTATAAAAAGATAAAGAATAACCTGCTTTGAAAGCATGATCCCAGAAAGCCTCAAGGCCAAGACAATACATAAACTATATTGATGTATAAAAATGCAAGTCTTTTCCTATCCTTTTTATCACCCTGTTCTAAATCTTCAATTATTCTTTCCTAGAGTCATCTACTGCCACACAAAATTAAAAGCCGTAAAACAATTAGCTTTTGATACATGACTATGTACAGGTAGTCCTCGACTTATGACCACAATTGAGCCCAAAATTTCTGTTGCTAAATGAGACAGTTGTTAAATGAGCTTTGCCCCATTTTACAACTTTCTTGTCACAGTTGTTAAGTGAATCACTTTAATTGTTAAGTTAGCAACACAGTTGTTAAATGAATCTAGCTTCTCCATTGACTTTGCTTGTCAGAAGGTCGTAAAAGGTGATCACATGACCCTGGGACACTGCAACCATCGTAAATGTGAGTCAGTTGTCAAGTGTCTGAATTTTGATCACATGACCATGAGGATGCTGCAACAGTGTGAAAAATAGTCATGTCACTTTTTTCAGTGCCATTGTAATTTCGAACAGTCACTAAATGAACTGTTGTAAGACCACCTATATAAGTATTTTGAGCTGAGTTATATATGAAAAAACATATTGGCATATTCAGGAAAGAGAAATGTATCATAAATTTATATAGCAGTGTTCTTGCAAGCTTTCCTGATTTGCTTTGATTAATTTCATACTTCAGAATTTTAAATTTAAATTAATTGGATTTTAAGTAGAGGAGAGTTGCAATTGCAGAAGTTATTAATTGGGTTGTATTATTTTAACGTTGTGTCTTTCTCATTCTGCCATCGCTTTATGGATGTTTCTTAACAGAGGGCTACAGTTGCTTCTATTCAAAATGTGTTTTCCTGACCCTTTCTTTTGGGGGAGGGAGCAGGAGGGAGAGTGGAATTAGGCAGAAGGGTTAGAAGACATAAGAAGGGTTAAAATAGAAGAGACTCTTCTATAAAATATCCATGACAGAGGCAGCATAATTGCAGAATGAAAGCCTAGTTTGGAAGCATCCTAAGTTGACTATGTAAAATATGTAAAAATAAATATGTAACATATAGACAACTCTATTAATACTTCCTTTGTTGGTTCTTTCCCCCCCTAAGTTCACTTGCAAAAACAAAAGTTGAAAACTTGTGGAAGCATTTGGAAGTCGTATAGTTGTCTTGTGTTCAGCCTTAAAACTTGCATTATCTCCACCCCCACCTCTAGATGGGGAAAAGCAGTGAAACCAGTTTTCCAATCTTCTGTATGGTGTAGGAAAGCTAAACTATTGTGTAAGCATAATGATGGCCACTTTAAAAAAAAAAAAGACAGGACAGGGCTAAGAAAGATTGAATGGCATTTACATTATCAATGCAACACAGCTATAGTTTATAGCTCTAGTCCAATTAGACTTAGAGTGTCCATCTATTATGTTGTTCTTATTGCCTTGTTCTAATGCTGAGATTTTCTACTTGGGTCAAAGTATAAATCCTGTTGGATGGAAGAGCGACTTTGTTGTAGGGGTTAAGGCTCCAGGCTAGAAATCAGGAAACTGTGAATTATAGTCCCACATTAGGCACAAAAGCTAGCTGGGTGACTTTGGGCTAATCACTCTCTCTCTCTCAGCCAAAAGAAGAAGGAGTTGAAGTCCACAAGTCTTAAAGTTGCCAAGGTTGCGGACCCCTGGTCTATGTGACTTTACACATATAATATGGTTCTATTATCTTCTTTACTCCACCCTCTTATTGGTATTATTATAATAGAGAATTTTTCTGTTGCTTTGCCTGTACACTGAAGCTTCTGCACTGGAGACAAATTCCTTGTGTGTCTAATCACTCTTGGCCAAATAAAGTATTGAATTCATCTTCATTGAGTACTGCTCAATATGGCTTACAAAAGCTAGTAAACTCTGCAACGTTAAAATAAATAAGCTACTACTTTGTCTATGAAATAAGAGAAACAAAAGCCACATTTTGGTGCTGTTTCCTTATGCTCAGAGGACCCATTTGAAAGTCTACTAACATTCAGTGCCAAAGATAATTCAGAAGTTTAGAAAAGTCAAAAGGGGCACCTCCTTTTTCACAGAATTGTAAGAAAGGGCACCTGATGTTTTTTCTGATTCTATCTCTGGCACTAGGAAGCTATAGTAGTAGCTATACCTGCCTCCCTTCCCAGCAGCTACCAACTCATTTTTCTCTGTTCAGCATAACTTAGGATGGTAGGCTTGTATGTCATGGTGGCTTAGGAAATAAATCTCTAGACAAGGAATAAGTGCTGGATTTAATGAATTACAACTCATTAAAGCATTTGAATTCTGCTGGTATCACAGAATGCAGAGTTAATAGATACATTTACTACATCCTGTAGTCTCATAGGCTGCCATAAGATACTTACATTTTCTCCCTCCTCAAGAAAAAAAAACCTAGCAAGCAATATATTATTTCAACATTTCTTCCCCAAAGCTACATGATTAGAGGGGCTCATTAAAAAAATTAACTGTAAGAAGAAGTTAGAACACTTGGTGGTAAAATTCTCCCTCCCTTCTCTACCTGTAATTTAGCTTATCTGGAGGGTTTGAAGAGAAATATATAATTTTTATATCTTTTGGTGTCTACAAAGATGGTATGATTTAAATACGGGTTCAAGGAAATCTTATTATTTATGCAAAACTCAAATTCCTCTGCTCTGAAACACACCTATAATGGAAAGTTCTCCTATTTTATTACTATAATTTTGCAATGGAAAACTAAGGTCCTCCCCTCTAAAGGAGATATATATGAATCTTAAAGTGAAATCCATGTAAATATTTGGAATGATTCTCTCTCTCTCTTCCCCTTCAGCCAGAGGTAATACGTGCCAAAAATAACCCTTTAACTTTTTGTTTTGTTAAAGAATCACTGTAAGGATTTTGTTCTGACTTTGGATGTAAGAAATCAAACAGTACTGGAAAATGACCTATCACTATTCTGATTTTAGTCTCTTTGATTATTCACATGTTCTGTTGATCTTTAATTGTCAAAAATTTGGCTGCCAGTCAGATACACAGACTATTTTAGCAACAATAATTAGAGAACATTCACCTTTGGCCCTAGTTTTCGTTTAACTTTTGGGTTTTTTAATTTATCTTTCAATATAGAATTGAAATAAAGACATATTTACTCTGTTTACTGCTGCTGTTTTCCTTATGTCAGATTTTAGGTTCTAAATTGTTTAACTCAGTATTCTATAAATCATTATACATCGGAATGAAGACTATTAAAATACTGTAAATTAGCAATAATAGCAAATATCAATTCAAAAATACCCTAATGTGAAAAATGTATCCTTTGATGACAGTTTTACATGTTCAAGTATATATTCCTTCATCCATGTGCAAACTAGATGACATAAAAATGCAAGTGATTTCCTACCCAACAACCAACCCTCAAAATCGGAATAGGGAACATTGTATATGCACAAAAATTTCAATTCCTCTCTTTTTCCTTTTTTGGGTAGTATTTTAGATCAAGCATAGATCTGATTTATTAAGTCTACTACTTTATGGAATAGTATTTCTGTTAATATATACTAGTGCTACTTTTTACCCATGCCTAGTTATATATGAAAATATGAAAAGCTGCATGCATACCAACTGTTTCTTTCATGTGCATTCATCCAAGTTCATATTTGTATTTGTAAGATCTGTCCTCTTTTGTCAAAATGTTCAGTTATGTGCCTTTTTTAAAATCAACCCTTTAAGTATTTCTTCTCCCTGCCCCAGACCACCCAGCTAGCAAATACCGTATTTGACCAGTTGTCACAGATTCTCATCAGTTTCATTGCTATGTCTCCCAGCATGATGGCAGTCATAGCTCATCATCTCTTCAGGAGTTCTAAAGAAGTCATTTGTCAAAGCTCTGTCAATTACCTAGGCATTGCAAAAGAACAACAACACAGCACAAGATTCATTAGCTTTTATGAGACCTCAGCAATTGCTGTTGCCTTTTGGATAAATAGAACTTAGGGGATATGTGGGATATGCTAAACCAAGCATACCAAACCTTTTGGCTTGCCTGGGCCTCACTGAGTGAAGAGGAATTGTCTTGGGCTGCATATAACATATATAAAAATAACTATCACTAAAAATGACATTATGTTAAAAGTTTAACCTTGTGAACTCTCAAGCTTCCTCTTTCTGCTATGTATTCAGGATGGACAGTGATTAATATTTATATGTATTTATATGTTAGGGTGTAGGTATATACATATGTATGTATACAGCATGTTTATATGTGTGTTATGTATGTGTACACTTTTGAGAACAGGCAACAGAACCTCATTTTTAATGTGTACCAGTGTACCAGTAAAAAATGACAATTTTTTGACAGCTTACTAGCTGTTCAGGGCCTCATGGAGCCTATAGATCTTGGATTGGTCATGCTGTGCTAAACCATGAGGTATATGAAAAATCAGGGAAATGTCGATCTAAGCGCCTTCCCTTTCCTTTTTTTTCATGAGCATCCAAGAGAAAGAAAAACAGTCCCAAATTCAGTTTCACTTCAGCATTACACATGCAAAACAAGGGATTGTAGCTAAATTCTAACTCTGAATGACTTGCAAAAAGAGCAAAAGGTTAGAACAGTGTTTCTCAACCTTGACAATTTTAAGGCATGTGGACTTCAACTCCCAGAATTCCACAGCCAGCATTGCTGGCTGTGGAATTCTGGGAGTTGAAGTCCACATGCCTTAAAATTGTCAAGGTTGAGAAACACTGGGTTAGAATATGGTTCAGCCATTAACAAACAGAATTGCCTATAGCAATAATAAATTTATTGAGTTAAATATGTACTGTGATTTATCCCTCGTTCCTTGTTATGACTGGGTGCCTTTCTTGCTTACCTCTGCAAAACCAAATTATTGCTTAATCTGACTTGCTAAACTGCATAATTTAACATCTATATCATTATTTTAATTTTCTATGAAATAGACCTGTAGTATTGATGTCCAATGTACACAAATAGACCTTTCGTTGATAGTTTTGGCGTCAGGAATGACCTTCTCACCAAATAAACAAGAAAAAAGAGCTCTAAGTTTGTCCTGTCAGTATTGTACCCCTACTCTATAAATGTGAACTTCTGAAGCTGTCCTTGCTATTGGCCACAAAGTCCTGCTATGTTTATCCTGTACTGATTTGGCCCCACTTGAATAGGAAGAGGGACGCCAAGATTCCTTGGCTTTTTTCTTCACTAAAGCTTTTAAGAACAATTAACTCTGACTGTTATCAGCTATATTACTTGCCTATACAAGTAACAGCTAGATATAGATCGTGTATTCTATCTCCAGTCTCCAAAGACCTACATGAAAACCTTTGAAAGGATGTTTCTTTTAGCTTTCATCACGTACCAATAGATATTATCTTGTATCTGTTCAACACAAAAATATTTGTTATGAAACATAACGAAATTATCCATTTATTGTTTAAAGCAAACTAATCCCTAGTTTTCAAATCAAGAAACCGTCGATTTGCAGTAGGTTTTGTACTGTTTTTCCTCTTTAATTATCAAAATATTTTTGTTAGTTTTGTTGAGATCAAAATATTTTTGTTGTTAGTTTAAATAGGCATGTATTACTTTTGTCTGCTCCGCATAGGGATTTGGTTTATTATATGCATTACAAATATTATAGAACATGAATTAACATGAACTGACATCATAGCTGAATTATGTGACCAAATTCTAAAGATTGTTCATATAGTTGAATTACAGAGGAAGTATAAAGCATTTATTGTGTAATGTTTTAATTAAATAGATATGTAAAGGATACCTATTCCTGCACGAGCCTATTATAGCATTATAATGAATTTGGGTAACATTCTGTGGCATCCATTTATTAAGCAAATGAAGAATTTTCCTAATTACTATTTTCAGGCAAAAATTAAGACTATTTTTTTGAAAACTATAATAGGTAAGGGGTTAATATGGCAAAAAAAGAACTATGTTATGTAATTTAGAAAAGGGAAGTATGTCTATAACTGCTTTAAAGAATATTGGAAGTCTCTTAAGTATTTTTGTTTTGTCTTGTTTTTCTTTCTATTGATTTCAATACTTTTTTTAAAATTTCTTTCTTTTTGTACTGCTTGGTATTTATCTTTTAACTTTCTAAACATACTTAATGAAAATTATATTAAAAAAACCATAATAGCTATAACATACGTCTACCAAGTGGGCATATATTTAATGCAATTATAAGACCCATAGTGAAATCTTAAAGTCAGCAACAGTTCCCATTGCTCTGGAAAACATTTGTGTTGTTTCTCCATTTACACATTCATCACTGAAGACAAATATGTTGGTCTGCTTTTAACTGAGTGTAGAGGTCCCACCTTAGACATGAAAGCAGCTGGATGACTTTGGATCAATCAATCTCTTTCAGTACAACACCTCACAGAACTGTTGTGAGGAAAATAGGAGGAGGAATGTACAGTACAGTATGTTCACTGGTACAGTATGTTCACTGTCTTGAGTTATTTAAAAAAATAAAGGTGGGATATAAATAAATGAAATCCATACATAAATATTAAAATAAATATACTAAAGCATTAGTATATTCTAATAGAATAAATAGAAATCAGACAAATAAAGAAATGAATATGGATCTTCAAATTCAGTTCTCCAGACCTAAGCATGCAAACGTTAAACATTCAGGATAATTTTCAAGTGAGAAGTGAGTCAACACACTGTTGCTCTACAAGTGCTATGTATGGATAAAGGGGGCAATAGTAGGATGGTGGAGGAGGATTACCAGTAAAACTGAACCACTTCAGCTTGGAAAAAGTATGTAAAGCTTCTGTAGTACTTCCTGTAAAACACAAACATAAAAATTACTTGAAAATGATATAGTAAGTAAAGATTTCTCTTTGATAATAGGAGAATGCAGAAGCTTTAGTAAGCCTTCTCTCTAGTCTTTCTTACATAGCTACACATAAGTAGTCCTCAACTTACAATCATACATTTAATGACTGTTTGAAGTTACAACAGCACTGAAAAAAGTGACGTATGACCATTTTTCTTACTTATGACCATTGCAGAATCCACACGGTCACATGATCAAAATTCAGACACTTGGCAACTGACTTGTATTTATGATGGTTGCAGTGTCCTGGGGTCATGTGATCACCTTTTGCAATCTTCTCTAACAAGCAAAGCCAATGGGGAATCCAGATTCACTTAACAACTGTGTTACTAACTTCATAACTGCAGTGATTCACTTAACAGCTATGGCAAAAAAAAGGTTATAAAATGGGGCAAAATTCACTTAACTGTTTCACTTAACAACAAAAATGTTGGGCTCAATTGTCGTAAGTCAAGGACAGCCTGTATTGAAGCAATATATATACATCATTCTAATGTAAAATATTTCTACTTCAGTTCGCAGCTCATCTGGTGAAAATAAAATATCCAAGAATTTGCATTTTGGATGGTGGTATAAACAAAATCAAGCCAACAGGTCTTCTAACAGTTCCTTCTCCACAAATATGATCAGAAAGCTTCAAGTGTCTCCCAGCTCTATGGGGAAAAAAAACTCTTAAGAGTACAACATTTTAATTCTGCTCATGCCCCAAATATTGTGTCTGTTTACAGTGGTTTTTCAGTTGAGTGGGGTTTTTTTAATTTAACATTTTTTACAGAACTTAGCTGGAAGAAGCTATAAAGCACGAGTCTCAAACTCGATCACGTCACGTGATGTATCGTGATGTTTTTTGCCTTTGCGGAGCGGGATGGGCGTGGCCTGTGTGTGATGCCTCTGGCCCGCGGGCCGCCAGTTTGACACTCCTGCTATAAAACATTAAAATGATGTAATTCTAAGAAATCTTCAATTATTTGAGTTTTGTCCATCCAGCAAGAGAGAAAAAATAGCAATTGTATATATATAAAATCTGCACTTATTAACTGAAATTATGAGTTTGAAATTACATGAATGAATATCATTTGAGTGACTGATACATTTAAGATATAATTATTTCAGTTCAAGAATTAATTTGTTTGACTTAATAGTTTATCAGGACCATGGAATATTTAAAATCAAGTAAGGGAAAAAAACTAGAAATTGCTTTTATAACCTGCTTGTTAAATCTTTTACAGAATGTTTTTATAGAAATATGTCCAAACATTTTTCACTCGCTTATTTGTTACAGCTGTGATAGTGCAGCAGTTGTCATGAAATAGCCTTAATTGTCTGTTAAATTTAAATATATTCTGCTTTGAAAATTATTTGTAAAAGAATAAACTTTTACATTTGAAATATTGTTTCTGTAAATATTAGCTTTGCTAATTAAGAACTGTGTTTCTGTGTGTGTGTTCCCTGAATCCTCATCGGTGCAAAAAATTGAAATTGACCGGATAATTTTCTCACCAAGAGACTGGAATGCTTTTACAATCCAGAACAATGTATAATTTGAAAAATCTAAATGGCAGTGTAAAAAATAGAGTTCATGCAAGGTCATTTCTCCCACAGGGTCATTAGGTGTTTTTTTTCACGTGTAATTTTTCATTTTATTAATTTGGGACACTTATGTAAGAGTACCATTGGATATGGTGAACATTATTTCCCATGCACAAATTATTTATGTTTAAATACTTCATCAAAAAATAAGTTTAAAATAAAATGGCAAATATTTACCCTAAATTGAGTCTGATTTTACTTTATTTCATAGAAACTTTGATAATCAATATTCTCTTTCAGAAAAAAAAGTTGAATGGTGGAAGTTTTCAGATCATCCATTCTTTAACTTTGCACACAGCATTAACATGCTCTGAATCTACATTTTGAAATGAAGACATTATATATATGGTTCTGTGTGAGTGGCAGGCGTGTGCACCCTTCACCAGCGCAAATGGAGCTCTGCACACAATCGCAAGTGCTCTCTGGTCACATAAGTGGATCTTCATGCACAAGTACCCACCACTTGTGCAGCCCAGTTCCAAACAGGCCACAGCCCAGGAATTGGGGACCCCTGATATAAAAGACACGTACGTAATGAATTGTCTTATTGCATCATAAATACATTTGACTCAGATGTCTCCACTTCCAGAGTGTTGGGGGTTTGAGCCAGTTTAATTTAAAGGACACAAGTCTAGAAAGAGGGAGACCATGAGTTCAAGTCCTGCTTTATCCATGAAAGATTTTGGGCCAGTCACTCTCTGTCAATTCAATCTACCTCACAGGGTTGTTTTCTGGAAAATGGGGGAAAATGTGTTAGATATATTCACTATCTTGAGTTATTTGTCAGTATAATGGTGACATACAAATGAATAAATAAAACTGCCTCAACTGCCATCTTGACTTTTTTTTAACCTCAAGCCTGGTTCATAAAAATTAAATAGTAAACAAGCTTTACAAGGAACTTCAGAATGTTTCATTATGTCAGTTATGTATGAAAAAAGGAGAAAATTATCCAGATTTCATTCGCCCAGTCCCTTCATCAACCAACATCCCATCCCAGTGGATGGGATGAAGACAAAGAAAAACTATTTCATACCCATTCAATAGTTCATTTTTTAAAAAAGCTTTGGAATGGTTTAGGAACATGCTTAGAAAATGCAAAGCTATTTGGGGAAAGTTTCAGCATGTTTTACTACTGCCTGCTGTTGACAGTTGACTTACTGCTTAGGCGTCTTCTAAGGCCTAAGCAAGTATAAATGCTATTTCATCTCCAAAGAGATCTGGGGAGAAAAACATAAAGCAGGAATCAAATGTTATCATTCTTAGCAGTGCTTTTTTTGTTAAAAAAAAAAAAAAAAAAAGTGCCGGAACTCACACACATTATACAACCCGCCTTGCCTATCCTACAAGGTTCCATTCAAAAAAGGTGCCGGAACTCAGTTCTGGGCATTCTATGACAAAAAAAGCCCTGATTCTTAGAATACATCTACTGAAATTTGCTAAATGAGGTATATTAGTTTAATAGGTCTGCTCTAAATATAATACCACCCTAACTCTTAAGTGACCTAAAAAGTTTAAAACAGGCAGCTGGAAAAATCTGTGATTTCATTCCTGTCGCCTGAACATTACAAAAGATAACGGGTGCTGGCTGTACTTAGATAACCCAAAATATACAATGCATCTTACCTTGATGCCTTTGATTCTTTTTCTTTTCTAAATATAAAAATAAGATTAAAAATAATTCTTTTGCAAAATAGAGGTGGATATCTCTTTTATCCTCCAGGTATTCCAAAGCATGTTCCCTCAACTATCAAAGGACATGTTTTTCTAGTGAATATGCAGTTACCTGGCAGTAACACTATAAGCTGATTCTAGCATGAGTCACTGATTCCACCTTTTTCTTTAGGAGAAAATTTATCTTTTTTTCCAGTTTTAGAACATAACTCTGGCGCCACTGAGCACAAAGGTAGCATAATAAATCTTTCTTCTAGTAGATAATTGTTAATATTAGTTACAATAACCTACTTGTCAGTATCTGGAGAATCGGGGGCAATGGTTATTATAGAACCCAGGATATTTAAAAGATTTGGCTTTCTTACCTTCTTATTACTAGGTGGAATTGCTTGCTTCCACCCTTCAAAATAATCTTTAGTTAATCCTTTGTAGTTGGCCTATTTATTTTCTGGCATTCTAGATATTCAAGGATGATAGGTACTGGCACAGATTTTAACAAATATCTATTTTAAATTTACATTAATTTTAGCCATTTTCTCCAATTTAGCTTCTATTCTATTCTGTTCTGTTCTGTCCTATTCTACTGTAGCATTTGTGCCTGGATCCAATGTCACCAAATTCTCAGTTGAATAGTTAAGAATCTGCTGCCTTGCAAATTTTAAAAGTGGAGGCATGATAAGATAGTTACATGTCTGCCTCCTCCATGAAGGAGTTGTTTTTAGAAATAGTTGGAAGGAGTGTCTCAACATTCATTGGAGCTGCTGAGAGTGCAGCCATCAAGAGCACTCTGAAATTACTCATTAATCATTACATTTTTGATAAAAGTATAATTGATAATTAGACCTTCATAAGCTCACATTTGTCTGATAGAAACCGAACACAGATTTATGTTAAACTTCAAGTGTCTTACTTCTTTGTATAAAAGAGTGGGGGATTAATAATAGTATTTCTGTTCCCAAGATTCATTTGAGAAAGCCATGACTTACCAAAACAGTACTGTATAAACTGGATTTAAAAACATGTTTATTATGTTGCTGATATGAACAAGATCGCTTTATCGACCAGATGATATAAGAATGACTCTGTTCTCTCTGCAATCCGAATTAATTTGCATATCTTAAGAAACATGTACTTTTTATTTTAGAGTAAATGTCTTACTTGTGCATACTCCTAGCACCAGCAAAATAGTAACCACGTGCTTCCACCTTAATAACAAACTAGCATATGAAGGTTTGAAGGTCTGCTTAAAAACAACTTATTCCCCTATAACCACCTTCCAAAGTATCTTGAAATAACATTGGACCAGATCTTTTCCTATAAGATACAGTGGCAAAAATCAATACTAGGAACAACATACTCCAGAAATGATGCAAAACTAAATGGGGAGCTTCACCTGCCTCTGTCAAATTATCAGCACTAGGTCTGGTCTACTCTGCAGTAGAATACTGTGCCCCTGTATGGCTTAATAGCCGTGAGATACCAGACTCAACAATACTATGAAGATTACATGCAGATGTATCAAAACCACTCCCAACTTGCTGGGATTCCTGTTCTCAGCCATAAAGCATTGCTAGCTTTACGAAGGTAAGATGTACTAGTGAAAGAATTCAGAAAAAATATGAACAACTCCTACAGGTGCACGCTGACCTTTGTCTCCAAAACTGAAATCACTTTATAACAGCTTAGTAAGGCCACACTTGGAATACTGCATCCAGTTTTGGTCACCACAATGTAAAAAAGATGTTGAGACTCTAGAAAAAAATGCAGAGAAGAACAACAAAGATGATTAGGGGACGGAGGCTAAAACATATAAGGAACGGTTGCTGGAATTGGGTTGGTCTAGTCTAATGAAGAGGAGGAAGAGGGGTGACATGATAGCAGTGTTCCAATATCTCCGGGGCTGCCACAAAGAAGAGCAAGTCAAGCTATTCTCCAAAGTACCTGAAGGCAGGACAAGCAGCAACGGATAGAAACTAACCAAAGAGAGAAGCAACCTAGAACTAAGGAGAAACTTCCTGACAGAACAATTAATCAGTGGAACAACCTGCCTCCAGAAGCTGTGAATGCTCCAACACTGGAAGTTTTTAAGAAGAGACTGGACAACCATTTGTCTGAAATGGTGTAGGGTTTCCTGCCTGAGCAGGGGGTTGGACTAGACCTACAAGGTCCCTTCCAACTTTATTATTGTTGTTGTTATCGTGACCAGCTGTAAGCTGAGGGCACATACAGGCCCAGTATCTGACTTTTTTCCATATAAAGCATCTGCACTTCAAAGATTAGACGGCCTAGACATTAGTATTTGAACACAGAACTTTTTAACATTTATATTTTTTTTGACATTTTAACATTTTTGTTAATAGATAGATAGATAGATAGATAGATAGATAGATAGATAGATAGATAGATAGATAGATAGATGAGAGAGAGAGAGAGCGAGAGAGCTAGTCCATGTATGTATGATATGCCATGTGCTAAATAAACATGTTGAATTTATATCTTCACTTCCTGAATGTAAGTTTTGAAGTTTTATTAA
The DNA here is from genome assembly GCF_001527695.2 of Protobothrops mucrosquamatus. Lineage (NCBI taxonomy): Eukaryota > Metazoa > Chordata > Lepidosauria > Squamata > Viperidae > Protobothrops > Protobothrops mucrosquamatus. The sequence goes on along the minus strand of NW_015386080.1, from coordinate 236,135 downwards.
TTAATTATAAAATAAACAATAATAAAAATAATGATAATAAAATAACTAATTTTATTATTTTCTCCATTTGTGGAGAAAAAAATGGAATTAGTAGGCCTTGTATGTAAGTTACTAGCTATGATGGAGTTCTGAGTAGATCCACATCAAATGGCAGTGGAATGTAGTTAGCTAACTTTTCCACCATACACAATAATCCATAATTTGGGAGTTACCATAGTAATACTCTTGCGCTCTATCAGAGACTGAACATTTCATTAAATAATACTTTAGTAAATTATTAGGAAGCAGTATTGTTACTATTGAAGAGAATCTATAGTTGTAATATTGCTATTTTCTTTTTCTTTTTTTTAATTATTATTTAAACCAACAAAACAAAACAAAACATAACACACATATATACACAGTATATATTTTAACAGCAATTTCATAATATTGCTATTTTCATTTGGCATTTCTTGGCACATCAAGCTATCAAAAACTCTTTTGTGCCTTAATTGTTCTTGTCACAACGGATTCTTCATGAACTTATGAATGGTTGTTGAACTGCAGTTGACCATTTTGTGACTGTCTCTAGATTCTCATGACAAGCTGCTTTTGGCTGAAGATATATGCATCAAATAGTGGCACAAAGTCCAATGAGGGAAAGGAATTTGTTCCTTGTTTGAAAGTCACTGTTTGGCAATTTTTTACTTGCATGAAATGGTACATTGTTTTGTGGTAGGCTCTGGAAACTTGTATCCTCTTTGAGATCTTAAAGAATAAATTTATTCAAGTGTGATTAACTGGAAAATGGTAAAGGGATTTGTTTCTAATTTGTCCTTATTCTCTGTGTGAAGGTGAATCTGTACAAAGGTGAATCCAAGATCATTTCTTGGATTCATAGTTTATTGAGAAATATAGCTATAGGTGACTTATGAGTGAGTGGAAGATCTGGTCACATTTTTGGTTGCCAACCATGTGTCTATGCAAAGTTTCCTCTTCAACTGAACCAGCTTTTCTCCTTGAGAACTAAAAGAAAGCAGAAAAGAATAATTTGGGATTTTATTTATTTTAAAAGGAAGCAGTTGTAAGGATAAGCACTGAAAAAAATTGCTTGGTATTTGTCCCCTCTTCTAGATCCACTATTTTGAAAATGAAAGTTCATTTCAAAACTCAAATGGGGGAATAGTGTAACCTGGAATTATTTAGATACATAATGAAGTTCAAAAAAAAAGAAAATCTAATATCTTTGTAAACTACTGTGCTCAAAGATATCCTGTTTTACAATCAGTAAAATAAAATATAGGGAAAAAATATGTTACTCTGAAAAGATATGATTAGATTGCTGGCTTGCCTTAACATCATGTAGTTGTGGTTTTTTTTATTAATTATTTATTTTATTTCAAGAAATGTCTTCCTCTGGTGGCCATATCTTGGATCACTTGATTTTGAAGTACTGAGAAACAGCCAGTGTGTTTAATTACTATTTTTATATTGTCAATGCATATGTTCACTATGCCTTGTAATTTAAACACAATGTATTTTCCTGAGACACAGAAGTCTGACTGATGAGTAATACTCTGTATGTTTTGTGAACTTTACAGATCACTACAATGCAGTCATTCTTAAGCAACTGCAATTATCTTTATTAAAGTAAAAAAACTGTAGAGAAGGAAACTGTCTTAAAACCTAAGATTTTGACAACTATCATTTTTCTTAAAAAAGCTAAACAATGAAAGATAGATTAGAATGTAACTTAATATCTTTTCAATTAAATGGTACCAGCATGTTGAATATGAAAGTATTAAACAAAGCCATTATCAGTGAGAAGTGACAGAAAATTTTACTCGCATTCTGGAGTTCTCTAAACCACATCTTCCTACCACCACAATCTCTTTTTCCAATACTAGGAACTAGGAAAAGATGGTAGAGCACACGTGTTTGCATATCAAAGATCTGAGGTCCTCCACAGCTCTTCAGTTTTCAGCATCTATGGATGTTTCCATTAGGCCTCAAAAATATCGTACTCAGAATTCCAGATAGCCACTGCTAGGATGTGTGGATAATTCTGAGTTAGGTGGACTAATGGCAGTAGAAATGTTTGGCATGTGAACTTTAAGAAATAGAGTTCCCATTCTTCCTAATTCAGAGAAGCATTGGAAGTTAAGCCTTAGATTCTCAGATTTCAAGATTCTCCAATAGATGTATCCAGTGGTGGGATTCAGCTGGTTCGCACCACTTCGGCAGAACTGGTAGCTAATTTTTTGTTGCCCAGGCCCAAAATGGACTTCCAGAAGCAGCATCCACACAGAGAACCGGTTGTTCACATATTTGAATCCCACCACTGGATGTATCGCACAAGTCAGGGGTCCCCAACCTCTGGGCCCCAGACCGGTACTGGTCCATGACCCATTGGGAACCGGGCCTTGCAAGCAGTGGGCAAGTGTGAGAAGCCTCATTTGTGCATGCGCCAGGAGCTAGGTTGTGCACGTGAAACCATCCCCTCCTCCCTGCTGCTGCCATCACTTCTGCTGCTATTCCGGGGAGCCAGAAAGGTTGGGGACCATTGACATAAGTGAATAGATATTAACATTAAAATATTAACAATATTAATATATCTCTCAGGGTTTGTTTGTTTTTTACTGTTGCTTCCTCTTTATAATTGCTTTCGTTTCAAGAAATTACAAGCTAGACTCAATTTAAAGGATAATTTTTTATATGGAGGTTTTGGTATTCCAGTCCATAATTTCTAAATTTCGGTGCTTAAAATACTCTGCTGTAACAACTTATCAGTTATGATTCTGACAGATGCTTATTGATTGTATTTACTTATTTATTTTAAAATTGTATACGTATAATATCTGAATACTCCTGTTCATGAAAACTCTTAAAATGTGCTTCTTTTGTCATTTTGTTGATTTGTTCCTTTTTCAAGGAGACCTACCTTTAGCCTGCAGCGAAATGGAAATCTGGCAAATCGGGTAAATACTCTGAAATTACATAGCTGCAGTTATCTGAATCAGCACTGGAATAATAAAAAATGCTGTGGAATATTTACAAAGACTAGGCATGCTTTTGAATTTGCTTGTGAGAAATCATTTGAGCACAGAAACTCTCTGCTATTCATTAAAGGACTCTGGCCATTGTCATGAATATGAAAAAAGGTTGATGCTGTCTTAAGGCACCCCTCATTAAAGTTAACTGTTAAAGCAATGTATTCTTTTTTTCAGATTCACAAGGAAATCTGGAAAAGTTTCCGCTAATAATAGCAATAAATAGTGTATTTGCATTCATCCAAGGTCTAAAAAAGCTAAGCCAGGTTCTAATGAATCCAGGCCAGCAGACAAGGTTTATTTTTGTATTAAATCCAGTTTTTCTAATTGATCTGTACTGGCTTGTAATTTTTATAAATCAGTCATCAAACTCTATGGCTCACAATTTGTTTTTTTGCCTTTAACATCATAAAGGATTTGACCAATATTGCTAATGGGCTATTTTTTTTCTGTCCCCATATACAATGATCAAGAAACAGAAGCTCTGTTCTGTTGCTCTCACTGAAAAATGAGAAAGTTGATAACAAAGGTTTTTGACTGATGGAACTCAGATAATTAACTTTAGCACTTAGTTAAATGTATTTGTTATATGTATTCAGACAACTTTGTTTAGATAGGTGAGATTATGGAGTGAATATAGAACATACCTTCTTTGTTAGTATATATTACTCTTAATGTGCTGTTAGTTTGTAAAATTTGCCTTATTGCTTTATTTTTCAAATAGTTTACGGGATGAAAGATGCACCTAGATACTTTCATAAATAAATTAATTGGATACAATTTCCTACAAAGTTTTAATAGAATTTTTGCTCCACTTCTATTGTCTAGTTGTTGTTGTTTTCTCTCACACACAAAAGGCATTTGAAAGGACAAGAGTCCAATCCCCTCTAGACTGCTCATCAGCCACATAATGATCTCCAGGTTTCTCCTAAGAACTAAAAGTTAAAATTTGATCTCATTAGAAGATATGATTAACAGTTCTTTGTCCCAAGGACTTTCTCTGCTGCTTCTTTAAGAGATAAGTTACAGCTGTTAAATTTTTGTGGAGCTCTGCATAAGTGGGATGTAAGAACTCCACTCTCTATGTCAGCCCTGGGATGATGCTATTAATAATACAGCTATTGTTTTCTTTTGTGAGTCTATTATGGGCTCCTATTTCCGAGACTGGCACATTTTATAGTTGTTTAGTCACTTTGGAATACACACACGGACACACACACACACTGCAAACAAAAAATAGGAAGAGATTTTGACATTTGATAACATTATTTCGGAAGAACAGGATTTGAGCTGGCTGCAAAGTTTTTGTAGGCTGAGAAGATAATTGAGGCAGACTAGGCTCAAATTCCATGCAGTCTTTGAAACCTTTTGTTATGCTGTTGCTATCAATACACCTGCAAGTCAAGTTAGTACATAATAAAGTGGGTACTACAAGAAGGCAATTTTTAATGGCTCTTCATGCTAGCTTCATCTGTTATCCCACTTGGAGACATAATGTAAAGATCTAACTCTCTAGAGAAGGCTCTAATGCTGTGAAAAATAGAAAGAAGAGGTGATGACAGCCAGAAGGGTGATGGCTGGACTCAGTTATATTGGCAACAGGTGCACTATTTATTGGAAGACCTGGAAGACCAGGTTAAGGACAGATCATTATGGAAAGAAAATGGTCTTCAACAGTCACCACTGACCTGAGGGCACATAATTAATTAATCAATCAATGGTATCTGTGAATCAACATTTTTAAGCTACTATTTGGAATGTAACAGTCACATTTATTTCTATTATATCATAGATATATCAACATCTGTTATTCCATACAAATTTTCATGGAAGATGACAAACTGGATTATCACATTATATTCAAGCATAGTTTGTTGAATCGTGTATCACAATAAACTGGGTTTGCTAAACTTACTAAGCAAAAGTCATGGACTATACAATACAATGTCTGTGTTACAGACTACACTTTTACATATTGCTGATGATGCTGTTAATCGTGCCTAATTCTCAGCGATTCTATGGACCAGCAGTCTAGTGTGGTTTCTTTCACTTGTTTGATTCTCTGACTGATGTTAGTTTGGGTAGTGTATAGCCACAATGTTTTTTTGGCAGCTTCATTTCCTTTTACCACTGATCCCTCTGAGCATAACTGCTTTTCCAGTGAATTTGATCACATGACATAGTGAAATAAGTAAGGCAGAATGTTATGATTTGGCCTTACTATGATATGTCTGGTTTAATACATTCCAGTAACATACTGGTTTGTCACCTTTGCTGTACAAGGAATGCACAGGAGCCTTCTCCAACACCACAACTCAAATGAGTTGATTTTCCTCCTGTCTACTTTTTCATGATCCAACTGTAGGTAGCTTTTGAAAAACATGAATTAATCTGCTTTTAGTTGCCAGGCTGATGTCCTTCTTTTCTATACTCATTCATCTCAGCTGTGTGACCCAGAGCGATTTGATGCTTTATTTCTGAACTACCTTCACAACTTTAATCTTTCATTCAATTTCTTCACTGTCTGTTGTCATTTTGACATTTCCACACATCTTTATTAGAAGACAAAACAGTAAGATTGCTCCCCACAAATACTTGTAACCTTCCAGGATATCATTCTATCGTTGAGCATCCATGTTCATGCTTTTTCTATGCAAGCAGATATTCCTTCAAATACTACAGTGGACTGGAATGTCATTTTTCCCCCTAAGACCTCAGCCAGGGTATATTCAGACACCATGAGCATTCTTGAAAATAAAGAGGATATTTGAGGTGGTGCTTCAGAATGCTAGCGTTCATTTTAAATTATCACAGTGTTTAAAAAATGAAATAAAATAAGGTTGTACATAGAACTTAGGGGATAACCTGGGATTAGTTTCATGAGTACCTATAGACACCATAATATTGTAAAAACAATACTGAGATTAATTCTTCCTCTATGGCATTCTGAATTACAGTCAAAATATCTAAACACTGGAGGGCCTTTACTCTGAGACGATGTCATGACCTCCCCCTCAGCTGGCTTTGAAAACTGATACCGGAACATTCCTTACCTGGAGAGACAATGTCCCTGTGACTCTAGACATATTAAAACAACAGAGCATATGAGTCTTCATTATCTGTACTGCAGAAACATTCATACTAGTCTCATCTTACCATTATCCATTGCATCCATTGCATAAGACCATTCTACACCTCCCTGGTGCTTTCAGATATCAACCATGCTACAACATACCATTGTTACTACGTTCTGTGCAAAACCACTTAAAATTTATTGGGTGATAACCTGTGCCATAAACTACACTTAATAATCACCTAGTTTGACAAACTAGAATGCTCTGTATTTTGATAGATATAATCTTCCAGGTGCTAATCTTTATATTCCCTTATACCCATCCAATGTTCCTATCCCAACTTTTAGATTTTTAGGCTCCTTTATATATATATTTATTTTACATCTTTTAGCTTTTCATAATTGTCATTTTTGGACTCCCGTATATCTTCTATGCTTTTTAACTGACTGTACCCCATCCTTCTTATGCTGGTCTATACCATAATAAAGATTTGATTTGCTTAGGATGATTATAAAATATTTTTGGATTAATGACAAAGCTTCTTGTGGCTTAAGCTTTCACAACTTCTGTCTGCTTCTTCAGGTACATGACAGATTAGCCTTAGGAGGGAATTTTTTCATTCATCTAATGCTGCAGAGAGGGAGAATAATCAAAGAAGGTCACTGTTTAATTTTTAAGAAATTGTGTTAAGCTTCCAATCAAGTATCATGATAAAACAAACCTCTTTGTTCACAAATAAACATTTTAAGGACAATAACAGCTTGTACAATGGTTGCATATACATTTCTGATATTAAACTTGTGTGTATACTTTCATTTAGATGCTGGTCAGTTTATCCGAAGAAGAATGGAGTGAGGCAGTGCTAGAAGATTATGGATTCCATTAAAGTAGAAAATGACCTAGTATATCAAGTCTTCTCTTGTGAATAATGCTATTAGGTTTTGCTGACAAGATAAACAGCAAGGGAGCTATGTAATTTAATTTGTAAATCTTCAGTTCCACCCACTTCAGTAGGATGCTGTACAATCTAAACGTAATGCTATTCACCATAGGAATATGTTTCTAACCATCATGATCCTCAAATAATTATACATGCATCATGATCTTTTAATTCAAGCTCTGTCGTTTTGTATTTGTGTCACAAAGTCAAAGTCAAATATGCAAGGAGTGGAATTTCTGCTCCAGTGCATGGTTCATCCTATGCCCATTCTTGCCCTTCCGTAGATGTCTATATTCTTTAATTGAGGCACAAAAATAAGATAATTAACATCAGAGTATTTTTGCATTATTTCTCGAATTTTCTTTCTGGAGCAGAGGGGGCTGAACATGGTTTGCAAAGCAGTTTCAAAAAAGTGTTTTGGGGAAAAATAAGGCATTGCTTCCAAGCTTCACAAGCCCTACTTTATGCTATAAATTCAATAAGCTCCAAGAAATTCAGAGAGATTGTATTTTTTCATCATTTTGTTTTCACAGCAACTCTACATTTAAGATGCTACACAAGGCAGTTAGTTGCTTAAATCTTTTAGTGAATTTCAGAGTTGTGTACAGATTTCCCAGTCATAATCTGATTCTATAATATTGTGCATGCCAATATAAATTCTGCATGCAGGACCAGAAACATCCATAGACTTGGGTTGCTTTTTAGAGTCAAACAACAGTGATATTCAGGCTGTCTGCCCATCCCTGCTTCCCTTTTAGCAGCCTTATTTTTTTATTTATTAATTAGAACAGGAATGTCCAAAAAGGAAGTGAATAGAGATCACTTATGCACTAGCTAACCAAGAACAATGCACTCTTTCTATTTGCTGCAAGAAAGTTGGAAAGAAAATCTCTTTTATGAGTAGATAGACAATATTGATGGCTAGTGGAGAAAATCTTAAATGCTCTTTGGGTTGCTAAAAATTGTCTCCCAAACCCAGACTTTAGATTTCCAAAATTTGGAGATGACCAGGTTATTTAGCTTTTGTTTAAAAGAGACATATGAGAAAAAAAATCTAGTAATAATCAGATGGTCCACTGCATCTCCTTCAGAATTTGTTTATGAAGATTGAATGTAATTAAGATATGTATAAGCTAAAATTTTATTATAAATGTAATAATGATATTAGAAATGTATCAACCTGAACATGAGACAGTAATTGTTAAGGGAAAAAGAGAAGAAATATTTGATGTTGTAGCCTGAGATTTGTACTAAGATTTTTTTATTGAGCTATTGATTAACCCAGTCACCACGTTGCTTTTTAAATATTCAAATGTAAAATTGGAAAATTAATAAAATATTATATAAAAAAAGAATTTCCTACAGGCAAAGCCCAGTTTTGTTTCAATATGTTGGAAATAGTGACAGCAAAGATTGGGGGGGGGGTTAAGAAAGCATTACAAAAATAATTACTTTAAGTAGTTGACTTATCAGTAATTCTCATCCTTTTTTTTTCTTTTCTTTTTCTTTCCTGCAAACATACATACTTAATGTAGCAGGGCTTTAGTCAGACAACACAGAAAAATAACATTAATATTGAACATATTTGTCTGTTTAAGTTGTGGTTTTTTTACCACCTGGGTTCTAATCACATGAAGGATTTGTGATCTATTAGGCTATTTAACATTTAAGATTTTAAAGCATGGGAAAAGACACATGCAAAATATTACAATATGATTTGAGTTCCAGTTGGTTTCAAGACAGCATCTCGTTTTTTTTATTCCATTCTCAAATACCTAAGCAGGGTCAGGCCCAGTTGCTATCTTGGCAGGAAGCTACCATAGACTGGGAAGCTGAAAAAATAATGACTTCAAATCATTTCCACATTTTTGCCAAAACTCTTTACATGGATATCAAGCTCAGCTTAAAGAAGATTTGACCCAAACTTTTTGCTGCATCAAGGGAAAGTACCAGGATGACCTTATCTGTGTTCAGAAGCCAAGCAGGGCTATAAGTGGTTCTTTTAAAACAGTGTTTCTCAACCTTGACAATTTTAAGGCATTTGGACTTCAACTCCCAGAATTCCACAGCCAGCAATGCTGGCTGTGGAATTTTGGGAGTTGAAGTCCACATGCCTTAAAATTGTCAAGGTTGAGAAACACTGTTTTAAAACATAGACCACCAAGAAATCCCAGACTAATTTAGGAATTTGAAATTATAGCAAAATGCAATTCAATCATGTCCCGTTCTCTGAGACTGCCTGGACAGGTCCCTGCAGTTTTCAGATGTGATTTGCCTCTTTACTAGGAGGCAGAGAGAAAGTGACTGGCCTAAGGTCATCTAGATGGATTGACCAGCATTTCCTCTGCTTTCCCCTTTATATTCATTGGGGAAGAAATTGATGTATAGCCTAATAAGTTTGTACTTTACCTAAAAATTATAAGCCCTTCTCATGCATTTCAGTTACCCTGTAACCTGCTACATTGGTAGAAACATGGGGAAACATGGTGATAGGTATTATCAAAATTTATAATACTGTATTCTATGTTGCCATCTTCATAGCTTTCCAGCTTTCAAGTATCTTTTTACTCCAGAGGAATGATGGCTTCATTAGAAATGCTTAGATGAGGATAAGTGCAAATTAATGCACACAAAGGTAATGAAAATGTCAATTTGGGACTGAAGGGATATTTTATTGTTCTAGAACTATATATCTGGACCAGTATGCTCTGGGGTAGGTAACTCATGACTTAATTACCATCCATATAGATTGTTATGATATGGGAAAGTGTTTAGAGACAACCTGGAAGCTGATCCAGAATGCATAAACAACATTATTGGAAGGTCAGTCCCACCACTGCATCACAACATCTCCCCTGAAACTATTACATTAAACCAGTGGTGTGATTCAGCCAGTTCGCACCAGTTCAGCAGAACCAGTAGCTAATTTTTGTTGCCCAGGCCCAGAATGGACTGCCAGAAGCGGCATCCACACAGAACTGGTTGTTCACATATTTGAATCCCACCACTGCATTAAATCTCTGGGTCACATAGAAAGTTTTATATGGTGTCACACCAAGTTACATCAGGCACTATTGCCAGAACTGAATCTCCTTGTCCAGTGACCACCCATTAGGAATGCTTTTTAAGAAATTAGGACTGTGTGAAGAACACAACAGGCATTCTCTATGGGAATACTCATAGTTTAGAACTCTGTACCTCCAAAAGACCTTAAATATCCTTTGTTTTTAGGAGAACTTTTAAGACACTCTTCACTGGGTTTTCAATCCTTGATGAGTTTTATTGATATCCATCTTGGAGACATCAGTTGCTTGACATTGTTTTTATTAATACTGTTTTTTTAAAATATATTTTATATTAGTTCTATTGTATTTATAATTTCTGTGCCTTCTTAATAGCCAGCTGGAGAGAAGCACTGATTGACTTGTGTTCTCATAACCCCAGAGTTATATGGAAGAAATCAATTTGTATCCCACTTTAAATTGCTTTGGACAAATTGGGGAGTGAAAGTGGTATTTTGTGGAAGTGTCTCATGTGTTCTCATTGTGGATGATGGTTAAAAGAGGACACTAAAACGGAGATGTGTTAGATTTAGCAAAACAGCAAAAAAAAAAAGGTATTGAGCTAGTCCCTCAAACAAGCTTTGAACAGAAAGACATATATGTTGAATGTCTTTCTTTTTTGACAGCTGAGTAGTCTTGGAGTGGAAGGCAAGTACTAAGGTGAGATATTGTAATAATACCTTAGCAGAATGTTTGGCTATTTTACTTCTATTCATGATTTTTTTAAAAAAAGGAATTAACTTTTAAAGAGATAACTTGGCATTCCATGTGAGAAGTTAAAATCACAGGACATACAAGTTGGTTTCCTGCATCAAATAATTCCTGTTTATTTAACAGCCCTGTGAAAGTAAGTTGGTTACTCATGCCAGAACAAACATCCAGGAAATTCTAATATCCCAAGGACAGAAAACGGTTGTTATCGTTAAACATTGGATCAAGCAGAACCTATCAGATGTCACACACGTTAAAGTAATGAGTTGCAAAAAATAAACTCTTAATTTTTAAATACACAGCCTTGTGTATAAAAGTTCTAATAAATCTTTTTTACACTTCTTCAAAATCATATAGGGACATAAATGCTTGGCCTGAAGGAACTGGCAGATGTGATCTCAGAACCACTGAACTATATTTTTCAAGGATCCTGGAGCACTGGGGAACTACCACAGGACTGAAAAAGGGCTATTGTAGTTCCAATCTTCAAAAAAGGGGAAAAAATGGAACCAGGAAACTACAGACGTATTAGCCTGACCTCATTACCTGGGAAGATTCTGGAAAAGATAATCAAGCAATGAACCAGCAAACACCTAGAGGCAAACAAAGTCATTACCAAAAGCCAACATGGGTTTGTCAAAAGCTGATCATGCCACACAAATCTTATTGCATTATTTGACCAGGTGACAAAATTCGTGGACCAGAAAAATGCTGTGGATATAATTTACTTGGACTTCAGTAAGGCATTTGATAAAGAAGACCACAACCTATTACTTGATAAGATAGAAAAATGTGGGTTAGACAGCATCACTATGATGCTAGGAAATTGAAATCCACTCATCTTCAACTTTCTAAGATTGAGAAACACTAAAATTTTATCATTCACACTGGTTGATAGCAGTTTTTCAAATCACATTTCTTACCTGCAGTGATAGTATTGGCAATGCTGAGTTCCTCACATTAACTTTCATGTCTTCTTCAAATGAGCTTTCAGTCCTCAGGCATCTACCGGCTTAAAACACTGAACAGCTCTATACTAGGACTTCTGTTTGCAGATGGTTACTGAGGTCCAGATGATTGGGATGTGAAAAAGGCTTTTCTTGGTGCTATTGTTACATGGTTGAATGCCATACTCTGGATGCTCACTTAGCTCTTTCTGTCAGCTCTGTATTACTGCTGTCAATGATTAATTATTGTTGTTACAATATTGGGCTTTATTATTATTGATTCCATTGAAATGCTAACTTTAGTTCATTATTGAAAAAAGGAAGCAAAGGTATCCTAAAAATGGTGGCAAAATGATGCATATTCTGCCACCAAATACCCAACGTTTATTCTTATTTGAAATTAATAAAGCAACGTTCTTTAATGCAATATCATAGAGAGCAAAATTGTCTCTAAGTAAAGTAGAACAATTAACCAATGGAACAACCTGCCTCCAGAAGTGGTGAATGCTCCAACACTGGAGGTTTTTAAGAAAAGACTGGACAGCCGTTTGTCTGAAATGGTGTAGGGTTCCTGCCTGGGCAGGGGGTTGGACTCGATGACCTCCAAGGTCCCTTCCAACTTTATTATTATTATTATTAAATACATCAATTTTCAAAGAGCATAGGTTCAGTTGACATGGGACCAAGAATTATGTACATTCTCTACTATATGCAAAAATGAAAAGATCATGGGAAAGATTGAGGTCAGCATTCTTTTCATTAGCAGCATCTTGACTTTACCACCATTTTAAACTTGCAAATATTGCAGTATAACCCAGTAGCATTGATGTTTCAAATGTTAAGGTGGCCTTTCTGAGCTTCCTGCTAGTGGTACTACATTAATGAGATTTTCTAGACACCATCTAATTCCAGAATTCAAATTCCTCTTTTCAGAGCTTCAAGCTACAATAGTTTACAGGATTTTTTTTTCAATACCATGAAATAAAGTTCTGCCTTAGTTGATAACTTGGACATTATCAGTCACGCAACTATATATTTTCCCAAAAAGAGTCTGAAGGCATATATACCTCAGCTACATAGCCATTTATTAATTTACAGACTACTCCAATCACAAGATTCTACACAGTATATAACAAAACCAGAAATGCAGAAAATTATAGAAATAAATTATAATCCAAAAATGAAACGATCATGATTGATTAGCACCAGTGGCACAGTGGAATAAGAATGTTTTTACTATCTTGTGGAATTTAAGAAAAAAGCACTACATATACTTCTGGGGAAAGATATTATTAGAGGACGGGTGTCAAACTCGCTGCGTCACGTGACATGTTGCGACGTATCGTGACTTTGTTTGCATTGCCGGAGCTGGAGTGGGCAGGGCCTCTGCATGATGCAACTGGCCCATAGGCCAGCAGTTTGACACCCCTGTTATAGAGCATTGGGGCCACCACACACATCAAGTCTGCCATCTGATTCAGCTCTCATGCTTCCTGTGAGCAAGAGGTCTCTTGGCAGACTCACTTGATATATTTGGACCAGATGGACAGAATCAATTTGAATAACGCAGATGTAATTCATTAATCTGCTGCAATAGGTCTTTGTAGACAATAATTTTGAATTGGACACAGAAGCTTGTTAGTAAACCAGTGCAGGAATGAAATCAGCGTTATCTTGCAATGGTGGAGTTGTGCACCAGCTGTCTGGCTACCACAGCTTCCATATTGCCTTCAAAAGCTACCTCATGTGCATTGCAGTGCATTAGTTTGATTGTTCATTTATTAAAAACATTTCCAGGCTACCACAGTCAAAACGACTCTTGGTGGCCCACCTAGAAAATACTATTTACTATAAAACATATCCAATATAAAATAAAAGCACAACAACATGGTGACAATACACAGATAGAAGAAGCTAGAAAAGATGGCAACATCAAATCAAATCAAATCAGATTGTCTAAAATAGGTTGGTCTTCAAGAGGTTTTGAATGACCAACAAAGAGGAAGCTAGCCTGATCAAGAGGAGTCCATTCCACAGTGTCCATGAGCAACAGAAAGACATCGCCTGCTTGCCTCAGCTCCCTGAATCTCCTGAGAGTGTAGGTTTTGCAGAAGCTTCTTCTTAGTAGAGCCAATCAGACCAAAACCAGTAAGTGAAGACAATCGTGTAGTATCTGGGTACCAATCCCTTTAAACTGAGCCCAGAAACTAATTGGCAACCAATGCAGGGTCAGTAAAACTGGTCCTAGATATTGTCATCATGTTTCCAGAAGTGTATGAGCTACTGCATTTTGTTTTGTTTTGTTTTGTAAAGTTTTTATTTTCTTCATACAATTTAGTAGTATTTATTCAACAAATGTATTATCTGAGTTTATCATTCCCTAATACAAATTTAATTCCTAACCCTTTATTCTTTTCTCCAGCCATTGATAAAAGAAATCCCAAGTTTGAAAGTATTCTGTTTCTTCTTTTTCTTTCAAACTCATAGTAAGTCTGTCCATTTCCACACATTCTAGTATTTTTTTTTTAATTATTTCTTTCTCTGGTGGTATTTCTTCATTTTCCCAATATTGTGTGAATATGATTCTTGCCGCTGTTATCACATGTAAAATCAAGTATATACTTTGTTTATCAATCTTTTCTGGTATTATACCTAGTAAAAAAAGTTCAGGTTTAAAATCTACATGCTTTCCCAACATCTTTTCTAGCCAAGTATGTATTTTGTCCAGTACCTCTTTGTTTTAACACATGTCCACCATACATGATAATAAGTATCTGACTTATATTTACATTTCCAACATCTATCTGACATATTTTTTAAACATTTTTGCTAACTTTGCTGGTGGCAAGTGCCATCCGGAAAACATTTTATATAGGTTTTCTTTATAAGAAGATGACATATAATTTCTTTCCCACAAGTTTTGCCATTTTTCTAAATCTATGTTATATCCAAAATTCTTTGCCCGTGTTATCATTGTTTAACTTGTCCATTTTCCATTTTCAAATTCAATAAAAAGCTACTGCATTTTGCACAACTGTAGTTTCTGAACAACATTTAAGGGCATCTCCATGTAAAGTGCCTTAAAGCAGTCTAGGGTGACGGTAATATTGGCATGGGTTTGTGTTATCCACGTGCCAAGAAAGAGCAAGCATATTTCTAGCCCTTTTGAATGTAATTCCATTTCCTCCTCAGCTGCTGTTGCTGCTTTTAGAAAAGTTAAAAAAAATAACTTTTCCAGTTAACAACACAACTGGAAAAGATTGGAGAAAATGGACTGTAGAGCAGATTTAAGTTAATAATTTAAGAAAAATGTGAGGATTTCCTGCTTTTTTTAAATGTTTATATCCATTTTCCTTCTTATCTGTACACAAATAAGACAAGTATGGTGGTTGATCAAAAAATGTTGTGCTGTTATTCACCTTCATAATGTTTTCAGTTACAAAATATATTGCCTCTACTCCCTGCATACAACCTAATCAAAGACAGCAGGGAAATCTGCAGTTCAAAATTACTTTTTTTCTTAATAATTCACCCTAACTGAACAGCGAAATTCAACTCTTCCTGTTATTCTCTTGTATATTACCTTTTAGCTTCGGTTTAATTGTCCAAATTAAATTAAGTCCATAGTCACAAAACCCCACCAATCCTGCAAAGAGCTTTGCAAACAGCTCACAGCCTGCATAATGTTTTAATGCACAATTAATTTAATAGCTCTCCCCTGAAGAAATTAGAAACCAGCATTGCTGTTCAAGCAGCCATAATATCTCAATTATAAACAAGGCAAAGCTGATAAAATGGTAGATGGAGGTGGCGGTTTCATTCAGTCATGGTTTAATGGGGCTCATAAATACTGTAATAAAGTCAATGTGTCTGGCTTTTATGTAAATTGCTACCCAGGCTCTTTTCTGCCTTTAGCTTGAATTACATAACACTTTTTATAAGTATGCTAGATTATTCTGCAAGGGCATGTGGGAAATACCATGTGGTTAATACTGCCCATGTCCCCCATTAAATATTAAGAATTAAGTATGTCATCTGTCCAAGGAAATTTCCTATAGAGATTTGCAAATTGTTTTTCCTGGCTCATAACAATTTCTCAGTTGGTCCAGGGCAAGGGTAGGGTAGAAAGACTTGCGCTGCAGCTGCGATATATTCATTTTTGCCATGTATAAAATCTGTGACATTTCTGCTTCTTACTACATTTATCTCCCTGTCAGAATATCACAATATGATTACACTTCTGTATGGTCCTGCGTTGCTATCATGCAAAACTGTAACCAAGTGTCAGAATTTTGGATGTAAAGCAAAATGATCCAAAATTTGGCTCCACACAATTCATAAAAGTTCACTCATAACAATAAAAACCTGCTTATTTAGCAGTCTGGAAAAACAGTCTAATCTTCCTTATTTCTTTCAATTAATCTCAGCCTGATTTGGGGATATTGAAATGAATGAAAAAGCATGTTTGCCTAGAACCCCACATATTTTTAAGAGTTTTGACTGAAAGAACGTGTGTTACAGCAATGACTATTTGTTTGAGATTATGGCAAAAAGAACACTTAAGAAATATAAGCCCTTTATAAATGTCAACTGAAGCCCAACATAGCATTCAGCATGCTGAAGCCTATTCAGATCATGATTCTTAAGCTTAAATCTTAAAATATACAGTTGGGAAATATATGCCTGAGGAAATAGCCTCGTTAGCAATTTTTAGAAAACCATTGCAGCCAATGTATGTCTATTAGAATTAATGTTTCCAGAGTTGTTGCTTCATTTAAATTGCTTGCCCTTTTGTATCAGCAGGGCAAGTTTACAAACCAATCCAAAACTATGAAAAGTAAAACTTTTTTGGTTTTAGTAATTTTATCTTAATTTTATTTTTTTATATTATGTTGCTGTAAATGGAGTTTATTTCTTCAAATTTATATGTCCTCTATAGCAGGCCTTTCTCTTTCCTTTTCTTTTTTCTTATTTCCTTCCGAGAGAGAGGGAGAGAGAGGTAGAAGGAAAGAGAGAATATTCATGAGTGCACAGCAGTATTTCTTCTATATCCAAATAACCCAAAATAACCATGAAACCTTTTTCTTTGCCTCTTCCAAGTCCTCTCTGTATCGGAACGACTAAAAGTTTGTTCTGCCATTTTGGATATAAAATATCATTCTAAAAACAGATCCACTAACCTTTAAAAAGACAAAAGTAGTGCATTCTCAATTCAATCCACTTTCCATCATTCTTCATCTACGTCATCTTCATTCCAAAGCACAATAACAAGAACCACATCATGTTCATCATCTTGAGCAAAGGTCAAAGCAACATTAAGCAAACGGCCCTGCAGCCCTTACAGTACCTTCTCAAACAATACTTGAGGAAGAAGAAAATAGTCTGTGATAGAAACATATGGATTTTAATTCAAAAGGTTTAAAAACTGGTTGAGCAGTTGAAGAACTAACCTCCCATTACTGCAAGACAAAGCTTAATCAAGTACAATTTAAGAAATGCTGTTGATTTTATGGTATCTTTTGGTTGTAACCTTCATCCAAAAAAGCCCCAATGTATAAAACAAGTGAAATTATGTTCTGTTAAAACCTTATTCCCATCAATGAAAGAAATAAGAACATCAGGATATTGATGTCAATGTATTGCATAACCCAAAGGCAAGATAGGTTGTGTGGTTATGCACATGGGTGTATGTATTCTTTGAACTGAATCCATTTTTAATACTCATATATAATCCAGATTTACCAGAAGTACTTAATACCTATCCATGCTTATAGATTGTGTTTGCATATAGTGAGAAATTCTTAGTATATTGTTTTGTATAAAGTTTCTGTGTTAGTTCATGGCTTATGAATGTGTCATGCATATCTGAATAACTGGGTCTAAAACTGATTAAAACATAATTAGACTAAACAAGGATACCATATCATTTTAATAGGTTGTATCAGAAAACTATTTTGACAATTATCAAGACAGTAATCAAAAGAAGAAAAGATAAATTATTATACAGATGCACCTACTGTAGGTGCCATTAATAATGGACTTTAGGCATGTTTAAAATACTAACATTTCTCAGAAAAGAATGTATGCCAATTAAATATAGATGAAAGATTCAGATGTGCATCTGAATCAATTTGTTGGTTTGGAGCATTTTCTCACCTTCATTAATGATGATTTGAAAACCTATCTGCTGCAAGTAACATACTCTTTCTGACTCACCAGACCACATATATGGTGAGTCAGGTAGGTCTGTATAAATTATCATAAATATTGTGTGACACAACACTGTGTTCCTTAAAATATATATGATATTTTCTACTTGTATACCTCCAGAAATATACCTACAACTTAGAGTAGCTTACATGAAAATTCATGATTGCTGCTTTTATGAAATCCAAGCATGACAAATAATTTTATGATGCATTAACCTGTCACAAGAAGGTTCCAAAAATAATTTTCAACAGAAAATCTTTTGACAACTCAACAGACACTGAACCAAATATATGCATTCAAAGGGAAGGCATTTGTCCAAATATGAAGCCCATGAGTTATCTTTGTACATGGTGCTCATGTGACTCACTAGAGATTTAGGAGTTTCTTTTTTGCTATTATTCTAGAAGCAGGACAACCAAATATGGAAGCAATTCATGCCTCTGTGAGTTACATTTTACTTTTTCAAAAGCCATTATTCAAATCTCTTTCAGTTCATTGCTATTAGAAGCAGCAACCCATATCTTTATTGGGGATTTGTTCCATCTAGAAAACAGTTAACAGTGTGCCTATTGAAAGAGGAGCCTAATGTAGATGATGAGGTGTATCAGAGCTGAATCATAACACCTTTGTCTTGAATTGCCTACATATTATAACACAAACATGACATTCCTAGTTGAGCCTATATCTTATTCACTCCAATAGAAGCCCATTAAGTGGAATTGACTAGATCCATTGGAAAGTTAGGGAAGATAGTAATCAAAAAAGTATACATTCTTATTTAATTAAATAATTTGTACGCATAGCTTTAGAAAATATAAAAATGCATATAGTTTTCATATAGCATGATCAAGGCATAATTTAAAGAATGTATTATTTAATACTGTCAGCATAATTCAGGAATAACATAGAAGTATTTGGTCAGAATCTATAAAAGCATTTCTAAGAGAAGGGAAATATTAAGTTTTTGTAACATATTCTTAATTCACCATAATGAATTTTGTGGACTGCAGTTTTCAACTCTGTTAAAGATGACAAAACACTTATTTTTGCAGCATGATGGCTGATTATCAGATATGCAAATCCACTGACATTGACTACCGCTAGTTTAATTCAGATTTGCATGTCATCTTTTCTGCATTGTAGTGTGTAGCAATAAATCTGTGATCTCTGGAGCTTCTATAGAACTGTGAATGTGAAAACACTTTAAAAATCTGTTTCAGTTTATAAACATGTAGCTTTTGTTATTGTTTTATTTGATATATACATTTAAAATGATTTTTTTTCTTTTAATGACCCTGTAATCCCTTGCATCGGGGTAGAGTCAGGGCTACTAAATGGAGCTTGAACATTTACTGACCAGATGCCCTTCCTGATGCCTATGCAGAGTTCGCAGCAAACAATAGCTCATTGCACCCAGAGAGAGAAATATCTGCCACTAGGTAGATTGAACTCACGGTCTCCTGATTGTGAGGCGAGAGCTCCACCTCTAGACCACCATGTCTTCATAAACTAAAGTTGATTACAAATAGTATATTACTATTATTATTACAACTCTAACTCCAAAGGAAATCATTAGTGGTATTTGTAGAGGGGTTCATTTATCATTTTTAGAGGTTTATGTTTGATAATCTTGTAATATGATAATATTGAAACTAACAGCTTTTACTTTTTTTAAAGTCTTAAAATACATATTATTTGTCCAACTGAAAAAATACATTGAGAATATTAGTTATTCTTATTTAAAATACCATCATTTTGATCAGAGAAATGTAATTGCCATATTGACATTCTATATGCCATATTTTAGAAAGCTATATGATTAGAAGAAAAAAATTCTTGCCAATAGCTGAAGTAGGTCTAAGACAGAGCTGGATGCATCATAGCAAAACCGCGCCCACCCCATTGCTGGCAATGGAAAAAAAGTTGCAATATGTCGCAACACATCACATGATGTTGCAAGTTTGACACTCTGGTCTAAGATATTTCTGTTTCAATGGCTGTAATGGAATGTATTAAAGGCCATCAATTTACTTTTACAGTGCTTCTTTACAAAGTACTATGCCTTAATAAATATTATTTCTGTCAAAAAATATATCTATAACTGATTTAGTCTGAATGTTGCAAATTTTTAATAACTGCAAAATTTCAATGACTTTAACTCTTAAATATCCTGCAATCTTATCCAAGAATGCCCCTGTGAACTAATGAGACTTTAATAAGTTTTAGAAATAAATACATGTAATTAAATGGGTGAGAGGATGGATGAATAGCTTTTAGGGTGGCATATTATTGATCTCTGGCATATAGTGAGAAATACAGGAAGAAATCACATGTTAGTAAGAAGTAATTTCAGATATGGAGTAAGTTGAAATTAAGCTAAATTATTTTGGACTTATAAAATGTGATATATTGGCCACCTGTTCTGTTTCTATCAGTTGAAGATCTATTCATTTTGACGCAATGAAAAAGAGGATTTTCTGTGGCAGTCCCCACCACTTGGATAGTTTTTTGGGGAGATTAACATCTAGATGCAAGGGGAAACCTTTTCCATTTTCCATTTTTTGCAAATAAGAATTAAAAGGTCCAAATTCTAAGCCATCCAAAATTCTCTTTGGATTTTCAATTGCATTTTACTGTATTCTATTGCATTTTTGTTGTATTGGATTTTTTCCCCTCTATGCTATACTGTGCAAAACGGACTTTTGATAAATCTGAAATTGGCCCATTTTGCAACCCTCCTGCTATGTTCAGGAAAGTCATTCTGCATTTCTTTGCTTATGAACCCCCGAAATCTATTTTGTTTCTTAATAGTGTCAGAATAAGAGAGGAAAAATTTCTATCTGCCAAACTTTCCTTGACTATATTAAAAAAAAAATCCATCAAGGCCAAGTTGTGCTACTGATATCATTCATGAATGTTTTTCTTTTCAGAAAAGGACTGCTGAGTCTAATTCTCCTGAATCTGGTAATACTTACATTATACAGTTTTTTGCAATTATGCAAAATATTCTACTATTTTAGTTTTGAAAGGCAGGACAATTGCTGGATCCTATATATTGGACGACCAGCCTGTTTTGCTGGTTTAACTGTAACATGCGCAAATACTATTTCATCTTATAACTAGAGTTTGCAAATATACAACATATATAAATACATTAATAATCATAATACATATTTATACAGAACACAGCACTACCCACATTAAAGGTTGCAGTGCTACTCTTTAACTGTCTTTTGTAATAAGATAATGGGATAAATGTTATTATACACACAGAGACACACAAAACACTCTTCTTTAAAAACTGATGCAGTACAATAACAGCTGCATCTTTAGCTTGTGACACAAAATGAGCCATAATCAGCCAACGGAAAACACAAAGAAGACATGAATTCAATTGTTGACTCTTTTTGATGACGTTTAGGCAGTCTTTTCTTCATAAAGGACATGTATTTATCCTCCATTCAGAACCTCTTAAAGCACAGACAATGTTAATGGCCTCTTCAACATCTGTTTAAACTTTTTTTACTATTACAGAAAATTTGAATTATTTATCTGGAGATCCACTGTGATTTCACAAAGACAAAGGAGAAGTTATCAATCATCCACATGTCTCAAATAATAGTTATGGACAACGAAAGTCTGTTCTCTTCGGCCATCTGTACTACTAATGGACCCGAGAACATCGGCCTTTTCTCAAACTTATATCATCCAGCCCAATTTCCCCAGTTCTTCCTTTTCCTTTTTCTCCTTTAAAAATAACCTGAAGGGAGAAAAAAAATAAAGACATATGAGAGTGATTGGGTTCATGTATCACGTTAAGCTATTGCTTGCTTAATAAGTAACAATGACTTTAGTGATACATAACACCAAGCTATGAACCATAATGGTTAAGTTGTTAGATGATTTAATTTTTATGGTGGTCATCATAGAAAAAGGTGCTCTGCAGATTCTATTTTGATAATTAACATTAAGCAATCAAGACACTCATTGAAGAAATTGTAACACACATAGAGATTAATAGAAGGAAATGTAACTCTATTGAATATACTAAATATAAATAATATTGTGCTCTCTCTTTCTTTCTGTTTATTTTTTTCCCCTTAGATCCCAGATTTGTACTCACACTTTTGATGCCAGGTCCTTTCAATGTTATATGCGTTTGACTCCAATCATGGCCTCTGTTCCTTCCCCAAATTGCTGGCCCATGAATACCAGTCTTTCTTAGAAAGACCTGAAGCAAACCGGAGTGTAACCCAGATACTTTATGCCTAAAGGATAAGCACAGATCTTCGGAGCGAGCTAAATGGCCAAGTGGGAGAACCAAGCGGGCAAATCGACCTGCCTTCCCTTTCGGTTGAGAAATAGATAAATATTGTCCACCTGTTTAAAACAAAGTGGGAGAAGAAAACAAATTATTTCAACATGTCCTTGAAAAAGAACATGATAATAAAGAATTAAATTTATGGCTGCAACAAAAGACTAATACTGACCACCCAGCTGTAGCACTGCAAATAATGTGAGGGCAGCACTGATATGACTGATTTTAAATTATTTATACATTTCCAGCATATGGTCTACCCTGAAGGCACCATAAATAAATAAATAAATAAATAAATAAATAAATAAATATATATATATATATATATATATATATATTTATTTTATTTATTTTATTTATTTATTTTAATTTATATCCCGCCCTTCTCCCGGACGGGACTCAGGGCGGCTCACAACATATATTTAAAACAAAGGTGTATATACAATCCCCCCCTACAAAACCGAATTAAACCAAATTTTAGAGTTGTGTTGTTTACAAATTCCTTAAAATGAACCCAATATAAAATCCTCCCTAGGCCAGGTCCGCTTGCTGGAAAAGCCATGTCTTGAGGGCGCGACGGAAGGTAAGGAGATCCGGAATCGTCCGAATCTCAGGGGGTAGTTCGTTCCAGAGGGCAGGGGCACCCACAGAGAAG